>NW_010972642.1:4332060-4558100 GCF_000737465.1 Haliaeetus leucocephalus
AAAAAAAGAAGAAAAAAAAAGAGGAAGGGCTGCAAAAGAAGAAACAACAACGACAAAAGGACCAAAAGTAGGTCGCGAAAGGCTGCCTGGCTCGGCGCTCGCAGCCCTGGGAGGGATGGGGGCACTGGCTGATGGGAACCTGCTGCCACCGAGCTGCCTTCCTGGGGAAGGGTTTGGGGAAGGTAGACTGGCAAAACTGGTTGGGCGACACTGAGAGCAAATAAGGGGAAACGGCGGTGGGCATTGCGCTGCTGGAAGTGGCAGAGTCAAAGCGTCTCGCAGGAACTAAGTCCTTTCTGCTCTGCTCCCTTTCCCTACAAAAATGCTGTTTGCCTGGAAAGCTGAAGCTCTCTTTAAATGCAGGTGACGGGGAAACTGCAGCAGCAGCTGGAAACAGGGACTTTGTGGAGCTGTCGCAGCAGCGAGCGCTGGCAGAAGGCCACGGAAGAGCTCATGGTTTAATTGTGTTTGCTTTCAGGCTCCTCCGGGAAAGGTGGAAGAGGTGGTGAAGTTTGCTATTGATGCAGGCTACCGCCTCTTTGACTGTGCCTATTTCTACCAGAATGAAAATGAAATAGGGAATGCAATCCAGCAGAAGATCAAGGAAGGGGCTGTGAAACGGGAAGACCTCTTCATTGTCACTAAGGTACAAGGCTGCAGGATTATTAGGGCATTTAGCTTTTCTGGAAGAGAAACCTTTGTCCCATCTGTAAAGGAACACAAGGACCTATTCCCTTCTCTGACGTCCACTTCGTGGCTGTCTTGTTGTGTGCTATAAATTCCATCCTTTATTTGCAATTTGGACTGAGCTTTGTCAGGAAACATTGACAACTTAGGAAAGATAGTGTGGCTGTTGCTGATCTAATTATTTCCTTGCATCTATTAAGTCACTTAATTATACTGAAGGTTCATTTGCACACACCCTAGAAAGATCAGAAAAAAAAGACAAGACAGATGTCTGAATTCAAAGGTGCTGTACTACTTACTGGTGTGTAAGGCGTTTGAAAATGGTGTAATGTACAAAATGTAAGCCTGAAAAGGAATGGAAATTAAAGCATGGGACTTCAGTCTGAAGTATTTTACATGTATTTACTCCATTCCTTTATCTCACCCACTTGTCTCAGCAATGCTCTTTACCAAAAAGTAAGAACACTTCAACTAGAAAACTTATGACTTGGGGGTTTCACTAGCAAAACCAGAAAACATTGATAAGCTTTTCCACATACTCTTCATTTTTGTTAAATAATGGGTTTTAATTTGAATAATACTTGCAAGTTCTATTTAAATTACTTGAATTTTCATTTCAAAAATGAAGCAAAATTGACAACAGTTCTCACTGTGGCCAGTTAAAAGGGACAGAAGGAGGGTAGCTATGAGTTGCTCAATACTCAAAATTTAGGCTGAAAAAAACCTAAATTCTAACACTAACAGCTTTGCTGTGCCAGATACAGCTGGCAGAGTGTTACATTTATTTCTGAGAATCTCTTTTCGTAACTAGGAATACTGACTGTCCACCTTCATGACTGACTCCCTTATTTGTGGTATGTTTGTCCTACCTTACCATTAGAATATTGGCACCCTTGTCTTCAGCATGCACTAAGTAGGTGGGGAGGGAGTTGTCCTCCTAGACCACTGAGGGAGAAGCTTCTGGCCTGTGGAAGCTGCAGAGTCACGGTCGGGCTTGGTTTCTTCCCACAGCTGTGGAACACGTTTCACGAGAGGTCCTTGGTTAAGGTAGCATGCAAGAAGAGCCTCGCTGCACTGCAACTGGACTACCTTGACCTCTACCTGATACACTTCCCTATGGGATTCAAGGTAGTCCTGCTTTACATCCCTCTTCTCCTTACCTGGCTAGAAACATGGTTCATTCGCTCATCTGTGCTGTGAGCATCTGCATTAGGCACGGGGCTATGCTATGGTTCATTTGGCTCATCCCTGAACCTGGTGGTAGGAAGCATTCAGGCATTAACTAGGTAGTGGTACGTCTCAGCATGTGGGTCTGGCTTTCCATGCCTGCGGGAGTGAGATAGTCGTAGGTACGAGCACTGCTAAGGAGCTGGCTGGGTGTTCAGGGAGACTGTAATCAACACAGTTTGGGATCGTGGCCTTCTGCTGGGCCAGAACAACATGAACATCCCAGGTTTTGGAGATGCTGGCTTGATCGAGAGTAACCAACAGTGAAAAATGAAGCACAGTGCAGGAAGAACATGCTTCTTTTTACCCCAGTCTATACCTGTATAAAATAAATAAAAACTGTAGAATAAAGGTAGGGGGGTGTCTGTTCCCTCCTCTCTAGATCTGCCTAAGTTACATAATTACTACTAATCCCCGCTCTTCATTTGCAGGGATTGATTTGTAGAAATATGGCCCTCATCCAGAAGAGAATATGGATCAACATGCATAATTTTTAGTTACATGATGTATTTAAATAATCTGCTAACTTGCTGCCTATAAATCCAGTCAGAAGGGCTAGTAAACAGTAGGAAATTCAACTCTTAAAGAAGGTCTGTGTATTATCTGCCTTGAAATAACAGGCTGGTGAAGAACTGCATCCTGTGGATGACAAGGGTATGAGTGTCCCCAGTGATACAGATTTCCTGGACACATGGGAGGTAAGTTAATGTTTGCCCTTCAGAGCAGGTGTCAGCACTAAAGATGGAGCAGAGATCTGTGTGCACAATGAAATTAAGGGATAGGTTTGGGTACAGAGGATAGTCAAATAAAATGGTATTTCATGACCAGAATGAGCAGAGCTGCTGCTACCTCTTGTTTGGGGGAGAAAGAGGGGGATGTCTTTACTAAGACTACAGAGGAGGTGCCGTCACTAAAATAATACATGAATACACACAATGGTAGAACTGAAGCATGGATTAATCCAGGTGTGGCTGTTAATTTACTGAGTATTTCATGCAGATAGGGAATTCTCACACTTTTCAGTGTTGGGCATCAGCATCTCAGGCTGTCTTTCAATCCTCCTTTCCTCGTGGACTGGGAGGATTCAGGGACTGCTCGTGCTACCTCTACCTCTGTGATGCTGCAGCTCTAGGAATTAATAGTTTTGTCTATAATAGCAGATTACAGTTGCAAGAAAGTATTTTGAGGTAACTGAGTTTAAGCTACCATCCTCCCTGCTGCGTTCTGCCAACTCAGAGGTAGTGTGAAGGTAGGGGAGGAGTTGGAGGGGTCTCCCTTGCTTTTTTAGCTCTGGTAGAATGATCCCCAAAGAAGCCAGAGTGAAAGAACTTCAATTCCTCCTACAAAATGGTTGGCTAAGCCATTCTTCTTATATTACTTTCCCATCTGCAGTAGGACATAAAGCATACAGATTACACAAGTTGCAAAGACTATTTTTTTTTTATTATTTGAGATAAGGTTATTTAATCTAGTGTGAGTTGTCTGTTGGTTTACCACTAGCTTTAGGGAAATAAAATAGTATAGTTTGTATTAATACCACCTCATAAACATACATTGGTTGTCCTTACTCATTAGGCCATGGAAGAGCTGGTGGATGCTGGTCTGGTAAAAGCCATTGGTATCTCCAACTTTAACCATGAGCAGATTGAAAGAATCTTGAACAAGCCGGGACTGAAATACAAGCCAGTAAATAACCAGGTAAGATTTTTGTTTCCATTGGTGTCAGCTAACCTTGGAATATTCCCAAATATATTCATGCTACGCTTCAGCTCTAAAACTGACTTCTGCCATGACCTTTAAATAGTTTTGGTGCCATGGAAAGATCTCACAAAGTGCTAGGTATCTCTGGTTGACTGGAAGACCCTTCAAGCCAGCGCTGCCTGTGATACACAAGGCTTTGGTACAGTGTCAGTCTTGTTGGTTTTTATCTGACAGGGATCTCGACAGAAACATTTTTTTGTAGACTTGTGTGTATATAATGCAGTGGAGATTTGAGAGCATTATCATACAAAACAGTATGGATTATGCATATCACAGTAATATGAAATAGATGAGAATATTTCATTTTTAGACATTGGAAAACAGCGAAAGTATCCATTAACTTGTATAGGACCTTGTGACTTTCTGCTACGCATCTTCTTTCACACTCCCAAGTACTACTTCGACTTGGATGTCACATCCCAAGCTGCCACAGGCCCATTTCTTCCAGCCTTGGGATAACCAGCAAAATCCCCACTGCAAGCTACTGCACAGCATAAGAATGTACAAGAATGCTCCAACTCATTCGCTGGACTTTCTTATTTTTCAACATAAAATAAACCATTTCACTGAACCTCATTTTAGAAAGGAGGGTTGAAGTATACAGTTACTTAACAAATTCTCGCCACATACCTCATGAATGAAATCACAGGACAGCAGGGGCTTCGGGATCTTCTGACTTTCTTCCATATGTGACTTCTTTGCACTTGGGTCCTGAACGTACATCTCTGCCAGCTTGGGAATATCCAGGGAAATCTCTACACTGGGTCCTGTGCAGGCACAGTGCTGCCTGTGCTGCGGTGCCGGGCTTGGGGCTAGTGTATACACCAGCCAGACTTAGCACAAGGGGGACATAGAACTTGGAAAGATTTTACTAAGGGTTATAAAATTGTGGTGGGGATGGACCCAGCTAACCCCACATTAAAAGCTGCACCAACTTCAACAGGTTGAAGAACTTCAGGCTTTGACTCCAGTTTGCTTCTCCGTGGGTGTGCTGGTGCCACGTGCCATTGTTACAGTAGTTGCCTAATCTAGCTCAGGTCTAAATAAACTACTGTACGTGGATTTCATGTCACCATGCCTGGTAGCAAAGCTATAGCATTTAGAAATGGTTGGATATGTGCATGATGCCACATTATGCAGTGTAGACCTAGCCCTGTGGTCATCCTATGGCTTGTGACAAGTTGAGCAGCATCCCTATATAGGCTCCTGTTGCTTCCAGTTAAAGGATGTCTTGCCCGAATGGCTGGTCACAACATGATCTGAGCTGACCTAGGGAAGCTCATCTCCCCAGGCTTCTTCAGTAATCAGGGAGACTCCTTGAGGAGAGGAGAGGTTGGGTGACTCAGAGCAGAAACTAAACATCAGGTACTCTGAGCTGCCCCTCTGAAGATGCAGTCCTGCTCTGCAGTAGTCCAGGAAGACTGATTTCCCCAATTCCTGACACAGCCCTTCCACTCTTCTCATCTGTTTCTCACTATCTTTGTGTAATATGTAGTATGAGGAAGCCCTGTTCTCTGTGCTAGGCTTCTAGATATTGCTGTGATGTGAATAACTTTTATAAGATAGATTTTAGTCATGGTATTGGGAGTCTTTTCTTCACATTTTCTGTGACCCAAGAGGAATTAAAATGTTATGCTCTGGAGCCCAGTACAGTCTGCCTCTGTATCAACCTTCATGTTTCTGTGCTTGCAGATCGAATGTCATCCATACCTAACCCAGGAAAAGTTGATCGAGTACTGTAAATCCAAAGGGATTGCTGTGACTGCGTACAGCCCCCTTGGCTCTCCTAACCGCCCGTGGTAAGCAAGCATTGCAGCTTTCTGCACACAAAACAATGCATTTGCAACTTGAATCTTTGAGGCAAATGACGCAAGTAATGCAGGTATAATGAGAAAAGTGCTGTTGCCTTGTTGCAGATTATTTCACACAAAATGTCAGGCTTCCTGCAGGGAAACTAATATCTTTCTACCATCAATATCCTAGCTTTTGTTTTTAATAGGGCCAAGCCAGGGGAACCTGCGCTGCTGGATGATCCCAGGATTAAAGAGATTGCAGTTAGACATGATAAAACCCCTGCCCAGGTAAGTGGGGTTGTCAAGGCACACTATTCCCCCTCCTCAGACATTTTTACAGGCTGATGGCCAGTCTGAGCAGATGCTGCCCTCTCTAGAGATACAGTATAATGGGGCTGCACTGCGCTTGACTCTTCATACTGCCCCAGTTCTTACCAGCATTCATACAAATTATCAGCTATTTTCTGAGAGGTCTCGAGTGCTGAGTTTTGGGGGGGGCTGATCAGCAGTGGTACGTGCTTACCTGAAGTGTTCCCCTTCCTAGGGTGATTTCCTCTGCTCCCAGAGAGAAGCGCTTGCTCCTGGAGAAACCCTTTCCTCTGAGGTTTACTTATAAATCATCAAGCCAACTTGTTATTCCTTTCTCCAGCTAAGTTAGCTAAGTTATTCTTCAGAGAAGCCCTGTAATTTGCTGACTTACTTGATTGCTCATGTTCATAAAGAATCATTGAAAGTTGCTTGATTATTCAAGATGAATTTTTTTTCTCTGTTAGTTGCTAGTCACACAAATGAGTTCTTGCCCAGGGTGTGCAGAAACCGCACTTCAAACCCACATCTTCACAAGCAATCACCCACAGTCATATTTTAAGACGGGCAGAGCAGGACCAATAATTGTATGCAACAGTCCTCTTTTGAGGGAGAGAAACTTTTAAAATCTATAAATATGTTTTTCCTTTTAAGGACTTCACAAAACTTAACTTAGGTGAGGTACTTACCAGTAAGCCCAAAATAATCTCCAGTATCTTTATGCTCATTTGGTCTGAGCACCTATATAATGCAAGCCAGAAGCACCATCATCTCTCTCCTCCCCTCCTACCATAAAGGAAAACAAAACAAATCCAGGAGAAGCAAGGATGTAGAAACAACATAGGCCAGAAACAATTATAGTTTGTCAGTAGACTGCAAGCAAATGCTGGCACATCAAACTCCTGTGTGTGAACTGGTAGAGTCTTCCAAAGAGTGAACACAGTTGTAGAAAAAGAAATTGGTTTGTGCATGGAAAAAAAAAAAGGTAAGAGAACACGAAATGCCTTTGAACAGATTTATTGGTGCCCCTGTGTTCATGCTCCTCCTTGCCCTTTCCTAGATTCTGATCCGGTTTCTTATCCAAAGAGACGTGATTGTCATTCCCAAGTCTGAAAAACCACAGCGTGTTGAGGAAAACATCAAGGTGAAGTTTCCATCGGGACTGCTGCCACCTTTTTACACAGGATAGGCACGCACACCCATATCTCCTCCATGTTTCAAGCAGCACCTGAGAGGCATTGGAAGGGGAGCACAGAGATGGAAAGACTGGGGCTCAGCACTACCTACTCATCCACACTTGTTCTCTGGGGAAAAGCGTTTTGTTCCTGCCAGGAGAGAAAGAGGTTACACCAGGGTGGTCTGAGCTCTGCTTCCCTGGAAAGGGAATCCCAGTTTTGGACTTACCCTCTAGGGAAATGCTTAGTGAGCCCCTCTTTAGGGTGTAAAAGAACAAATTGTAAACACCAGGCCTGTTAGGGTTCATGTCTCACTTGGAGGCTGTGGTTCCCCTTGGCAGGGAGATTCAGCTGGATGCTTGCTGATAAGGCCTAGCATCTTAGATGATATCTTGGTGTTACTTTCAATTCATGCTGCTACATTTTGGACTTGCTTCTCCTATGAACCACCAGCAAGAATTCTTAGATGATTGATTAACTGTGAGAAAACTATTTGCAGTTGGTACCCAGTAGTCCTCTATCGTACCAGAAATATTTACTGCTAGTTCCAGTGTTTGTGACAAATCAAGTAATCCATCCTTAGCACCTTAAGTTTTCTGTCTGTGCATTACAACACAAACTGCAGTGGTGTTTGCGTTCAACCGCCCAGAACTGTAAGACATTGCTATGAACAGCACCTCAGAGAGAAAAGGACTATCTTGATAACTTCAAGGGTAATCAGCATGTGGCTGAGAAATAAGAGGATTTCTTAAGTATGCTTAGTGTGGATGCAGTATGTTCCTACCTCAAGTCATAAATGCATGAAGTACACTTTGTAGCTAACTATTTATGAACCTAAGTAAAAAGGGCTTGCTTTTTTTTTTTTTGCTAGGTGTTTGACTTTGAACTGTCTAAAAAGGAGATGGATGTCATCCTCAGCTTTAACAGAAACTGGAGGGCAGTTCCGGTGCTCAAGTATGTTCCTTACTATCCACCAGGCCTATCTCTATCTGTATTTTCATCCCCCGTATCTTGAAAACACACATGACCAAAACCAGAGAGAGCTTGTATCTTAAGCCCTGGACCCTAGGTAATGAGACGTGTCCTGGAACTGACAGCAGGAGGGAGATTCATTCAGGGCATTCCCTTCAGCACCTTGGTGTTGCGTGTGCTTTCTGACAAGCCTCTGTTCAAATTAATGACAGTAGCAAAACTTGAGTACATCGGCAGTGGCAGGGGACACTGCAGTAGGGAAATACTGCTGAAGATACTTTCTACAATACTTAAATAACCAGTTCTTTCTCTTCTCAGAGCTGTCAATCACAAGGACTACCCATTCAAAGCAGAATATTAATACCAGTGGTTTCAGCGAGACCTCTGTGTAACTCCTTCCAGATTAGAAGATGTATTCTGCAGCATGGTCTTGATTTCTTCTGTATTTGACAATCATTACGAGCAGTTACTTGTCCTCCTTTTTTAGGAGACCACTAGCTGGTATAAGAATGCATCAATAGGGATGGGTCTTTTGTAAAGATGGTTAGCAGAAATCTGGTTTTGATTAATAGTAAAAAGACAATGTCTCTTCATTTCCTTTTTTTCCTTGTTTTCCTTAATTAAAGACATGTTTAACAAAAAACTCTGGTTACTCACATGATTTTTTTTATATGTTATTTCCAGTGCAGTCAGTCATACTGGGTCATGAATTGCTGTCAAGGAATGCTGTCCTTAATTACTTTGCTTTTTACATAGTTGTGATTGTTATATTATGAATTTCTAATGCTTTAAAAATTTTATATTAATAAAGTTTGAATAACAACAAAAATTAATCAGTGTAGTGCTTAAATTGTTTCATACATTTTGTTATAAAAGCATACCTGAAGTCTGTTTAAGTTTTGATAGAAATGAGCTGCTATAATTCCTGTACAAGGACAATACACAGAGACTACTTTGTAGCTTATGCGTCAAACAGGATCGTGCTCTAGCTAGAACCTAAAGAACAAAGTTGTACGTATTACCTCACATAGCCCTCCCTCTGAACACCTAGAAATTGAACTCTTGTATGATTAGCAGTGAGAAGTTGAAGATAGCATCATATGCAGTGATAACACATATCAAAATTGACCCAGCCCAACATAAGGGCTACCTCCAAAATCAGACTGACTTGTTCTGGAATTCTCAAACACAAAATCATATTTTTGCAACTCTGCTGGCGGCATTCAGAACAATTTATCCAGACAAGGCTTAGCTTTATCTAAGGAAAACATAGAAAAACTTTTAAAAACACCAAAGCAAACCCTGAGGTAGACACACAATTGCTTTAAAGTACTTTCAGGTTGATAACGCTAGGCCAAAGCAAAGGCAGGCTTCAAAAAGGCTCTTTTGTGGCATTCTGCACACTGACAAGAGAAAGTCTGGCTAGGATGCTGAGTGAGCTGCAGGAAAGCATGACCAGAAACTAAGGTGACAATTTGGTATTGTCTGAAAAGTCATCACCTCATAACGGTATTGAAACACCAAAAAAACTTGCAGCACTGCCAAGTCAGCCACCAGCATTTGTCTTTGGCAAATTCTGCCAGGAGGTGGTGCCAGCTGATGGGAACAAACCACAACGACACCACTTTACAGTATTTCCCTAAAAGTAAAACTGATCATGCCCACCAGGCTTCCACGCTCTCAGAAAAGGCAATAACCAGGAGCAAAAGAAACTTATCTACGTCAACAAGGAAAAGCGTCACTTCAGCAAAGCTTGCAGGGAAATGTAGCAAGGCAGTCGGTCAATGCGAGGCAGGAGAACAGGCACGCTTTCAAGCATACAAGCTCTTCTCAGGTTAAATTAGGCAGCATCTGACTATTTCTCCTCCAGTAGTTCAGAAAGTTGTGCTTGCTGCAGCCTTCCCTGTGCTTCCCATGGAGCTGGCAGCAGCCTGGGGGGCCTCTTTCTGATGACCATGACCTGGTCAGACCATGAGAGCAAAAATGAAGGCGACAGGAGGGCGACGGGAGAGTCAGCAGCTCCCCAGGCTCGGTCCCTATGATCATCCAAGGCTGGAAGCACATCCCGCCGAGGCAGACAGAAGCAGCACAACGGCTCTCACACAGAAAACATTTTTCAAAGCAGGGGACTAGACAGACGGCTGTACCGCTAGGTCAGAACCTATTTTGCTGAGCACGCTGACTTCTGGATGATGCACAGCTCCCATCTTGTATTGATAGGCATGACAATTAAGATTTCCCCCCTGCCCCCTTAGGAATATGTAGGTTAAAGCTGCTTATTTTATGACTTGGCTGTTTACTGTAGGATAGTACATCAGGAGAGACATCCTTCAGGCTTCTTTGCAATGATACCTTATCTTATACGGCGGTAGCACGATTCCTATCCCAGTTACAACAACCGGCTCATTCCTACTCATTAACAAACAGCGGGCTGCTCACGGAAATATTCCATTTATTGTGGATGCAGTTTCAGAATACATTGTTTGAACAAATCATTTTTATTGCAGCTATGGGATGTATTTGAAAGACTCAGAGGAGTGTTTACAAACCCCCCAACAAAAAACATGACAACTCACAGACAATGTCAGGCACAATTTCACCCCCTACAGATAACTATGTGCACCTCTGTATGTAAACAAGATGTTTCAGCCAAGCAAGGGAGCTCATCTTTAGGTTGATATATAGTATTATTCTTCTTTAGGAAGAAGTCAGATGCTGTAAGAGATGGAAGTGGTGAAAAGGGAGATTGTGGTAGTTCCGATGCACACCAAAGCTGTTAACAACATGCTCAGGGGCTACTTTAGTTGCTCAGTTTATGCCACCCATACACTGTAGGATGTAAATATTAAACTGTATGGCATGTAAATTCAAACCAAGCTGACGTCTTATAGCCATGTGTTTACTATATACAAATGAAAACATCTGTAAATAAGATATTCGGGAGAGAGAGTTAAAAAGAAGCACTATAGAGGTTTACTTCATTTTAGGTGGACTTAGTGTACGGCACTGATGGATGGCAAGATTTAGTGTACAGTCATTTGAAACAAGCTCCAACTGTGTTTAGGTTTTTTTCTTTTTAATTATGGTAGTTTTATATAAATTAGACTACAATGTTTTATACAAGTGACCTATTTTTGACCCTCTATACCCTTACCTTTTCCTCTTTTAAAAACTATACTTTCTTTTTAATTACCCGTTACTGGGCAACTGACATTTAAAAATTTTTAATACTTATCTCACCATACCTCTAATGGCATTTATGAAATCTTACTATAGAAAAGTGTGTGATTTTGTCTTTATTTTTTTAAGCTGTGATATTGGCTAGTTATGTATGTTTATTACTAAATATAATACTCTAGCATGTATTAAAGCATTCTACCATTAGTAGTGCCTTTAGGCTAAACTTTGTAAAGCTATGTGTGTATATATTCTAAATTGCATTCAATTAACTAGTCACTAACAACAAAAAGAAATATCAGTACCGCTGTCAGCTAACATAATCATCCGAATTCAGGTATTAACTTAAACTAGAATGGAAAAATTGATACTTAAAAAAAGTATAAAACAAAAAAATTAAAACACGTTATTGATGCAGTATTTCTCATGACATGGGCAACTTACAGAAAATATTACATTGTCAACTAAAGATATTTCTTCCATGCCTTAGTCTAAAGTGCAGAAAGAAAGACTTCTGTATTACAAAAGTAACCATTGTTTTTATAGGTTTACTGCACACCTTTCTTAAGCAACTTCACTTTACATGCATTTTGGGTTGACCTCTTATGCCAGTTGAAATCACTGTTCAGATACATAGTTAGTTACGACTATCAGTAGAAGAGTCTATATATTTCACAGCATGGGTTTCTTTAGGAATAAAGGCTCTTGTGCAAAGGCAGTACTATTATGATGAATGTCTAGACTGATTATTAAATACAGTGCTAATATACATGGTTTTAACTGGGATAATGCAAAAAGACATTTTGGTAAATAAACATAAATATAAAAAGAACAATTTAGCACTTTTTCTTTTTTTTTTTGTTTTCCCCCGATTGGTCCAGCGTCTTTAGCGGCCTTCTACGGTTCTTTCTCAAATTGTCTCAAACCTGCTGAGAAAGAGAAAGATTAAAGATGGCCTGAAATAACCCAAATGTATCTCTAAACAGAGAAAACATGGCTCTAAACACACAGCCTGTAAGAAGGCAGGACACAAGCTGTATGCTGCTGTGCTTGTATACTGGGATTGCTCAGAGGTGATCTCCGAGAGGACAGGCAGGATATCCCCTCTCTTGCCTCTGACAGCCCCGGGAAGGAGCTCAGGGAGAGCTCAGGAGCTTCCCACCCAGAAATGCCGGGGGTGCTGCACCCATCGCTCTCCCCGGCCACGCGTGGGGGGCTGCCATGCTAAGGCAGGCTCTGCTGCAGTGCTTGGTACCTGCGCTCCAAGTCCAGAGCAAGACTGAAAGGTGGCTCCCGAGAGCCTCCTCCTGCAACCCCTCTGCTGAAGCCTTCATCCCACTCAGCCTTAGAGGAGAGGCTCGGTGGCGTCCCAACCGCTCAGCGGGGTCTGCTCCTGTGGGCGATGGTGCGCAACTGCTAACACCTTCCAAGGGAGCAGAGCCGTGCCAACGCTAGGAGTCTGAAAACCCCTGTCCTAACAGCTCGGTTTAAAAAAGGAGAACAGGAGGAAGACAATGCCATTTTGTGTGACTAAACTGATAAGAAAAGTTTACAGGCATACCATTCCTCTGGCTTCCCATACGAATGTGAAGGAAAATGTATGCACATATTAATGTGTAGAAAAGCAAAAGTTTTTCTATACTTGATCATTTCATTCCTAGGGAAGAGTCAAGGGATGTTGCAAGGCATCTTTAAAGCTATTAAACTGATCAGTGAATTTTCATTCTTCCCCACTGGTCCTTAGGCACATAATTCCTTTAATTGGTTTTATTTGGAGTGGTTTAGATTAAAATAAAAAAAAAGCTAGGAGGGTAATTTTGTTGATTTCTTTCTGTACAACTAGGTTGTGTTTCCCAAGCTAGGAGTTTCAAAATGACAGTAGTTAGACTCTTTTTGCCTTGAGAAGACACCAATGCACAGCTCCAGCAAAAGCAGTGCTGCCGCTGAGTGTGTTTCAACTCCAGTCCAGTCTGGGTATGCAGGAGCACATAAGACACACAACCAGCCAGAGGAATTATTTTTAAAAATCAACACTGCTGAATTTTCATCAGGCTTCACCATTACCCAGTGGCAGTGTTTGAAACCAGATGCAGGACTCATTCTCAGTAGTACTGAAATCTTCTATTTCTGCTCAAATAATTTTGCTACAACAGTCTCGGGTTTGGGGGTCTCCCTCTCCCCTCATGAAAGGCGTATCCATTGCCGCTGCAGCCTTTAAAAGATCCCTTCCCAGATGCTTTGCATTTACTGTAATTAGTTAAATGACCATCCCATTCCTCAGATCTCACACAGTTTAATGATACTCTCCAGCTACAGCAAACATGCTACACGTGTCACTGGAACAAGGCTTTGCAAACACGGCTGGAGCACTGTTCATCCTCAGTCCTCCTAGGAAGATGATTTAGGTTTATTTCTCAAACATTCATGTTTTGATGATATTGCAATGCAGCGTTTGAAAGGCAAAGGCAAAAAGCGTTTTTGTTTTTTGCATCAACATTAACAGCTGTAGAATTTTTAAACACAGATATGCCTGTGCAAAAATTTGGCAATAGTTCTATTTAATATGCAGGTGTATTATTAGAATTACTTACCATTAGTCTCTGATTTTTTCCCCATAGCTGATACCTGTTTGAAAAAGTAATAATCCATTATTAAAGTTGAGTATGGGAAAACATAGCTATTTCTAACAGGAAAAAAATCAACTCCATGCAAAGGACAGATTTCCACACACAACACAGCTCTGCCAAATAGGAATATAAAAGTTACACGCTGCCCATGGCTTCCTGCGCCTCATTGTACTTTATTTTACAGATTAAAAGGCAGGTTAGTAACAAAAGACATGTAGAGGCTTAATTCCAACTGACTGACTGTATGAAGGCAAACGGTACTTTCCCCCTAGAAAGCCTCCCACAGAAATATTATCCTTTTAACAATGGACTGAATTGTTACCTTAGAAGAAGAAGAAGCTGGCTTTTCAACTGACTGCTTCTCCCAGAGATTACGCTTGCTGGATACGTCTCCTGGTTTTAAATCCTGTATTTTTAAATTAATGTCAGAGAACAGAAACCAACATTAGTTCGGGTTTATTTTAATTTGTTAGAGAAAACATTAGAATGCGACTTCCTCATAAGAAAAGTTGAGGAGCATCCACCGGTGGTAAATATTACATTGTCTATCAATTATAAAGCTATTCAGAATGACACATCACATGATGACTCCACACATATACATGCTTTACGACAAAAACCAATCCTGCTGCACCTATTTAATATTGCACAGACTGGCCATAACTTATTTTGTTCATCCTAGAGATTGAAAAGTTACTGCACCATCAGGTTTTTAAGAAGGACAATTCCAATTTTTGCAGAAAAGAATATTTTTTTCAGAAATAGTATTTCTATTAGGGAAGAATTCAAAGTAGCTTGTCTCAGTTTAGACTAGGAACAAAATATTTTGTTAAAAAAACTGTTAAAAAAAAAGAGTAGGATTTCTAATACAACAGAAAAGCAGATCCTCCTCTGCATCCTTAAATAGAGGTTTCAGAATTTAACACTGTAGTCCTTCATATCCATTTGAATTTCCATTGCATCCTTTAAGATCTTAGCATGTACCAATCGCCCAACAGAAAAAAACAGGTGAGGTAAAGTCATTAAAAAATAACAATATTCTCTGAAAATGAGCGTACATGGAGACTTTAAGCAAAACTCAATAAAAATTTCAAGCTGTTTCTTGGGGAAAAGCAGGAGTACAAATCAAGATGACATAGGCTAGGCTAGTAGCAATGCACCTGCTTAAGGACAGATAGGTTGGTATCTACCTCTGTGGTTGCAAACAAAAGACTTTTGAAACAATTTTGGACATAAGTACTCTCAATTTCAAAAAGCGTTCAAGTCCTGCACAGTTCCCAGAATGTTGTTGTTGCCATCCATAGATAGGTAGTTTTCTGCACATGAGAATTTCTAACTTGGGATAGAAAAATGCCCAGTGATGAATGGAAGTGTGATTTCTGCAAGAGGTATTTGCACTCAGCAGAGATGCTTTAGAACTGATCATAATTTATAGCCAAACAGGGCTGCTGACAGTTAATACTTTAAGCCAATTCTGTACTTCAAAAAGTGAGTTCAGCAATAACAGAGGAAGGAACAAAACAGCAAAATTGCAGTGGACCTTATCACAAAACCACTTCCATAATCCTGAAATCATTTGGGATCTATGATTTAGGTTCACCATAAAACTAACTGAGATCTTTTCTCCCTCTACTTTTAATTGAATGTTGTTCAAAACCCACAAGAATCTTGATGGTCGCAGAAGTTTCGAACAATTCTTTATTTTGGTAGAATGTGATGAAGGTAGGAAGTTATTTGCTAACAAAGAAATTCTAGGTTTCTCTTTGATTTATCCTGGTAAAAAAAAAAAAGTAAAAATCACACCCTATGGATATATCTCATTCTTCATAGTCAATCATAAACAGGTTTACCTGACCAACTTAGCAAACAGACCCCCAGAGAGGAATAGGAGGAGGGCAGGTTCCTTCAAGCAGATACATTGAAAGAAGAAAGAACAATCTATTGAGAAAGAGGGAAATGAAGACATAGGTAGAAACAGTTGGCTGAGGGGAAAACAAGAGGTTAGTTTTACATTATCTAAAAGATGCAACTTAGAAGAAAGAGAGGAAAATCTGGAGGCAGATTCTGTGCTGGTTTTCAGCAGTTGTGTTTAAATACAGCAACCATAATGACTTCTGTTGGTTTTATATTCATATCCATAAGGATGGAATCTCCATGTAGCTACCAGCAAATACTGACATTAGGGACAACATTGCAAATTTCAAGCTCCAATTTGAGACAAATGGGAGTGTGAATTGAGAAAGTGTTTTTCAGGCTGCACCTTTTATAAAGGGCAAGTGGACTGGCAGAAAAACACAACACAAGGATATGGGAAGAAACCAGTTCTTTAATAAAATCCCAAAGTTGAATCATAAACACCACGAGTGATGCCCTGCCATTCTCCAATATGGGCGGCTACAGCTCCAGTTCCTCACCTCTACCCTTCTCCACTCCACAATTACCTATTTCTGCTCCTTCCCACATCCACACTGCTACTTCCCACACTCCCAGCTTATTACTTTGATTGCATTTTCTACTCCGATTCTTGCTGAAGTAATGGGCATGCTAAAGGGCCTTCATTAGAAATTACATTTAGGCTATTAAAGGATTAACGTATTTCAGCTGTGTTTAAAAATATACTTGGAAGATTTTTACAGGGCAAGGGACAAAGCACAATTGCTTTCTTCCAAGTCTATGGCTGGTAATTTCTAAATTAACGGTAGGGCTTTCACAGGGGGAAAATTAATGTCCTTCTCTACCAGAGAAGTGCTTCTCTGAGTACTGTCTTTTTAGAGCAACCCTAAGGTTTAAGGTGAGAACTGCCCTGTTTCATCTCCCCCTTTTCTGACTACCCAGGAGTCAGCAGCCAGAGGGCCTCTGTGAGTCATTCCAAGAGAGGACGAGCGGCAAGATTCCTCCAAAGACCATCAGCTGGTTGAGGAAGCACCACCACCACCTCTGCCCCAGGAGAGAACCCACCTACTGAAGAGATGGCTGTTGCAAGTTTACTTACAGAAGGTTTTGGAGCAGGTGATCTGTTGCTCTCTGGGGTCTTGGTTAACCACTCGTTGATACGACTGGTGACACCAACCTTCAGTCCAGCAGTTTCCTGCAAAATAATAAAATCTAATCAGAAGACTTTAAGAATAGCTTTTGCTATGTTTTCCACAGTTTAGATTTAAAAACAAAGCCAAGCCTGAGTTTAATATAGAGGTCCTCACTGAGACTATGGTTAGCTAAGAGGCATCCTGGGTGCTCTGAAGGTATTGTCCCTATGAACTACACAGTACTACCAAGCTCAATAATGATAGAAGTGGGCTGACAAAATCATTTCCACTTTAGTGCTAACCCAGGAATAAACATTAGACATAAACCTGCTGTTTCTGTCATAACCCCAAACTTCAAGGAGAAAAAATCTTTAGCTTAAAGAGGAAGAGACACCAGTCTAAGTCTACAGCTTCGTTATGTTAAACTAAAATTTTTCAAAAAAGCACATAACAGAGGAGTTAAGTGGTCTACCATTTAAATCATTAAAATAAAACTTTAAAAGGCTAGAACAAATTACTGAAACTTCATGGCTATCTGTAATAATCCCCTTCAATCCATGGCTCAGTTTTTTCGGCTATGATGAATGCTTATCAACTTACATCAATTTATAGAAAGGAAATATTGCCTTAAGGATTTACGTAGAAAAGATAAACATCTCACAAATGCTTCTATGCATTATCTATAAAACACCATCATTATCTTGCCCCCCTCTGCCCCACAAAAGAATCTTTCCCAACACAAAGAATTTCTTTGTACTCTGCTTGAACTACCCAGATATATTTGTCCAAGATATCTGATGTGGCTCTGGAATGTCTCATAACTTAGCTCAGTATGTCACTAAATTCTTCTGCTATACTCAATATTGCAGCCACACATTTTTGTGGGTTTCTGAGGACCTCAAGATCCTTGGGGATATTCTTCACCAGTGATGTCAACAGGAGCAGCCAGGCTTACTCATAGGAACATGAATAGCAAGGTCAGGTCTATAACATAATTCTTTATAATCACTATGTAAAATTTAACACGTACCTTATTTGGGGTTCCTGTCCCAGAGGGTGATGAAAAAACATTCCCTTTCTCCCACATGTTCTTAATATTACGGACACCCTCAGCTGGAACAGGCAGGTCGGAGGCTGCTGGCTTAGCTGGTCTTGCAGCCTTTGTGCCCTGCAGAAGAATTGAGGCCAGTTGGTGTTTGGCATTAAGAGCTGGAGTTGCAGGGTGGTTTGACTCTGGGGCAGTGCTGAGGAATGCAGCAGCTGTAAGTGGTTCTAGCAATGATCATGCAAAGACAGAAAGGAGTACCCAACTCAAGAGGTGCCACTGAGACTCTCCCCCTTTTGATTTGCAGTTGCACCCTTGACACAACCTGCTATGAAAACTGCAATTGTTTAGATTTTTGCATTTGTTAAATTTCTAAAGCTCATGGCAAACCATAGCTCTGCACACAACTGCTCCGAGGCTTTCATCTGTCCTCCCTCAAGTCTTAGCATCTGCATCATGTAAGCATGGCTCCTTCAGGGACACAGCTAAGGAAATCCTTATGTGGAGGCAGGGGGAAAAGGCTGCCCTGTCATTCAGCATCAGACTCTGCTCCATCTGTCTCAGACAACTTAAGCTCACAACTCGGGATTCTAGGGGTAAATTTCAGCAATTACAGTATATTTGGAATGAGGTAGTTTTTTAAAGAGTGGGGGACTGGGGGTTTTTTGGCAGTGTGTCTTTTGCATTGTTACCAAAAACACTGGACCAAACTCCTCCTGTTCCTTCTTTTCAAAATTTTTGTACATTTTACATAAGACAGATTTGAAGAGAATAAGAACCTGTACGAGCTGAGGCTTTGCCTCTCTAGTTGCAAAGCAAGGCAGATTTGGCAACTTTTGGAAAAATCAAAAACTCAGCAAAAGAATAATTTCAGGTCAGATGAGAGCTGTATACAGTTCTGAAGCTGCACAGCCTGCCCACCCCTTGCCGTAGAGCTATGCTTTTTAATATCTAAATGGAGCATAAAGACTCAGGACCTTAGCACAGCCCTACTGAAAATACTGGAGAACCTAATATAAGCTGCTGGGTGGGCTGGTCCAGTGTTTACAGGTTGACAAACCCCGAGTTCACTATTACATAAATTTCTTATGGCAGATGGAGCTGTACCTCCAACCCATCCACTCTTTTTAAGGAGTTTAACACCAAATCCCAGTGCCAAATCAAAGCCCTTGGTCATGCTAGGGTGGTTACATCTCATCCAGAAAAGGCGCAGAGTGAAGCAGGAGGACAGAAGCTGTATGCTCCTACTTTGATGATATAGGGACTACTGGGTGCCATACTGACATTCATCTCTAATGGAGAGGTTTGAGCTACCTTCAGCTTGACATAGGCACTGGAGGCAAGCCTGAGCCTTCAGCACTGTCATGCATGCGCTTTTTTCATCGGGAACTGACACACAGTATAAAACTCTCCAGCACTGATAGGCTTCCTAGCAGAAAGGTTAAACGAACAGCAGTCACAGAAAAAAGCTTTTGTTAATTGATCTTTAATTACTTGTTTCCTTTAAGTTAAAGGATAATAAAGCCTAACCAATTAATACCTTAACGGAATAGCATGCTTAGACTCTATATGTGAACAAGAGGAGAAAAAAAAAATCCAGCAGGGAATGAAGAAGTGCCAGACCTTAATCACAGCTATCAAGATAATATCCCTTTTTATACTATTCTATTCCCATGACACTTACCAACTCAGTCCAGTTGGCCTGCTATATTAACCAGTAGCTTTCACATTGCCTATACTCACTGATTTATTAAAAAAGGCTTAAAAAAAACCCCAAAATAAAAGTAAACACCTATTCTTCCTTGGACCATGAAAAGAAAAACCCTCAATTCTGGCTTCAAGGCACATTATTAGCCACTACTTGTCAACATCACCTGGGGTCAAATTCTGGATTTTATTTTGATTCTGTTTTTCCTTTGTCACTACTTAACTCCCTAGCTCACTAAAGTGTCTGTCTTTGCCAAGGAATTTCACTCTGAAGTGGCAGCCAGGAACACAGGCCCAGTTCATTGCTCTGCTAAATAAGCTGCTAAGTCAGCTTTGCTCAGGATGACTATCAGCTCTCTGCTGATAGTACTTTCATCAGCCAAGAAGAAGAGGATGCGACTGTCACTCAAGAGATGCTGACCGAGTCCTTCAAGAGCTACTCCAAGCTTACAAAGCAGAGTACATTGTAGCATGAAAGAGAAGACACCATCTAAGGTTTTGTTTAGATACATATCTAGATGTTGGTCATGGGTGTGCCTCAAGAACAAAGTTCTTGAAGTTGCATAAAAAAAGTTTGTGACCAAAAATCCCTGCAATTCTTGAACAGTAAAAAACATAGGCTGATTTAAGTCCCCAAAGCCATCAGTAACTAGAGCAATTGTGACCTGGAATTAACTTACCTCAATTGCACTAGTGTATTGCTCAAGTCTACTGTCAATCTTTGAGACAACTGCTGTCGTGTGGGTGGGTTTCATACCACTGTAAGAAGTAGAAAAAAGAGAGAAAGAAACTATTATTCCCCCCAGTTAAACACTGCTGTTTTGACTGAACCTAGTGTTTTATTGCTTTACCTCTTCTGAGCGGATTTGTTCAAAAATTCTGCTCGCTCCTCTATCTAGAAAAGAGACAAACAAGAGCTATAAGTTTAAAGTTAATAAAAAGGCAGTCTGTACAAGGCCAGGTTAAAATCTCATCTTAAATGTCAAAAGATCAATCTGAAAGAGATGCATTCCAACAGAAATCACCACAGACACACACAGAGGTTTTATAGTTAGGAGCCTATTACGCTACATATACGTAAAGGTGGATATCTTTTCTGCATTAATGTTTGCATCCTGAATATCTCTTCAATGCCTCATTTGTAAGGCATATGTAAGAAAATAAACCACCAATACAGAAAGAAGAAAAGGGAAGAAGTTCTTCTTATGAAAGGTGTTGATATTCACGAAATCTATGTCAAATTTCCTCATATCTCCCACAAAAGAGCAAGTATGTAACTCTTGAGACAGACAGTAAATTTAATAAGGTTTTTCTGAGTTGAGACATCAGACTAGGCCACATTTGGAGCTCGGCCACATACCCTATCTCATGCATGTTTTTGTAGGACACTGACAATTTAATCTGAGCTCCAAAAAACCAATCAGACTGTCCTCTGCTCATGTTGAAGCAGGATCACTGCTATATCTACCAGCTGTTATTTTATACAAACCAGTATCTTACATTTGATCATTATTTCCCATCTGTGTGTATGGAAATCTTGTAATATTTCCAGGGAAAAAGAATCATGAAGGTCTCGTAAGATTTATGCCAAATCTCTTGATAATTTGAAAACAAAAAGACTCCATCCCTGAATAAAGTTTTTAAATATTTCACGATGCAAGGGGGGTATATATTTGCATTCTGGGTCAAGAAATACTTTAATCAAACATCCTCAAGTGTCTTCCACATTGCATTGTTCCACTTCTTGTTCCAGGCTCTACAGTTTCACTTAAGAGTAAAATATACACAGGCAGCTCCATGGGATAGAAATGACTATTAATCAAGCCTGGCTGAATTCCTGGGGATTCCCGTCTCAGTATGGGTCATCCATTTTCAAGTTACTTTCACAGTGACTGCTGTGGCATTCATGCCTTATTAAATAAGGCAGTGACAGCCATTCCTTTAAATGGTTCTCCTCGGTGCCCTTAGCATCCAGGCTGCACCGGAATACTAAATCCCACAGCAATCCCATCAACGGGCACGCATGTTTTATTTCTCAAGCGCACGCAAGCAAAAAGTCAGGCGGTTCACTTCAGCGCAGGATTCACCAAACAAGCTCACTGGAGGAACTCCAGCTAGCATCAATCCGGCTCAAATGCGCCTCTAAAGCTCAAAGAAGCTGGCGTGCAATTTACAGAGTAATCTACGTTAACGGTTTTAGTGGCCAATACACGATCTAAATACGGTCCCGAGTGGAAAGACGGGCTTTGCTCGGGGAGGTCCCCGCTGTTCCAACGCGCTGCTGTCACACGGTGGCAGCACCACAGCGGGCAGGAGGCGCAGAGCCGCGCACGGCCCGCCGCTGGGCCTGCGGGCTGCACCGCTTCGTCTCCCCCCGAGGAAATAAGTCGGCGTCGCCATAGAACGGGCAAGTAAATGTCTTGATTGAAAGCGACGACACAGATCTGCGGTGGTAACTTAAAACACGTCACCTCTCCTCGACTGTGGTATAGGAGGAAAGGCTTCCCACAACGCTGATTTCTGGGTCATAACCAGCAAGGCTTCAAAACGATGAGTTACACCAACGAGAGCCGCTGGTTTCTCCCCTGCACTGTATGAACGGGCAGTTCCCTCCCTGCATCGGTGGAACCCTGGCTGGCAGCAAGGACAAACACTATGGACTATCTCAGAACACCGGGACTCAAGGTAACCATCTAAGAATTCGTTTACAGCCTCTTCTGGTTCAGATGAACTGAGAATCCACTTGAAATCTTACAAAAGGGACAGACCTTACAAGATACCAACAGTAGACTCTTTATAGTCTTCCCACATTCAGGAAGGAGAGATGTTTCTACACAGCAGGAAAACTTGGCTTCAGTAGGCACTGGTGTAAGAGGGGGATAGGTTGGGGGGAAGAGGGACATGTATTCTCAGGTTTACTACATTATTGTAGCGAAAAGGCATGGGGTCATTCTTCACCCACTGGGAACAGCAGTTCTCAGAGCACCCGCTGTGGTATCAGGAATGAGTCGTGGATTGTTCAGAACAGGAGAGTAAGGAAGCAAACCAGAAAATAAGTTAAACAGGAAAGCAGTTAGGAAGTGACCCTCAGAGCTGAAAATGGTCCTCTTCCCACGGAAGCAGGTGCTTTGTGTGGATGGATAACACATTTTCTGCACATTTATATGAGAATTTGTTCTAGAGCATCTTCCTCAAAATACAGCATGCATGAAACAGAAGCGTACGTTGAATACACTTGAAGCAAACAAAGCAAACACACCTGTATACACACATGTATTCAACATACAGGTCAAATACATTAAGACTGCACAGCAACATCTAAAGGCCATTTATCCACTGCACACCACACAAAGTCCATGCAAAGAATTTAAAATGTTTGGCACATACAGTAAACAGTATTACAAAATAGATCTGTAAGAGAAACAGGCAAAGCAAGGTGGTTAGTACAAAATGCAAGATATTTCCTCAAAGTGAGACCAGGAAATAAGAATAATCTTTTTGCTGCATTCGTTTTAAGAGGATCTGGTTAAATAGCTTGGACTATGTTTTGTCAACATGGAATACTTTTCCAAAGCCTCTGACACAGAACACACACATACTCCAAAAAGGCGACCTGCTGGCCTCCAGTTAAATTATGACCAGAGAGAAAGAACACAACATCTCAGGCTGCCTCTCTCCCACCTAACCTCCGTTGCTTGAAAGTTAAGCATTTAGTCAAAATTACTCATTTTGGTTCCCTCTATAGTCAGTGAAGAGGCAGAGGAGCTCACCCTAGAAAAGGTAGGATTGCTTGTCCACTGAGGGTGGCTCTCTCTCTGTTGACTACCAAAGAAGCTCAGATTAGGCAACGAAATACTTAGATGGACACCTACACTTCTGCTGGTGAAGTCAGATGAAGTGATACCAATGGACATAAATCAAAACCATGTGGATTCTCACACCTTATTAGGGCCTTACTCAACAGAGTCGGCACAAACAGGTGGCAAGGAATAACTTAAGCAAGATGTTATACAGAGATATATGTATGCATTTATCCACATTCAATATTATATAGACATGTTTTGTTCCCTAATTGTGCAAGAAATGTCTTGCCTATTAAAAATGCAGTTAAATTGTGGATGTCACAGTGTACACAGTGTACTGTCTTCCATCTGCACATTCTTCAAGAACAGAATGGAAGAGGAATGATTTAACACACAATTTGAGCCAGTGACTTGGGGAAAAAACCCATCAAGATATGCCCAGTAAAACTTGTTTCATACAAAGGTATTAAATGATTCTTCAGAATTTGAAACTGCGTATTAGATATCATGCAACAGAAAGTGTTGTGAACTGATATATATAAAAGCTTTTCTCAAAAAAAAAAGGGGTCAAGGAGGAAGGGGAATAAGAAATGCACACAGAAAACAGAAATCCCTGCATTAAAATTTTGCCTCATATCCAACAGGTGGAAGAACCTAGTGGAAACCCATTTAGAGTGGTAGTCCCTGGGAGTAAAGTGGCTTTTCCTTATCCTTCCCGAGTGGCTCACGTGCTCTTTTGCTTCATTAAGCACAGTTAGGCTTTTTCCTGCTGTCAGCAGCATCCATGCAGAGTGCACCAATTTACTCCAGTTTATCTGCCAGACTAGAGAGCTTCCATCAGCATCAAAGACGGGGGAAAAACAAATGTCACAAATCCTGTTCTTACCATTCTATCTTCCCTCTGCTGCAAAAGTAGCTCATCTAGGAAGAACTGATTGTGTGGATTCTAACTCTTTCCAGTCACTGCTCCAGCTGTCAGGTATTGAAAGCAATAATGAGATAGGATAAGACAGGTCTTTAAAGAAAGAAAGAAAAAAAACCCTGAAAGTCCTATCCTCTGGCTTAGCTGTCAGCATTTCCTTGCAGAGAGTGCAGGCTGCCACATCAGCCCATGTCTCCCAGGAGACATTTTCTGCAAAGACAGAAGATATCCCAGGCTACCAGCCTCCTGCCATTGCTTCCTTCCCTCAATGTCTAACTGCTTTTGCATTTCTGTAGTGGTGGAGCTCACCCCCAAGAGAAGACTTAGTATTGAAATATCCTGTTCTCTCCTCATTAACCTCGAGAATAATTATACAAGAAGTCAATAACACTCCTTCCCAAAGAAAACATGAGGAATGAACTTGTGTAAAAAGGAAAATGAACAAAGATTATGCAGGAAATCTCATTTTTCTACCACAGCACCATTTGTGTGAACTAAACTAGGGAAAGCATGAGCTAGAGCAGGATGGGAGAGCAGCAGAGGTTGTTCCAGTCTTTGTCCTTATTAAAAAAAAAAAAAAAACCAAACCAAAACAAAAACAGGCAAGAGAGCAGAGGTTGAACAGAGGTTTGGTACTGCTGCTACTGCCCACAGGGAGTCCACCAGCCCTGAGAAATCCAAGCTGCTTCTGTTCCTTAGCTAGTGATGAACTTGGCCTGTATTTACTTTGCATGCTTCCTCTTCACTGTCCCCTCAGAAAGGACCAGCCCTCAAGCTGTAAATGGGAGGACTCCATGCTGCCGTAGTAGTTCTGCTGAAGTAGTGTCTCAGGTTTCAGGGAAATATTGTATTTAACAGTTAAAACAACAGGAGTTGTCAATACTGTGTAGGCTGTGCTTTAGTAGAGGCCAGACTAGATAATCATAGTAGTTCTTTCTAAATACAAGCATGTATGTATATTATGTCTGTGTTTGTATACATGTATTTATATATGTGCATCCATGAGCCATGTAATAGATGGAGATGAGTTGCACATCTTGGTCTCTCAATTCTGAGTCTGCATGTCATGCTACTCCATGCCCTGCGTGATGGATAAATGCAGTGTCCATAAGATGGTAATATGCCATGCTGCTTTTCAGTTTATCTCCCTTCTGTCCTTTGTTCTTGTAGTTCACTTTGTAAACAGCACGCCCTACTTTCCTCATCTAAGTCACTCCTAGGAACTTCTTTTTCTCCCCCAAAACTTATCACATCAGGAAGGACAAGGAAGGAGAAAAAGATGCTTTGCCACATTGTGATCTAGGAGAAGTCAGAATGTGCACATATATCATACAGTATTTTAATACTGAGCCTCCCTTTTTTCATTATTCATTCCAACCTCCCACCCACAATTGTGCATTTAGGGTTCTCACATGACCCATGACACATCTAACCAGATGATACATTCATCAAGGGAGAAAATATGTGCCAGATGCTTTATAACTCAAAAGATAACTTGGGCAGTGCATAACAGGCAATGAGAAAGCTGTGTCCCAACCAGGTTAGACCAGCCTGAGAAGTCTGTCCAAATGAAAGGTAACAAAATATACTGTCTTCTAAAAACTGCAGTTTGACATCAAATTTGACATCAGGTTATTAAAAAGAGATTAATCTCTCCTCAGCTATTGACCACAGAAGGCCAAGAAACAGTTTAGGGTGTGAAGTTCAACAGCATTACGTATCTACTCTGGCCACCCACAGACACCAGACTGGAATATGTACAGTATCACCAGAGAAAGAGAAAAAACATGTACAGAGTTGCATATATCAGTTTTTGTAACAAATAACTTCTACCTAACAAGCCATAAAATCCAGCAGCAATTATCATCATAAAAAAATTGGACCTTGGATGCTTAACGACATTTGGAAAATTCCAGCTTTCCTCTAAAAATACACTTAGTAGAGTAGTGTAGCATCAGTCCAAAAGTTCTCTGAAAGCTATTAACCTCCTGCCAAATCCAGTGTTTTTTCCCACTCTCCCCAAAATTATGATCTATATCTTTCTATTATGTGTTTTCAAGTATAATTTCCTCTCTTCTGAGTCATCTGTGAACTAAAGCTCCAAATGTGTCATAAAAGGCATCTCAATAAACAGAAAGAAGAAAAGGAAGCCCTCCCAGGAGGGCTGGGAAGAAGCTGTACATTTATAGTGTCTGTTACTGACATGGTCTTCTGCAACCAAAATGGCAAGACCAGGTTTATCTAACAGGAGCAAGTTGTGAAGCTTGGCATTCTTTGTTTACAGCTGTAGGTATTCTGTCCTTGTATTTCAGGTTCAGATGTGTCTGAGAAGTCAAAGGCAAGTCCAGTCAAAAGCATTTGGACACTGTATTTGCTAGAACTGGACCCAAAACAGTATAGGGCTGAAGCTCCAGATCGGTTCAAAGTGTAGCGTTATCTGACTTGCAATATAATATGGGCCACAGAAGACCACTTAGAAATTCCTGCAGCAACAGAAGGGGTTTTTTTTCCCTGTTACGTAAGAAAATGAAATCCAGCCCAGTACTTCTAGATGTTATTTTTAGGGGGATTAGACATAAACTAGCACTCCCATATGGGGCAGTTTCAATTAATGATGATTAGGCTAAATATGCTTAAAGACAAAGTAATCTGGCAAGGAAGAAAGTAATTGTGGATGTAGAAGGAGAGAGAGAATATTTGTGATCTTTATCTACTCCAGTTCACAAAGCACTCCTATAATAAATTAACATTGAAAATCAACACAGTAATACAGCTCTAAATTTCCAAAATAATTCTTTCTTGAAGATGAAGATCCCTTTTGGACATTTTCCATGAACAAGAACAGGTAACTCCCAGTCTAGACTCTATTTTTAGAAAGGATCTCTAATTTTCAATCATCCCAATGAATGAAGTCTTTCAGCTAACGGTTTCAGGCTAAGGTCTATTCCAGAGCATTGTCCAAGGTCTGATTTCAAGTATTTCCACACAGCTTTGGTGTTTGGCTGTTCGTTTGGACTGCAACTCCCATTACTTTTTATGTACTATATAGAAGTTAGTGTGTAGGTTACCTTGAGAGATGAACCTTTAGGACTGAAACATTTAAATGGCTTCTTGTCTTCAGATGCACCATCTTCTGGCATCTTTTGACGTTTCTCAGCAGCTTCAGCCCTTCTCCTTTCAATTTCTTCCTTCATCCTCCTCTTTTCCTCCTTAAAAAATATGAATGGTCACTTATTCTTTCAGAAACTACATCACCATTACAGGGCTTTGCAGTCCTTCAAACATTTACCAGATTTTCTAAGAACAGATTTTTATGCCAATCAAAAAAGTTCAGTGACCTATCTGAAAACTAGCAATGTATTGCTGCTTATCCATCACAGTGCTAAGGAAGTAGGGAAGACAGCTAGTCTGTGCTGCTTTAGTGTCTCCTCACAGTGAGGTCACCAGATTTATTGCCATATAGTGCCGCTTAAAGCACATTTATAAAAATACGCAAATTCAGTTTCTCTGTATCCTCATGTATCATCTTTGTACTGTTCTTCTGTCCATCTACTCTGTCGCTTGTTGTTCCAATGTTAATACTTCACAAGGAAGAATCAATAGGTGCCCCAAAAAAGCAAATATTACACGCTTACAGTTCTCCCTCCGAAGAGGTAACATGAGTTTTTACTTCGTAAGCTACAAGTCAAACCAGGAGCCCTCAAAGCACAACCATTGTGAGCACTGGTCAGCAGGGTCTGCCCAGCAAGGAATTGTGCAATCTCAGCATCTATTAAGTTCTACTGTAAAGAGCTTAGTATATTAAAGCAATTGGCCAAAACACTGCCAAACACTATTATTATTCATCTACCATTTGTTTTCCAAACAACTAAGATTCCTAAATGATGCACCAGAGATTTCGAAATCCTATTTATAGAGTCCCTTGGCAGAGGCAGTACAAGCAAACAGATGTGCTTGGGTACTCGCTATTTAAATAGACAGGAATATCTTCCTAATGAGCTCCTAACATCTTCCTAATGAAAATATTTAAATAGACAAGAATATCTTCCTAATGAGATCCACCATAAGTATATATAACATGAACATTCCAGCTCATCTGCAGCAGACGAGTTTTGACATGCGCTTTGCAATTCAATTTGTGTAATGTCAAAAAGACATCACGAATAAATTAAGAACTGTGTGGCTGTAACACCACCCCCAACATTTTGTATCTCCAAGAAGATAAGAAATACGCAACTATCGCAGATGAAATCCTGACTCATGAAGACATATATTAGAGCCCTGTCTTTTCTGAGGCTAGAACTGTAACATTTCTTTCTACCCTGGATGACTGCACGTTTTACCTTGGGTCCTCACTAGAGCATCTATGTGATGTAGTCACTGGATAACAAATACAGCACACTTGCAGTTAAATCTGAAGGTTAGAAAATGGGGTGATTTTAATGCTGGGTAGCATATTTGAAATCAAGGTCTGTTGTGACAGACCATCTCCTGACAGACGCTAAGAAACAGTGACGGCCAGAAGAGCATGCAACTCGGAGGGCCCAGATAAAGGGTACAATTTGAAGCAAAGTCACAGCAGCAATTCCCCATACAGCAACACCAGATCCAAGAAGGAGAAGCACACTTGGGCCTGTATGCTTGTGTTTGGTCTTGTCTTCCTTGTTACACGCTCCTTCCTCATCTATGAGCCAGTCTCCCATGGCCTCATTGTGTCCTTTTGTCAAATACAGACCCATCGACCTCCAGCCCCACCAACTTCTTTGCCTAAAAGTGTCTGTGCAGACACTGCTGTAAAGAGTTATCAGCTAATGCAAGGCCAGTGGAAGTAAAGTAGTAACAACAAGGGAATAAAAACAGAGTCCAATGCTTCATCTTTTATGCTTACCTCCTCTCTGGCTTTTCTCTCGGCCTCCTCCTGCTTCTTCTTCTGCTCCTCTTCCTCCAGGATCTTCCGGCGCTCCTCCCGCCTTTTCTTCAGTTCGTCCAGCTCTGCCGCCGCCTCCTGCTGCTTCTCCTTCAGCTTCTCAAACTCCTCGTTCTCACCTCGGCGACGGCGCTGGTCTTCTAGCCGCCTTCCAGCCTCGACCTGAGACCCCAGCTTTCCTTCCTCGGCATTTGCGGTCCCTTTCAAATTGGAGCGGCTGGGAAAGAAATGAAAGGGAAGGTGATGCACCACAGGTTTTCCCTTCCTGGCCAGAGCCACCCCCTGCCACGTGCTCCCCAGCAATGCGAGAGCCCAGCACTCAAAGATATTGCCTTATAAGACCTTTTGCTCCTTGTAAACTATGACAGGCCTAAAACATCTTCATCAGGAGTTAGTAGGCTGGGATACTACAAGGAGCACCTGTCCCATCCACTGCCAGCGGGGAAGGAGTCTCTCGTGCTTGTGTGCACAGGAGCTGCACCACCCTGCCTGAGAACTCAGGCCACCTCCATTTTTAAAAGAATTCAGTAACTGAGCTGGAAATATTCAGCATCTCATGTAACTTCAGCAAGGAGTATCATATCTCATCACCATCTCTATGGTATACGGTAAATTGTTACAGTTTCACACCTCTGCTCTGCAGTTTGTCTACAGAGGAAACAGTTCCAAAAGCATATTATACTTCATACAGAAAACAAAGCAATGGAAAGCCATAACTATCTCCTCTCTGTTGATTTTCAATTAGATAAATTTACATATAAAAAACTCATAGCAAAAATATTATGCCATGTTCTATGTAATAAAAGATGCAGTAATCCTTTGTTTTCAAAGGCAAGTATTTTTTATAAACCCTCTACAAACAGACAAGCATCTTTGGGGACAGAACATATTACTTGACTTGGGGAAAACAGAAGGAGGTAAGAGAGGAGAAAGCATCTTACAGCTTCAACAGTGTTTTAAAAACCTAAAAAGGTTCCTATCTCATCTATAACATGTATCACTTTAACTCTCCCAGCCTGTATGAACAGAAAGGTTCATCAGATCTTTTGCTGACATTTTCCAGGGAAAGTATGACTTTTTATTAAGGAACTGGAAATTATTTATTAATGGCAACTTTCCACAGAAGAAAACCAGAAGTTTTCCAAACAGCTGTAATATATGAGACAGAAAGAAAGAATACCAAAAAAAAACCCACAAAGAATTTGCATAGGTGAAGTGCATACTTTCAACAGAATCAGATAGCATCACCTAGTTAAACAGTTACCACACCAGTGTTTAGACAAATGTCTGCTCCCTGAGTGCATTTAATATTACCGCTGACATGGAGATAGATACCTAAGAGGTATCAGTGTGCTATTCACAAAAGACAGACAAAAAGGGAATGTACTTATGATTTTTTTAAAAAAAACCTTTATGCTCTGTTCTGTTGGCATTTAAAAAAGCTGGATATTAATGATTTCAATAATGCAGAGTGTTGCAGAGTACCACAAGACAGTACAAATCAAGCATTCCAACAGTAACAATAACTGTTAGAGATGATCAGATTAGAGATGACAACATGAAGAACAAATATCATATAAATTTGCAGTCTGGTAGATCACACCCAATCCTGCAAAGGTGCTCTGAAGAGCCTCATCTAGATGGAGTCAACCATATAAAACAGGCTGTAGGACCAGAGCTGAGTTATCTGTGGTTTCAATATCACAACAGAATCTACTAACACAGAGTTCTCTGCCCCCACAGGACCTTACCAAACTGGATGAAATTTGGTTCTAGCATGGCATGCATGATTTAGGAACTGTATCACTAAAAACTTATGGCAAAATAGTATAACCAAACTGATACTATTATGTGAATTCAGCTGCTGTACCTCATCTGTGGAAGTTCAACACTAAAGCAGTGGACGTGGCACTCATTTTGCAATGTGTTTACTTGGTTTTAGAAAGTCTTTTCTATGCAAGAGTGTAACATAACAAAGCAAAGCTAAAGAAAAAAAAAAATGTCCCAGAGATCTGTGAATGTATGTACCCGCAGTACATTTTCATACCTGATTTTCTAAGCTAGAGTTACAAGTACATAATACATATTTCCCTAACACCACCTTATCACAATCCTTTTCTGCTCCAGGCCCTATTCCTGAATGTGGTTTTGCAGTGGAATCACTTAAACCATGAAAGTAGAACCACAAGATCACCCTCCATTGTAAGCATCAAGTTAATTTAAGTGGTCACAAATAAGGGCCTGCATCAGGTAGTGATGTGTAATTGAAGAAAGGAACTCATGCTTTTTACATGAAAAATACATACACAATTAACTAAAGCATTGTGAGAAAACATTGAAAACTTCATTTGAAATTTCATTTAGCCCATTCAAGGAGAAAGTGACAACAATACATGAGGTGTGAGGTATGATTTTGGGTGTCCAGCCTGAAATACCTCTGATTCGGTTTGCAGAGGTACTGAGAACCCAAAATCTTCCACAAGCTTCCATAAGGCACTAAGTATTTCTAAGGATCCAGTGCATCTAACCTGCACAGGCCATGAGAAATCCCTGGCTATTTTAAAGCTTTCCTGCTTCATTGCAAGGTTGTAGCCTCTATAGCAAACATCCCAGGAACCTCACTATTTCTTTTTTTTTTTCCTCTTGGTCTCTGAAGTCTGTGTCACCAGCCCACCCAGACCTGCAAGCTTCAGGCCCAAAGAAGATGCAAGAGGTCACTTCTTACAGATATAATGATATCCCTGGCAAGGGCAAATACTCAGCCCTCAGAATTAAGAGAACTAAGAACATAACTTTTGCCAAGATTCTCTTAATAAATAGTCACTCTGTTTTATACCAGTACAGAAGAAAGGTTAGTCCTCAGTGACTTCAGTGCAGGTAGCCTCAATGAAATTAACAGCTACTCTCAGCTTTCGACCAATAAAAGTCAAAGGTAGAATCTAGCCTTAGCATTTTTGTTTAGAGACCTCAGGTGACTATTTTGTCCTCCTTACAAAGAAGGACATTTAAAGCTTCTAGCTTATTTTATTCTCATGCAGCTTACAGGAGTTCCACTATTGATTCTGCATAATCCAAAATAGCAGACAATAAACTGGCAGTAATTCTCCTTACTTTCCTCCACCTCCCAAACTCCTCTGTTTTCAACAGATTCTGGGAATCTCTGTTCTCTGCTGCCGACGTTGTGAAATTAGTATTGAGATGCTGGGTGGAGAAAGAGTTTCGTAAGCACCTCTTTGGTGCTAAGAAATGAAGTTGGTTGCCAGCTTTCAGACAAGGAGGAAGAGGAAAGAAGTGGTTTGTGGAAGCCAAAAATGTCAGAACAATGTGAAAAAACATGTTACATCATATTTAGGACTTCTGCAGTCCTGTATGAGAATAGGGAGGAAGGCAGGCGGGAGGGGAGATGGGAAGGGGAAGCCATAAAATGGGGTTTTATTCTGTATTTCTCTTACTGACGTAGACGAAGACGACATAGATAAGATTTTTCTTTAGCCTCCAATACCCTATTTTATTCTCAATCCTCACCACTGAGAGTTAGCCAAGTTACGTGCTTCCTAACTAGTATCTGATATGTTCATGTAAAAACAAGAAGAATGACAGTTCCAAACAAAGGCCAACAATGTGGGGGCAGTTCGTTAGAAAATAAGCCAAGAGCCTTAATTCATACCTAACAACCCAAAGAACACTATAGCCTCTGCTGATGTTGCCAACCCAAGTCTTCTACTCCACTGATAAAAGGCTAATAAACAGGCTTCTTCCCACATTTGGGAAACAGCAGAAGAAAAACAGAAAAAGAAAAAAAGGAGTGGAAACTCAAATCTACATGTTGCCACTAAGGCCTGTCTCCCACAGGAAGTAAGCAAATGAAAACACAACAAAAATATTTTTAGAAAACCATTCTCATGTTATTGATGATGTGACCCAAGTCATGAAGTAGAACAGTTCTGAGCAAGGCCAATTTCCTGCTATTCCATCTCCATCTCTGCCTGTCTTTTGGCCTTAGGCCAGGGTGTCTCTGGGGACTTTTGAACTGCACTTTATTTTGAGAAAGTTTGTTTTTCCCGGAAGAATCATGAGGGGAATGCTGAGATACAACAGCAAATCCCATCTGCCATGCACAGATTTCTCAAAGTGCCTGGAGAGCTTAACCTTTTCTTTGCCTGTGTCAATGTAAAAGAAAAAGAGATGTGCAGAAGGAAAAAAATTTAGTTTTCTAACCTATTCATTCCTGTTTTTCTGCTAAAAGGAAGAACTTCCACTCTGCTTCATGTATCCCCTCCTTTTAGCAGGCACAATCCTTTTTTAATAAACTTTTCACTAGAAATTTGTTGCCTTCATTGAATTTCCCAATATAGCCATAAGGCCAATACTTCCTTGAAAAGAAAAAGAAAAATCAAACTGTGATACAGCTTATAAAAAGACAAAAAATAGAACATTTTGCCTAGGAGAGGTTTTCACTTAACTGAAAAATCATTTTTATAGAGAAGCCATTCATTTCAAGGTTTGCCTTGAAATCAAGAGAGATGCTCTTTCAAGAGTTACCAGCTGGATTGTGCTCCATACTGATATGCAGAGTCTGATTAAAAGCAGGTGAGTAATTGGAAATAGGTTACTTCAAGTAAAGGTTGAGATCTGACTTAAAAACTTAGAGAAGACAAGATCTGGGCTGTTGTCATTATTGGCCTCTATGCAGATATTAGAAATAAATGTTGTTCAAGGAAGGACAGAGCAGAGCAAAATAAGCTCTGCCCCAGCAGAGCAAAAATAAGCTACTTGCCTCTACTGAGAGAGCAAGGCTATTTACAGCTGCTTTCTGTACTTCATTTTGTTACTGCAACAATGTGGGGGCGGTTCGTTAGAAAATAGGCCAAGAGCCTTAATTCATACCTACAACCCAATGAATGCTAAAACCTCTGCTAATCTTGCCAACCCACGTCGTCTTCTCAGCTGCTACAAGGCTATTAAGCAGAGACCCAGAGATGGCATAACGTAAGCAAGCCCAGTGCCTACTTGAAACTTACCCAAAAGCATTCTCAGTAGATTTAAGTTTGGGGGCAATGAGTTCACGTTCTCCATTCTGTGCCTTTTGTTCAGAAACGCCTTTCTTACGATCCCAAATACTTTTAATTTCCTCTTTGGGTGCTTTTCCTTTATCCTTGTCATCTTTTACCTGCTCAGGAGATACCATAAATCATAGCACAGAAACAAACAAACAAAAAAAGAAGTCACAATAAGGCATTCTAAATAACAGCTGAGGAACACAGATTTCTTGGTATTATTAACTAAGCAACTGCCTTCAAAATGTTTATGTGCTTTGTGGCAGAAGTAGTCTGCAAAGCTCTAAACTGTGACCAACCGCCAATCTGCTGTCCTGATCTGAATTCAGGATGAAAACATCTTGAATAAAATTATCAGTCTTCTCTGAAAGTTTGTTGTGGCCATGGGACCATACTACACCATTGCTTCATTCTGCAACTGCACCCCACTGAGGTACCCCAACCCTTCTCTCTCCCATCGCAGCATCATTCACCTCTTGCCTATTAAGATTCTGGGTTGCAAACTCTTTGGAACTAGGCTTGTTGATACATTCTTCCTACAATGGTTAGGGCACTGATGCAATAAAAATAACACATAACCTTCACCACTTGTCAAGTTTGCTTGACAAAGTTCATGCTCTTTCCAGTATCATAGCAGATGGATACTTCAATATTGCAAGAACAATGGCTAAACCACAAAATTATCTTTATATCAGAGTAAAATTTACTCTGACAAAAAGCACAGTCCTACCAGGGGCTAGTCATGGATAGTGTTATCAGACATAAATATGTAATCCTATGAAGAAGCAAATGTTCTCTCCAGAAACACTAGAGCAAAAATTCCCTCTATCCTTATAAAGCTTTGTCCTATAATTCTTGATAGTAATCAAGTATATTTAATGCATGGATTTCACTCTCCAGTATTACTTCAGAGTTTTGAGCTTGAAGTATTTATCAATACTACAGATGGCCTGATCCCTGCATGCTGAGTCATGGCTAGATGCTGATAAGAGGAGGAGGATATGGGCTGATTCAGGTTCTTTATCCTCAGGTAGAATTATTCCCACTCAGTTAGACTACCAGCCTAAATAAACTTTCAACAACAGCAGATGAAACATTTACCTCCAAAGTATTTTTTTTTGGCCAGCTCTGCCATGTTGGAGGAAGATTCCAGCTGGCAAGCAAGAAATACCTTCTATGAAAAATTCATATGAAGACATTTAAAAAAAAAATACTTTTGTCCCTTGGAAGTCTATTGCCATCCCATTTGCTAACCAGAAAGAAAAAGAACTCCTGTAACAGTCCTGCCTGCAACACAACTGCTTTTACGGCATTCCAAGCTGCACCTTGAAATAAAAAACTAATACAGCCACCCACCCCTAAATCAAATCAAATTTCTATCCTTCCTCATCAAAGAGCAACATCTCAAGATGTAGTATCTTTACCAATAAAGGGTGAGTTCAGAGTCTTCAAAGTCAAGATCCTCCTAAGGCATTGAATTAAGCTGCTGGGTGAAGTCCCGAAGTCAGCCTCTGACTTCACCTGAGGCCAGTTTGCTTGCTCACAGAAACTGATACGATGGACAATGCCAAGGTGGCACACGCTACAGGTGAGTACTGGGTGGTTAAACTACTCGAGCAAATTTGTCAGTGGTGAGGGATGTTGGACACAACCCACAGAGGCATTTGCTCTGCCCTGAGAGCAGGCAGCAACAGTGCAGACTTTCCCTACCCTCTCCTGCTGACAGGCTTTAGCCACGACCTGGCAGAAGTGCCCTGGTGGACAAGGGGGGAGTTCAGTTTCCATGACCATACATTCTTTGGCCATGATGCTGTAACTGCTAGCAAAAAAAGCCATTATTACAAGCAGCCTCAAGGAATGGTTTTCTGTTTTCTAGGAGCTGGGCTGAGACAACCAGGCCCATTCACTGAGCCTAGTGAATGCCATCAGACAGTAACATCTTTTGGGTGCTCCCAAATCTGGGCAAGATTGTAGCTAGTGATCATGTTCACAGCAAAAATCTCTGCTGCCTGTTAGCAATCTCCTAATCCTTCCGTCCCAGTCAGAGTGATACTGAAACCAGCAATGTTGATTGTTGCAAGATTTCACATGCCAGGATGTCTGTGTTGGGATTTTGAGAGCATAGGATTTCCTTTGCTGAGATTTTCATCAAGACCTTTCTAAGTCTCATTAAAAAGCCAATACTTCCAGCTGTCTGATGTACTGAAGTCCACTGGGGAGGGTCATATCTCTTAGATCTTAATTGAAATCACTGAGAAAACTAATATTAAAACAATATAGTTTAAAAATTAATAGGTTAGGAAATAGCATTTCAGAAGCCAGTAGGATTTATGGTAATGTGTCTGCATTTGAGAAAACGATTAATATAGCTTGGCCTCTTTATTCAAAAAGATGATAAAACAAGATATTACAGAAACATTTCACAGCTTTTGGGCCCAATCCTTCTCCTACTAATTTTAATGCCAAAACAGAGATTGATTAGCACAGAGGCAGAAACCATTATGTCCCATTCCAAAGGCAGGCAACAGAAAAAGTACTTTGGCTTGTCTCGGTGCTTCCCTATATTACAGGCTAATTCAGCTTCTGATGAATTCAGTAAAAAGGACTACACTGACTCCAGGTGGATTATACAGATGTTATTACCTGAACTGAAAACAATTCACATGCTCTCACAAATCTTGACCATCAAGTCAAGACAGAACACACTCAAAAACATGTTTAGCTGATTTCCAGCTTTATTTATTTATATTTTGATCTTTCTTTACACTGCTTCTTTCCTGTTAGGGTGTTATGCTAATATTTGAGAGTCGAGATTTCTAAACTCAGAATTGAACACCTTCAGACCGCAGTGAATCAGTTACTGAGGTTGGGGCCATTTGGCAAATTTGATTCCTTATTTGGGCTCAATTACTTGGTGACTTAAAAGCTGTGGGCATCTGGGTCTAGGACTTCCATTTAGAGCCAACTACCATACCCAAATACCATGAGAAAAGCAACTGTTGCGGCATGTCTAGCCAAACTGGAAGCAGGAAATACCAGGAGTCTCACATCATGAGAAAGCTTGTTCTTATGAACTTTCCAGGCCACTTTTGAGAACCAAATATTGTGGTGCAGTTCAGAAAAGGAGACAGATTTTGCTTGCTAATTTGATCAAAACCTGAACTTTGAGGGCCAGATTTTGGTCACATTAAGAAAGAACATGTGCTTGTGTTGCGCAAATGCAAAAGCAAAATCAGATTACGTAAATACACTGTATTCCTTCAGGACCTTGTTCATGATATACTGCCATCCTTTTAACTGCATATATGGGTCAGAAATAGGCCTCATTGAATCTGTATGTCCTTGAAGGGAGGGGGAAGGAGTGGAGATGGGAGCCTGATCTTGACTTCGTTTGGAGTCTGAGATTGCCAATTTTTCTTCCCAAGCCAAGAAGCAACAACTGAGATTTTCAAAGCTGAGCAAAACACTTGAAATGTTCAGCTTGATACACATGCAAAAGATTTACCTTTCAGTGGATGGGTATTCAGCATCATGCTAAAAGTGAGACTCTCTTAAATTGTCTCAGCTTGAGCATCCAAAAATGGAAGCACTAAAATTGCAAGTCAGTTTTAAAAGTCTTACCAATTTCATGGAATATTCTAGCCCTCTGGCTATGGTTTAGAAGCTCCAGTAAGAGTTGACTGAGCTCCACATAAACACAAGCAGGATGATTGTGTCTCAAGTCCCCCCCCAAAATCAACATTTGTGGTCAGTTACAGCCTCCTTTTTACCTTTACTTGTAATATTCAAAGACTGTGTGCAACAATGAATATTACAAGCCGATCCTGTCTTACAAAGAACTCTTAATATAATCCATCATTTTTTGCAAAGCTGTTTCCCCTGCTTTCACAATGGGGTTAGAGTGATTGTTTAGTTTTTCTAGTGCATTATTCGGAAGCATCTCCATTAGGTCTCATTTAACTCTTCCCCTTTCTAGAATAACTTATTCTAGTACTGCCATTCTCTCTCCCTGTTCATTAGAAACCTTTCTTTCAACCATCTTCATCACTTCATTTGCCTTTTCAATCTCATGTGTACCTTACTCAAAATGTGATACCCTGGATGATCAAGCTAGGCAACTGGACATAAAACCTTGTGACATGATTTGCCTTCATCACTCTCTGAGGGTGAGTTAAGCATGTTCCAAATTAATCCAACAACTAAGGACCCTGGACCAGACCCTGTACAACTCTCAGTGCTCCCAAGCAGCTAGACAGGCAGCAAGCTGCCTGTTACTAGATTTCTGTGCTGTGGCACCCTTTAAGCCACACAGACCTGGCTGAACCCAAATAGGTCCAAACCTCCAAGGCCCTGACCTGTCTCAATGTCTGATTAGAATCAGGGCGTATTTTGATACTTTCTGCATTGAACCAAAAGCACAGTTGCTACACGACATTGAACATGGCTCCCTGTGTCCAGCTGTAACCTGAAGAGTAAATGGTCCCCAAATCTTATTTACTTACCATACAGTAAACCACCATGGCACCAGCTCCTGTGTTTACAGTGGAAATGCAATGCAGTAAATTTTGTAGATTTTCTCTTTAAAACAAAAGAAGAATCTTGGGTATGCACAGTTTATATCATGGGGCATTGCAACTGGGGGGGAATCATTAGTTAAGGCAGTCAGGTGGCAAAAGGGCCTAGATTATTATTATTATTATTATTATTATTATTATTATTATTATTATTATTATTATTGTAAGAGTAGGTCTCAGTCATAGGGAAAAAGTTCACAGTAAAGTGGGAGGAAACCAGGGAAGGATGATTAGTTGATACAGTCCTGAAAAATTCATCCCTAGGGTGCAAACCATCCTTGCATTATTGACTGAACTGAGTTTCCTGAAATATTTGTTCTAAGACAAACAGGACTTGGTTCTAAAGCCCCAAAAGAACAAAATACTTAAGCATTTACTTCATTTTAAGCACATAAGTAGCTTCATCCCTATTTATTTCTGCAGGATTACCCACGTTCTTGAAGTGAAGCACATGCTTAAGTACTTTGCTGAACAAGCAACTTTCAGTTATAGGTCCCTTATTTATTTTCTTATCTCGAGTTTCCCTGCAACATCTAAATCAATGGTTTACAAGTTACCTGATCTTTTTTGGAGGTAGGTCGGAGATTCTCATCTGGCAACTTTTCCTTTTTAGCTTCCACTTTAACCTCTTTTTCTTCCCCCTTTGTTTTTGGGGTTTTAATTTTTTTTTTAATATGAAAACATCACATCTGTTTGCACTTTTGTTTCTCCATGCTGTGTTCATGTACCAATCCTGTGTGCAGCCACATCTCCATCATATGCTGCTGTGCTCACATCTCCATGTGCAGTTGTGCTCCCTCCACCCTCTCCAAATGCTCCCATTCCCCCATGTGGGCCTTTCTCCCTTGCATGGCATCATGCTCATCACATGTCCCAGCAGAGAGCCCTCTCTTGTGATTGCATTTAACACACACGTTCCTCACAGTTTACCAGGTGCTTATTATATTTTGTGCCAAGATGTGTCTGCCTCCACCTCATGTGTTACTGTGTTAAGCCAGTTTATAGCAGCTGAGAAAAAAAAGGCAGCATAAAAACATGCAGATGTCTGAACATGCAAGGTATTCTTTGAACGATGGAGTGAGGTCAGGCATGTTGTGCACTGCATTATTGGTAAGCAGAAGGAGCTTTATTTTTTAAAAGAGAGAGCGAGAGAGAGCACGAGTATTAGTCATTTCAATGCAGGAATAGATCTGTGAGGAAATTCCAATTCAATCTTTTTTTTTTTTTCTTGCATTACATTTCTCACAAACCACAGGTGTCTTACTTTGGTGCAAAATGTTTACTGTACCTGTTTTCTTAGGAAAGCTGCTTGAGGTTTTTCCTCTTGTACTTTCTTCTCTTTTACCTGTTTATCTTCTATTTTCTTTTCTTCCATCTTTTGTTTTTCTTTTAATTTCTCTGCTTCTAGCTTAGCCTTTTCTTCAGCTACCCTCTTTTCCTCTTCTGCCTTAGCCCTTGCTCTTTCCTCAGCTGCCCTCTTCTCCTCTTCTGCCTTAGCCCTTTCTATTTCCTCAGCTGCCCTCTTCTCCTCCTCTGCTTTCTGTTTTTCCTCAGCTGCCTTCTTTTCTTCCTCTGCTTTTAACTTGTCCCTTTCTTCTGCCTCAAGTTTCTCCCTTTCTTCCTCAGCCTTTTCCTCATCCCTAAGCTTCTCTTTATCTACAGCATCAGTTATACTCTGCTCCCCTTCTGGCACAGCATTTGTATCATTCTCTGCTTTGTGTTCCTCTGCATTTATAGCTAGATTTTTTGTTTCTACTACCTCTTCTTTATCTGTGGATTTTCCTGCTGTCACATCTACCTGATTTTCCTCTATGGGGACTTCCTTTGGTTTCTCCTCCTGTACCTCCTCCTTGTCTTTTTCTTCTTTTTTTTCCTCTTCTTCCTCATCTTGCCTCCAGTTGTTCCTTTGGTATGATTTGGTAACCGTTTCCGTTTCCTCAATCTCATAGCGTCCTCGGCGTGTTTCAGCCTTTTCCTCTTTCCCTGTGGTCTCGTTTTCTTCCACATTGTTTTCTTCTCTCCTGCTGGGCAGTGACAAGCTCCCATCTGTGATCGTTGGGTCAAATTCCTTTTGACGTTCCAGGGCTTCTTGTAGACGTTTTTGGCGTCTCTCCTCCCGTCTTGCCAGTCTCTCCAACAATGCAGCTTCATCATCTGTTCCCCCTGTGGTTGTCGTACGCTTGGTTTCCTCTTCTGCCACACTACATAAAAGTGACAATTTTGCATTAAAAAACTCTGTAACAATGCATGCGCTTAGCTGTTTCTAGAAAAAAAGCTTGCTGTAACGTCATGCCATGGTTTGAAAACACAACACGTTGCATACTTCAAAATTTAGCAAAATGGTTCTGGGGATTAATTTTGGCATTTCTACATGTATAGGAATGCAGTGTTTCACAATGTCAGAGCCTGGAAAGTTTCCCTTCCAGGCCAGCTCCAACAGCCGCTGGAGTCCCCAGGAGTCTTACTGACCTCAGTAGGCACTGGAACGGTCCCTGACACTTGGAGCAGCTGAAATATGAACAGCCCTGAAAAATTCATCCTCCCGCTCTGCACCCTGCAGCAGAACACTTGGAAAACCTTAGCTTGCTTTAAGGCCTCCTTCAGCTTGGCCTGAGGCATACATGTCTTCCCACCAGGCAAAATTTTTTAAGATGGTACACAAGCAAGGTACTTTGATTTCAGCGAACTTCTCTAGAACAAGAAGCTACTCCTGTTCAGCAACAACATCCACAGATACAGTCCATAATAGGATAGCCTGGCAATGAAGGGTGCTGTGAGGTTGTGATTGTGCAGGGACAATAATCTGTTAGAAAACAGAGTGAGCACAGCACCTAATTTAAGACCTGCTATTCAACACCTGTAGGTATCAGGACTGGATCTCGCTCTCAGTCCCTGGAGGTTTTTTGACTCCTTCAAAATTCAGCTCTTTAATTCTCCTGTGTGCAGGTTTCTTCCCTCTTTCTAGCTTTTTTTTCCTCTACTGTAGAAAAATATTATAATCTACAGTCAGAAATGCTGTTGTTTTCCTATCTATATCCATTCTCCTTGTCTTTAATAGAATGCTACTTATGCTCAGTATCTATTAGCTTGGTATCACAATGTTTATTTCTGGTCTCTTCTATCAATTGTGATATGGCTAATGGAAATCTGGATATATTATTTGTGATTATGTGAAACTGAATAAATGATGGACAGACTGGAAGGCCAGCTCTGCCCACTCAGCTTGTGACAAGTAGCACCTCACTCCATAAGCTTTTCTGCTGTTTATAGTTGTATGACCCTGACAATGTCAGATGAGGTCTAGCGCTCACATCCAGCGCCTTGCATGCATGTTTCAGCTGCAACTTGAGTCCTGGGTGCCCACAAATTCCATGTGCCTTGGCCCCAAGACACCGTGGCCCCTGTAAGCAGGACAAAATACGTGGAGGTTTGTGAGGCCAGATGCAGTCATGCCTGAGGGAATCGGACAGCAGGATGCATCAGAGGTATTTCCCTCCATAAGCCCCAGCTGAGTTACCCCATAGACAGCCCTGAGGACACCCTGGGAATGGGTCCTGAGCACAGCCTCAAGCCCAGCTTCAGTAATGCTCCCACCCCACTGTGTAGACACAGCCAGTGGCACTCCTCATAGTGTTAGGTCCTCTTCAGAGCAAGGATGGCCAAACCTGGTGCTTCAAATTTAAGTAGTAAAACAGACCTCTTTAAGATACTTCTCTACTCTGAACAAAAATAACTGTTGACTTGTCGGTAAACAACATCAGATATTTACCTGTTTTGGGCATTAACTTCTGATTTTTCCGTTACTTCTCCTGATAGATCTCCTTCTTCCTTTTGCCGCAGTCTCTCCTGTCGAGCCCGTCGGCGACGTTCTCTGGCAGCTTCTTCCTCATCGTCGTCATTTCTCTGGTAGGACAGCCTGCAACAGAGCATTGGGGATAGGGAAACAAAGGGGCTATAGCATATAGGACACTGTGACTGAAAAATTACAAAAAACAGTTGACCAGAGCACAGTAAGCATGGCTGCAGTGGCTGCTCCATACACTGTTTAGAAAATATGCTGTGAAGTTGAGATGCATAGTTTCAAAGCTTGGTTTTGTTTTCTTTTTTGGAAACAAACTTGACAAAAGAGTCACAATGGAGGCAGCAGCCACACCAACTGTCAGTTTGCTCCTAGAAAACACCAAGCCCATAAAAGCCCAAGCTCTGTGGCTGAGCAAACATTCTACTAGACTGCACCATGATCCTGCCAGAATGCACACAGCAGCATTTGAGCAGACTATCCCTCAAGCCCACGTAACTGAAATTGGACTTAGCCAAGCAGGTTTTCTTTAGCCTCCTCTAAATACCACATGCTGAAAATGGTGACAGTATTCTAAAGTCGAAAGACTAGAAAGCAGGGAGACACAAGTACGACACCAGCTCTCAGTGGTCGGTTCTGAGTGCCAAACATCTGACACCTACAAAATTTTTGTAAGCCCGGAGCCCTGCCAGGCCAAATCATACAAGATCACTGCTGTGATGAAAGCCTACAGCTGAGAACCCATTGTGTTCATCTAACCCAACAGATGATTACATTTAGTTTCATCCTACTTGAAAAGGAAAGCAAGACATTACAATCCTAATAATCCTGTGGCCCATTCAAATGTTTGCTGAGGTGCATTATTACTGTGTGTGATAAAGCAAAAGGCCTGCATCCCTCTTATCTTTTTGTGCATGGAAAGTGAAATAGGAAGCTAACACGTGGCAGACCCAGTCAGGACATTTATTTACTTTGCTTACAGCAATGGTCTGATACATAACGGTTAAGAAGTTCCCCTTCCTTGCGTGGCCATGCATTTAAGTTAGCTGTACAGCCGTGCACATAGAGAAAAAAAATAGCTCTCCACCGAGTAAAAACAAGCACAGTTAAAGCTTGCATTTCAAGGTGTATTTTAACATTAAAAGCAACTAAAACATTTTGATTTAGTAATGTATGAGACTCTTTGGATCCAAGCTTCTCCCATCACCTTGTTCCGGTACTACTTTTCTCTGCTGAAAGAAGGGTGAAAGTATTGGTTCAGCAGAGATTCAATTATCCCAATTTTGCTTTAAAAATTAAAAATGGAAGTTAAAATCCCAACATGGCTGAGCCACTTGCCAGACCTAGAACAGCATTTTCATCCTCACTGCACTGAAGGATTTGATTAGCTACTTTCATGCTCCACTTCAAGAGCTTGCAACCTTTTCTTTGTAGAAACAGCTCCTCTCAAAGAGGGTGAAAACCATGAGCAGCACGGCCATAAAGGATCACAGTAGGAGGGAGAGGAAGAAAGGAAGGAGACAAATTAAAAGCACTAGAGGTGACACAGGGAAGGCAGGGAAAAACACTTCCTGTCATTTGTAAGCAATTTAAAGGGGGATCAACATTTCATTTAGGTCTAGAACAGAAAGCATATGAATACAATAATAAACCAATGGGATCTTTAATCTGCAGGAGAAAGAGACTCTCCGTGGAATAAAACTGCATTAGCAAACTGACCACAGAAAGCCCACTCGTTAGTAAGATGTTCTGGCTGCAAGAAGCCTATGATCTTTTTAGCTCTGAACTCTAAATGTAAGGCACAGGAGAGGGCATGCTGCTTTTAGCCTGTGGCAGCTGGATAATGGCCACGACTGAGTTGATTCCCAGTGCCTATGGGTCAGGATTTGTCTTTGCAGTGAGACCACAGGAGGATGAAGTAGTTTATCCTGCTCTCTGTACCCACACAGAACACTCCTACACAGCAAGGAGAACAACCGCTTTTAAAAGCCTCTTTAAAATGCCTTTTTAAAACCACCAGTTGCTCAGAAAACTAAAAAAGGAAAGAAAAAAATACCCTAAGCAAAAAAACTCCCACAAAATGGTACCCATTAAATAAGTCAAATGAAAACAGATATGTATTTCCTGTCCTTGGACTTATCACATAGATCATCTGTTAAGAAAGCTGACGATCTCACTCAATATCCTTTTAAGTACATCCACTGCATATCACAGTGGTTTCCTACAGCAAGCAAGTACACCAGATATGGGCTCCACCCCTAAGGATCACCTTTAAGTATTCAATTCTGTTCACCAGCATGGATGCATGAAACATCCCCAATAATCTAGAAACAGTCATATCAACAACTAATAGTAGTATTTTATAGATCTGTTTTATGTTTTCTTTACAATTATGTTAACACTACCTCCCAGATTGTACTTCTACAGGCTGTTTTGCTTGCCTAGGAAATACAAGCTTTGCTGGAGTGGGCCTGACTAGCCACCACAGACTGACAGAAAAGTAGGCTGAAAATGCACGTTCAGGTCGGCTGCGTTAATTAATGAGTAATGACCATGGTGTGAGCAAACTGACAGCAGGATCATTTATGAAACGATTCAACAGTCACCCTAACTGCCATCGACTTTCCATGAGAAATTCAGTCATAGGAAAGATGGTACAAGGGCCATTTCTGCCCATGAAAAGTACACTCTTCTGACTACAGTGTTCATCCTACCATTTTCTCAATCCTCATGCACTGAGTTCATTCACCCTAACTTGGCTGGCACCTAGAATCATAGAATGGTTTGGGTTGGATCACTCTCTTTTCCTTGGTTATCTAAGGAGCTGCAGCCTCCTCTGCTGCCTAGGGTGTCAAACTAATTTCACATAGACAGGCAGACACATGAATTCATGCACCCTCCACTGGGAGTGGGGAGACTGACCCTCATTCTCCCACTGTTACACTTTCCCTAGCTACCTGTCACAAGCAAAATCAATTTGAGAGCTCTTCAGAGCTTATCTTCCACTTGCCTACATCTTTTGACATTCTTTAGACGAAGAGTAAACAAATAATAAAAAGTATGACTCCAAGATTTCAGCTCTGTATATCAAACAGATGGAAATCTGATGATCCACACTGCCCTGTGTTGTTTCTCCACCCTTGGAGAACAGCCTTGCTGCCCAGCATGCACACACACCCCACAACTAAATTAAACTAACCTTATATCCATTTGTCACCTTCTGCATACTATTCAAAGTCTTTGCAGGCAAGTCTCTCTCTACGGTTAGCTGTTCCAGCTACCTCAGGCAATGAGAGCATGGCACAGCGTGATCTCAGACGTATGCCAAGCTTTCTGATACTCGACACCTCTTATTAAATATTCAGATGAAAAGATGATGACTTGGAAACCATTTCTATACCTTGTTACCAAAGATAACACACTCTTGGTCTAAATGTCAAATAAAACAAACAAACAAGAAAAAAAGCAGAGTGTTGGCTGCTTCTCCTGTTACCTTCTCTATGTTTCTGACATGAGAAAAAGCAGCGTAACCTCTGCATTATTGGTAAATTGTTCTGGTAAAGCATTAGTGCTGAGTTTATCATACTTCCCACGCAGCACAACTCAAGTACAGGAGACTGAACATCTCATCTATGTGAGAGGACATTTTCCACCACGTTACGCAGGGATAACAAGTAACAACAGACATTCTGCCCTGTTGAGTGGGTAGGACAGATTTATATCTCCAGGACCAAAATCCCAAACCTGCTGAAGTCAACAACAAATCTCCTGATTATTTGAGTAAGTCTAAAACATTACCCTCAGACTGAATGGGGGACTTTACAGCTTTGAGTGCAAAATAACTCTGCTGGATTAGGAATATAGGCGATAAGGCCACCTGCTTCAGAACTTCTTCAGAGAGGTTCAGCACCCACTCTATTTTACATCGAGCACTGAATTTAAATAAAGTTATAACCCAGTAAGAAACTTGGTAATAGCTAGGATGATTATGGGGCTGAAACCATTTCATACAATCCAACGTCAACAGTTTTCTACTTGAAACCGCAAATCAGTTCAAACATTATCTAGGGCACTTTGGTTTTAGAGTTTCTTGCCCAGTACTACTACATTATTATTATTATTATCTGAATTATGACAGCACTGAAATTTCCTGATCAAGCTCAGGGGCTTGCTACAATAGGCAATTTATAAAGATGGGGGAAGGTCTGGTCCGTGTTCTAAACAGTGTATATTCTGATTAAAGAGAAACTTCATAATTTGTAGCACTACCTGCCCTCAGTGAGTCGTAGGCTAAACTCGATGAACCTAAATTATTTTTCATTTCTCACCGGGGTAGAAAAAAATGCCTAATTTAAGCTGGATCACGTTACTCCATTCTAGAGGAGGCAGGGAGAAAGAAGAGCTGTGGATCTGAGCTTTGACTCCATCTCAAGGGTGTCAGAAATAGGTGAAAAATTTCCAAAGAGGACAAAAGCTTTTAAGATTAGATTTTTAACTTAAACATGCAGCCCAGATCTACCTCTTCTTTCCCCCATGATTCACTCAGATGCCAGTCTGTCTTCCCTTTCTCCTGCCTGCAAAACCACCTTGCATTCATGGCACTGCCCTCCCAACACATATCTCAATTAGATGCAACTGTACCTATTCAGCAAGGTCTTTCCCACACCACTTTGTTATCTAGAAGCCTTTACATCTATTACAGATTGATTTTCTCTGTGGCCCACCCCAAGAAATGAGTTCATTCATCCTGTATTAAACTGCTGCACCTCCACTTGCAACCTAACCTACTTCTAAGACCTTCACCCTTCATTACCTAACACCACAGCAGTTGAAGTGACATCTGTTGACTTGTGTATCTCCAAATTGATGGCAGATGGAGGATGTCAGTAAAACGTCCCTGATAACAAATTTCACTGCCAGACTCAGTCTATAGAAGCTGCATTTGTTGGCCTTCTGCGCTTTTAGAAAGCCTTTCTATTTACCCAGGCTCTTCCTGAAAGGATGGGCGGGGTGAGGATGGAGCCTGTTATAATACCCACTGAGGAGTGCTCTTTGTGTCACTGTTGATATTCGGTCCCATTTTATTTATGATTGCATATGTTTTTAATTTTTTTATTGTTCACTTAATTTGTGTTATGATAGGCATGCTTCAAAACGTGGATATAAACAACTGATCTATCTTCACCTCAAAAAACCATAACAAATGCACATGCTTCCAGAGGATTATGCCTCTGCCAAGCTTTGCGTGTCAAATGTCAGCTGTATTTTGTTCAAGTTATATCTAAAAATGTGGTGAATGGTGGGGGTCAGTTGTGGGAAAAACTGTTTCTTCTAATCATTTCTCCATAATTCAAGAAGAGCTGCCAGCATTCTGCTCAGACCTGCTCAAGGAGGTTCACTTTTATGAGGCAACGAGCAGAATTTCAGTCCAAAATGCTCATGTTTCAAAAAGATGTAGTGAGTGAAAACAGGGGATTATGCTGGAGACATGCAGACATGCCACCACAGTTCTCAGTCCAACGTTGTGCATGAATGCTGATATTAACACCCATATTTTTCACATATTTCTCAATTTGACATGCACCATTTTTTTTTCCACATCGAATGTATGAGACACAAGTGGATAAAATTAACCAATGGCTGGAAATTAAACCCAGACAAATTAAAACTGGAAATGAAGCACATGTTTTTAACAGTGAGGGTGATTAAATATACAAGAAATGATGAAGCATCCATCTCTTGCATCTCCACATTAAGATGGATGCCTTTTTGGAAGTTATACTACAGTAAAATACCAATTCTTGGGCTCATTATAGACATAACTTGGTGAAATTCCATTATCTCTTAGGTATGGAAACTTAGACTAGATTATACAGTAGCACCTGCTGGACTTACACACTACAGTCTTCCATTTACAGAAGGGACATGCCTTCTCATTCTGCTCATAATTTATCTCTGTCTTACAAATATTTTTACTCTTTTCACCCACACATTCTCCAGAGCTACACAGCCTATACTCCTGAGCAGGCAAATTACCCAGATATCCACATAGTTCTCTGGAAAAAATAGAGATACTAACACACCTTTCAATGTATTCCCTTCTCATTTACATCATTTTCATACTGTGTGTTTCTAATATCCTTCCTTATTTTTCATAGCTCCAAAGAGTTAAAGGATTATAAATTTTCTGCTGGGTAACCACTTATTCAATGGGTTAGCAGAAGAACATTCTTTCTGTCAGATCAGGCATCCTTAATTTCCTACCATACTTTTAGAAGCCTTTCTCGTACTTCAAACATCGATCTAAAATACCCAAAAAATAAAACAATACGCATTTTAACAACTAATTTTTTGTTTCCACTGAGGAAAATCTTTAGATTATTTACATTGGTTAAGGATCTGGCTGTGAGATTGTTATGTTTGCATGACAAAACAATTAAGTATGGGAAAGAAAAGGTCTTCTGAGAGGTCCAGCTTGTGTACATTCTTCTTTATGGTTTCTTTCCTTTTGATGTTTTTGACATCTAGGTTTCTTCACAGGTACGGAAAAAGTAGGTACACTCATCCCTTTAACAGTCTGATTCTAAAAAACTAAGGTGCCAGCAATCCACATCGAAGAATGAAGTAATAAAAAGTGATATGCAAGCCAACAACCACAAGGGAAAATGACTCCATACTGACAACAAAAATACTTGGTGACTACCAAGTAATTCTTGCCAAAAGTAGCCAGGGATTTTATTTCATTGCTGAAGATGGCACTGAAGCCTCTAAGACAGATCTCGGCTTCCCACATTACTGGTTTCTGTTGAAAATGTAAGTCTCAGTTGTGTAGATGCCCAGGATTTCCAAAGCCTTGTCTCATTTCTTGCAGTTCCCTGCTCATAACAGCACTGTTGCTTTGGTTTTAGATACAAGCCCTAAAACCTGGGCCTCGCAGTTAGAGGCAGTCTGTAACATCACTGCGTCATTCTGCACAAAGGCAGAATGACTCATGCACGCGCCTATGTTTTTTTTTCTTTCCTCATGGCTGAAAACTGATGATCTGTTTCATAATATGAAATGCAAGCAGATTCTCCAACCACATTCAAATAACACTGGTAAATCGCCTCCGAGTACCTCAGCACAAATCACACACAGGGCTGCTAACATGAAGGGTAAAAACCTTCAGCTACTGAAACAATGTCAAATTTGCCTCCAACATATTATATTTAGATAAAAGTGCTTGTTGGAAATGTCCCAGGGAAAAGCATGTAATTCTCTCAATATGTGAAGTCTGTAATGCTCTGCAGTTTTACTTCATCCACAATAGATTTGACATTGACCTGTCAGTGAGCAGTGTGGTATATTTAACCTGTTTTAATTTAGAAGTTACACATGAAAAGAAAAAAAAATAACTGGGCAGAAAACAATAATTGGCCAAGTACCTTCTAGCTGATAAGTATTACTTTTTTAGTGCTTTCCTTGAAGCTTAGTGGAATTCACCCAGAAATCTGTTTCCTTGGTGGATGACAAACATGCAGAAAAGTGTACAAAACAAGCTTACTTTTTCAAACTTAAAAAAGTGGGAGAAAAACCCAATCACTGTGCATACCACTGTGGTTGATGTGGTATTTGTTGACTCCGTAGCAAATTGCTTTCTGCTTGCTGCCACCACCTCTAGTTTCTAGTGCTTTATTGTATATAAAATCCAAAATAATTTATGCCACAGCCTTATCCAGTAATATTTCAGGCATATGACTTGAGAATAATGGGCCTTTTGCCCAGCTGAGACATAAATAAGGACTTACAGGATTCACCCCGGAATATACAATCCACAATTGCTACAAAGCCAAATCAGGAATTTTCTTTCTTGTGGTTTTGGGCCCCTGTATTCAATGTGGCTTTCAAGACAGTTTTATACCTCAAGTTGCTAGCTTACTGAATGTATGCAAAGTTAAAAACCCTAACTGACATGACTGAGAGATTTAGTCAAGAAAGAAGGAATTAAAAATGAAGACAGACATAAGCATTTGTAATTTAGAAAAGCTCCCCTGCATATTGAGAATTGTGGTCTTCCTAGAAAATATGCAAGAGATTTGAGGAATGAAACCTACATTTTCTTTACAGGCACCTTTAGGCAAACTGATGTCTCCAATGTGTCATGTTCAAGTTACAAAACTCTGTATTTCCTCCAAACATCTTTTTAACACATACAAAATTCATGTTGCCATCTACAATATCTATCAGAGATCTTTAAATGAAGGCAAGGGAGGGAAGGAAGGCTTGAGGAGGACTTTTGTTATTGGGCCATTTTCTCATCCTACCTAGTCATGTCATTAAACTATGACACTGAGGTAGGTACAGGCACGGATGGTCACCCCATCAGACAGCCTGTGGGGAATCTGGAGCAAAAACACACAAGGAACTCTGCAGCTTTATGGGGAAGAACCTGAACAAGAGCACAGGACTGTTTTTCATGGCCCAACAGCAATTTTTCTCTATATATATTTTATAAGCATATATATATATAAAATATATCTATATTCTCAGCAATGAATAGGAAAAACAGTTCTTCTTTCTATTTAAGAATAAAAAACTCACATCACATGCAATATATTTTTTCCACCAGAGCTGGAGTGGAAATTGTGTTGTCATTAGGAAGTGGAGTTTTTTCTTTTATTCAAGCACAATAATTATAATCCATTTCAAGAGGATTCCAATTACTATTGTTCACTTTCCCTGTACCTATAGCAATGGTCTGGTTTTGCCAAGTTTTCTGATGTAACCACCTCCCTTTAGACACAAGAGAATGCTATTATTGAACAAAGCCTTATCTCCTCCAGCTTGGACTCCCAAAATGCAACTCAAAGTTGCAGATTAAGCAGAACAGGGTCCATCTTAGTCCTGTACCTGAAGGATATACTTTGAGACGGGTAAACTAATGAAAAAAGAGGAGGCAAAATACAATAGATTCAGCTTATTTGTTAGACTGATATAAGTACCTTCCTGCTGAATTGCACTTTTGGGTTTCTTGTACTTGGGATTAGGGTGCAATAGCAACTTCAACATTTTTTTTATGCCAGGCTTTTTAAAGCATCCCAGTGTTTCTTCCTAATGGTTCAATTCTGAGGGCAGCAATGGCGAGAAGCAGACCTTCCAGACAAGCCTAGCTACTGTAAGCACAGTAGCTAGGTGAGCTAAAACCAGACTTACAGACCATGGTGCTCAGAGTACAGACTGCTTCCACTCTAGTGTAGCTACAGCAATGACAGAAACAAGGGATATTTAGCAAGGTTTCACTATAGAAACAAAGGCAAGGAGACTGGATGAAAGGAGAATTGGCTTTCACTCCTCTGTGCTCAGTGTCCTGTTTAGCCCTGTAACTGCAGCAGGTAATGTTTTCTAAAGAAAAATGTTTAAACTTTTTTTAAAAAAAGATTATTTTTGGTGTTATTTTTTTATTCCAAAACAGTGTGCTGTATCCTCCCAAATTAGCAAAGAATAAAGGTGCTATTTCAGGAAAACACAAACTAAATTATTATAAATTATGTATGTATAGCTGACCTGGAAACGCAGCCTTCAATTTCATCAGCTTCTCTACTTTCACCCTGGTTACCTGGTTTGAAGGCTTGTTTAATCAAGCACACTAGGAAATAGCGAACCCATTAACAAACCAATGCTTACATTTCATTCCCTCCACAAAGATTAATAGGATTGCTGCATGTTAAGAGCATTGAATTTTAAAAGTAAGTGCAGGACCACGAGGATAGGTCTCATACATGAGAAGCTGCTTTAGTGTCAACTGGTACTTGCTCCACTGAATATCATATAAGGACAAACACTAAAAAAATTAACTCAGAGAATCACTGGATTGATTAACATCCAAATCAATCTCAGTCATACATTCTAATACTCCATCACCATGCCCAATCTACTCAAAATCAACTTCCAGCATGTATCTATTCACCACTCACCCTGCCAAAACAAGGTGTGAAATTTGAGATGAAACATGGCTTTAGTTTTTGAAGATGACAAATCTTCTCTGTGAGCAGAATCCCCTTTTGCACTCATGCTTTTTCTTCACTTGCCTGCCAGGTTTTGCAGGGTGTAATGAGGAACCAGGGGCCAGACTCTACACTGGGTGAATCCTAAGGGGAAAAAGTTCACAGCATCATGTTGATGGATATCAGGGACAACATCCACCAATAGGGCTGGACCCAACTTGAAAGGAGTTATTTCACCTATCACTGAAATGCAGCCCCATGTAGGTGGATCAACATGTAGGCTACGGCTATGGCTCCGTAACCAAAACATCCATCTCTGATTTAGGACTGACACTGAAATTGATTATGGATTTGAATAAGACTGGGACAGAGAACCAGTGAGGCAGGAAGGAGGAATGTGGAAGCAGGGATCCATACTGACAAATCAGGCTGATTTATCTGAAAAAAGGCTTAAAGTTATCATCTTCTCAGGGAACAGAAAGGAACATACGTTTGGGTTGAGTGCTTAAGGAATTTACATCTCCCTTGTCCTGGGAGTTTGATCCTTTCAGACTGGGGCTGTAGGAAAGGGCCTGGACTGAGACATCTCCCTGAGCTGGGGAGGGGAAGAGAAGAGAGACAGACAGCAGCAATGAATGAGGACCTTCTATCCCTGCAGGGGCATGAGAGGGCGAATGGAGAAAGGTTGATGGAGAAATATTCGGAGGACAGGGAAGAGGGAAAGAGATCTGTTGGGGAATAGCAAGGACAGCAAAAGCACCAGGACTGGGTAGGTGGCTCTGCTGCCAACATCCAGCATTGAGCCAGGTTCACACAGCTGTCCAGGGCCCGGAAAACCAAAACACCATGACTGACAGAATGGAAACTGTAAGATAGCGGGTCATGATTACCTAGACTACATGTCACTCAGTAACTCTTCAGCCTTGCCTGAAATGTTATGTGATCTGAAATGCCTACAAATGGTCAGAACCCGCTATTTTTATTGCTCGATACATCAAAAGTATGGGTGTTAACATTAGCCTAGCATGGATGTTAGCATTAGCCTGGGCTCTGTGAAGCATCAAAACTCCTCTGTATTTCCCAGTTAGAGATTTTAACTAAATGACTATTGCTCAGAGCCAGACAGGTCCCTGAAGACGTCTGCTGGAGCTTTCAGAAATACAGCAAAGACTGTGCTGCATGAACAAAGTACAAGGCATATATTTGCACACAGGGAGCCTGGAAAAATAATTTTACCAGATAATCATTCAGATAATCATAGAATAATCTTTTTTTCATCCACTCTTCCCGACACAAGATATGCAAGAGGAGGACACAGCCTTAACATACCCCAGCAGACTAAATATTGAAATAAATGCTGCAAACAGGAAAGCAGCTGAAATGTAAGAGCAGAACACGCACCAAAACAGAGTGGACTGTGAAGCCTTATGCTAACTGAAATAAACCACTTGAGGAGGGATATGGCATATGGTGAATGGGAAAAAAAATTAATGAAAATCAGATGTCTCAAAGTTTTCTGGAACTGATTCCCCATGCACACAACTCACGGATGCTGTGCAGGTGCAGATTTGGTTTCAAGGGAAATTCATGGCTGTTCACTTTTAACATGGACAAGCATCTGTCTCTTTCTCAGGTGTTTAAGAAACCTACTGTCAACAGCCAAGGTGATTAGGAGACATTTTCAGTGAGACAGCAGAGGAATTATGAGTGCAGATCCTGTCATTTGCTAACAGGATTAGGGGCAGATACATTCCATGCATCTCTCCAAAAGCTAATCCTGATGTGTCTTTCACCTTCATGGAAGTTAAAAAACCCTTCCATAAAACAGGCCCGTACAGATATGCAAGGTCACGTACAGCACTTTGAACAGCACACTAATATTACAATGATTTGCAGACATCATATAACGGCATTGTGCAATTTAAACAACTGGAGGTTTGAAATGCAGCCGTTGCAACTACACCCGAATAAACACAATAAAATAGCCTGGGTTTATCCTTTCAATTAGTTTTCCCTTAGATATGCCTGGTTCCCCTTACATTGCTCCACTCTGATCCTTATTCCAGGAGAAGTTACTTGTAAGAATCTATCAAGCAACTCACTCTGTGTAAACTATTGGAGAAAGTCTGTGGAAAGCTGAGTTCATGAGAGCTGATCAATCACACTGAAAATGCAAATCTAAAAGCCACTGTTCTTTAAAAAGGGTAAAAAAAACCCTTTTCACAGAACTCTACTGTCCAAGAAAAACCTCTCCCATTTCAAAGATTCGCTAATAAATTATCTACAAGTTATGTTATTCACAGAAAATACCTAGATAAAAACTAGGAAATGGAAGAAAATAACAACTTGCTTGCCCTTTAAATGCCCATGGTCTGTGAACTTCCAATGGGACATATGCAGCTGTTAGAGGCATAAGACACCTAACAGAGAAACTGCCCTGTGGAGATACTGTGCCAGAGTAAGGGGCTTTTCTGCAATACACAGCATGTTTCCAAATCACAAAAATTATGGTGCTTTTTTTTTTTATTTCAATTTCTTTCCGGAATGACAGTTCCACATAGGGAACCAGTCTGTAATAACTATTGCAAAATGCTTTATACTGTAGCATCCCCACACAGATGAGCTCTGCATGGACACAGGGAGCTGAGTGGTAGTGCCAGTTGTACTTTCACAGCAAGTTACTGATCAGGTCCTGTTGGTTCTTTGGCAAATCTTCCCCAGCCACAAAGCCATCCTCTGCCCTACCTGGTCAGCCTCCCCCCAGCCCCTTCTGTGTTTCATGTTCAACAGGTACAAACCCTGGCCCCAAGCTTTCCAGTCGTTTTCCCAGCTCCAGCCTGTCCAACAGGAAAAGTACTTTCACACTCCTCCCGCATTGGAACCCAGGTTGCAGGAGAGGGTAAGCAGCACTAACCTGGGCTGGACCTATGAGTTCTGGGTTGCTTCCAGACAGCAGGGAGTGTGCCCTTGTTGGAGAGCACGGCATTACGTCGTGTTGTGATTGTCCTTGCCTCTGCATACCATGACCAAAGCACTGGTCCCCAAAGCATCAGTTTGATGTCCCATAACTTATACTTTCTTTTATCTGCATTTCATCATAGTGCTAAAAGAAATGGCAGGTGAGTCCAAGGCAGCAAAGGTGAAGGAGCAAAGCAGATGGAACTATAGAAAAGCGTGACCAACAGTAGAAGGAAAGTGAGAAGAGGTGGGCAACAAGGTGGGGAGGATAGCAAAGGGCTGCCATGGTAAGAAAGCAATACGGCTAATGGGAACAGACTGCAAGTGCAGGCAAAAGAGAGTCTAATTCCAAATGTGAGAAGAGACAAGAGATGGTAAGTTTCCATTACCAAGAAGCAAAGCCTTTTTACCGATTCAACTGACATCTTTAAAGAAAAGGTATTTGAAAAATTCATCATTAAACACACACGCAAATGTTTAAGCCAAGGCTTCTCATATAATCCATTACATTCCAGGAGTGAATGCAGACTGATGGCTATTTTCCCCTCGTTTTATTAGTACTTGGCACTTGCTAACTTCATTCCATCAAAAGATCTCAACATGCTTTACAAATGTTAATTAATCCTTGCAACCCCTTCCGACTTCCACACGGTGGGTATTATTACTATTATAATGCCAGTTTATGGAACGGAAAACCAGAGACATAGACGAATGTACTACTTTTAGCCTAAGCCACGCAGCAGATAAGATTCTTGCTTTGGCTGCACTACTTCACGCCTGCTCCAAAACCTGTTGAAGCTACCAGGAGCTTTTCCAGCAACTTCCAAAAGGAGTTGTTGCAGGTATGTGCACTCCTTCCTCTGAGGACCATCTCTAACAGCTGCGCTGTGCTGACTTCTATTGCTGTGCCTGAAAGCGTGTGAAAGCCACTGGCAGAATTGATTATCCTGGGATGTTTTTTTGCTGGCATACTGAACAAAGAGACATCCTCCCCTGAGCGCTCTCTGAGCAAGTGATAGCCTGCCTCTCCTCTGCGTAATGCCTTCTGTTGCTAGGTACTTCCAAATCAGTAGTTTACATTTTAAAGAGTTGTGCCTACTGGGAAATGGGAAAGGAAGGGCAAAAAAGCTAGTTTAGCCCCAGGGATCTTGCAGCCATGTCACTGCGAAAGCACCTCAAGCTTTGCACAGGGGTCAGCATGCCTTAACACAGCCTGGCACCTTTTTGAAGCACTGGGTTGTGAACCAAGATATACTTAAGTGCCTGAAAGTATGGAAAATGGGGCGCAGGGTCCTCACCCCACCATTGGGAAACAAGAAGTTAGCTTGCTGCCAAACCCTTCTGCTTCTCAAGCTTTAGCAGGTGCAGAAAGCCAACTTGGTGAGGTAGGACTCCCAAAAAGTGACTGAGAAAACACCAGTTCTACACCAGAGAGATTTTAGACCTACAGAAACTGTAGAAGACATCACATGGGAAGGTTTCTGTGCACTATGACTCTCACTGCACCCTCTTCAGTCCCACAGTGTACATGGGACTGACCTGAATGTCAGCCAACCCTTCCAACACTGGCTTTTGCAGGACTTTGTCTTGTTGCAAAGCCAAAATATTTCCTGTCTCACCTGCACTGCAAGACAGAAGAGTGTTTTAGGAAGTCACTGAGACTCTATAACAAGGTATCTGCACAGCAGATGAATCCCTGGAAGTAACACCACCAGAGAACCGACCTTAGACTTGATCCAAACATGCCATGGTTCATCCAAGTACCCTCTTCCCAGCAATCCATAATAACTATTCATATACACACACCAAGCCCATTGCAAGGGAGATGCAATTCAATTTACCCTTTTATGAAAGTTCTCACTGAATTTAAGTCATGCATCCTGAAAGGCACTGGGAGGAGCCAAAACCAAAGCACTGGATAGCAAATCCATATTTAATATATTTTTGTGAAAATATCACATTTGGCAAGCAAGTATTTGGCAATGTGAATTGCAGAATATTTAGCACAATAAAGAATTAGGACAAGCATAAGAGAATTTGAATTCCTACTCACAAAGAGTATGGCCCAACCTGTTACCACACTCAATTCACTGAGATTACTGAATAAATAAGAATATGGTAATCATCTGTCTGAATAAGATAAACTTTAGCAGCTATGAGGTAACAAAAGGGTCTGGGGATCAGCAATCCTCCAAACTGGAAAAATAAGTTAAGCCTGCTTTTAACTGAAGCTAACATGCTGGTAGTTAAAATGCTAAATATGGGATTTAGAAGACTTCATTTGGCCCTACTCTGCTACAGATTCCTGCATGAGATGCTTAAAATCCCTTGTGCTTCAGTTCCCATCTGACTAATGCAAAGGAACGTTCAGTGAAAAAATTATCCATTTGGGGGATCCAGAGGCTAGCATGACGAGTGTTACTTACATCAGTAAGGTATTATAAGACCAGTTGGTCTAATGCAAACACAGGCATAAAACTCAACTCAAACTAGCAATCCTCTGCCAATGAGGTGATCTTGGATGTACCTATGGGTGCTTCCGAAAGCTCAAGATGAGTATGAGACAGCTTAACTGTCAGTGTCAGTGCACAGCTATAAGCATATACAGTTTTTCTGGACCCTTGCCCAAATTTTGCTCAAAATACTCCCATGAAATTACCAAAGATTTGGGAAGCTCCCAGGAAGGCCCCACTACCTACTTTCTTATGTTACAGAGAAAACTTCCAAATGCTTTTCTTCTCTATTTCAGCTTCCCAGCAGCTTTTCCAGTTCCCTCTCCAATTTCTTCTCACATTCCAGGCAGCCCCTGTCACTCCTTACCTAATGGCATTTTAATGGGTGTCTCCATCTTCTTCCTCCAGACCTGTGAGCCATACACCTTAAATTGTCCCAAGCCTGAACCTCCCTACTGCCTACCCTTGCAACGCTATCAGCCTTTACAGGACTCTGGCTCTCACTGAAATGATGTCACACATCTTGAGAAGTGCTGGAAGGGACCAAAAGCCAGGCACTAGGCACTAAACAGCAAAATCTCTGCTTGCTATAATCTTGTGAAAACCATAATTATATCCTTTTGGGGGAAAGAAAACACATAGGTATGATTGCCAGGGCAGAACAGCACAAGAAACAACTAGCACACAGAGAATGTAACAGAATCAAATATCATTTCATAGGTTCAGAGCACCCACCTTTCTAAGTTCAGGGGCTATAAGCATAGGACTGGCTGGGAAGTACCAAGCCAGATTTTGTCTCCTACCTGATCACTCCACAGGGTGCTGGATGAGTTTGAAAGAGAGAGAACGATGCAGGAAATCAAGTAAGGAATTAACCCCATGGTTATCCCAAAATTACAAAGGACCCAGTGCAGCTCTCAGATATGCACAAAACAGGAATATTTGTCCTCAGCTGGATGGGCTGCAAATTAGCGTTAATGCACATGCTGTCAGTGGGAAGCCATACAGATAAGGACTGGCAGGAATACCAAGATAGCATTGCTACAGTGTTAAGAGAGCTTTTTAGTATGTTGGCAAGTCTTGAGGAAAAGCTGCATTTAGAGAACTTCAAAACTGTTTTGCTACAGCCTTCATGGCAAATATAACAAAGGAACTAGAAGAAAGTTAGTCCTCAGCCTTAATCTTTCTAACTAAAGTAAAAGTTTAGCTAGCTTTGGAAGCAGATGTGACCTCTGCTAATTGGGCTTTGGGGCTTTTTCAAATCCTGAGGAAGAAAACTGCTGACATGATGTGTCTGACCACTCCTGTTCCAGGAGGAGTCAGATGACTAAGGCCAAGCTGCACAACACCATCGTACACACCCAGAATCCATGCCAGTGATCTCCCTCTTGCAGAAGCGCAATCCTAAAAATCTCCTGCTTCACAGAGGAAAGATGGGTGTTACACAAAATACACAAGGCTGTTATTCAACACTAGTTTAAAAATGTGATGTTATTTTTGAAGAAATTAGTATGCAAGAGAACACAGTTTGGTTGGAACATGTCATTCGGGCTTTGCAAAGTATCTTATAACAGTAGCAAGAGAGAGCTGAAAGGAAAGAACTAAGAAAGTGGGAAAGGAAGCACACGGCAAAGGAGACGCTACTGTAGCCCACGGGAGCTGGAAAGCCAGGAACACCTTGGAAATGAACAGACTATAAAGGTTCCACCATGGCCATGTCAGTGTGTGATGCTGATCCACATCATCTGCAGATGCTGAAACGTACAGTGTATTGAGCCTTGTGAGGCTCACCCATGCCATGATGCTACCGCTGAGTTACAAACTCCACTAACCACACCCCCCCCCCCCAAAACCCCCAAAACACAAAAAAACCCGAACAACAAAAATCTGTAATAAGGATTGTGCCAGGACAGCAACAGTTGGGATGCTACAGAGTACTTCTGTAATTACACTGAAGCAACTCCAGTGCTGAACGTATTGCAGATGGAATTTGGCAAGCCAAAAATCCTGTTCAGAAACATGTAATATATTTTTATGGTTTAAAAAATCTGCAGGCAATTTGGCTTCAACAAACTGAACAGAAGCCAAAATCTCACATCCTGTAGTGACAAGTGCATTGGTCTCAAGGACGCACCTCTAGGACAGGTGTCCACATTTCTTAGGGTATCGGGAAAAGGAAAACAAGTGCACATCGATGCTTCCGCTGCTTTCTCAAATTTTTGAAATGTACAGCATGCCAGTTAGCAGATACTTTCTGAATAAGGTTTTAAGCTGTCTGGAACAAGAATCATCTTTTTTTGTTATGCAATACAGCAACCTTTACCTGGAGGACCCACAGGAGAAGCAGATCCTCCTAAGCAGAAGTGTAAAGCAGATTGAAAGTGATCTGAAAAAGATTCAGAGTTCAGAATCAAAACTGCTTGCACAGAGTTAATCCTCCCTGGTTGGCATGCCAGGTTCTGCTGGAGTCGCTCTTGCTCACGAGACTCTGAATATTTCTCACTGTTGCTTAGTCAAGGTATATGAAAAGGTAGTGGATAGAAACTAAAAAAAGAAGACAACAAAATTAGCCAAGTCCCTGATCTTCAAGAGAGATTCTGACTTTGAAGAAGGGTCTTAATACAAATAGGCATCAGAAAAAAAACACCTACCAACGCCCAAAAAAGTGGTTGTGCAGCAAGCTTTTGGGAGTAGCCTACTCCTAATGGTGCATCTGTATGTTTTAATGCAAACTGGTACATCCAATCCCTGCTACTAGGGCTGTGTATTTTTCCTTTCTGCTTTATTATCATCCAAGTTTATCTTTCACATCCTTTGCCTACGGTAAGCTAACCTCAACAATAACAGGATACCTACTCTATGGTGGGGGGGGTGGAAAGAGGAAAAAATTGCTTCACAAGTGACAGTCAAACTTATAATACTTCTAAGAAAACAAATAAGCAAGTGATGGAGAAAACTGGGTGTTTAGTGACTATGTTAACTGTTATTCCTCCTACACTCAAAGAACCACACCAGAGCACCAGGTGGGAAGGGGTCAGCCGCTTTACATCACTTTTGGTCTCCTGGTGCAGCACAGAGTGAATTTAAGCAGAGCTGATACTTGGCTTGATATTTCAGTTACCAAGAGACAAACAGAGACTGAATAAGGGAAGAATTTAAATACCAGCTTCTGCCCTCACTTGAAACTTTACTCATCATAACTCAGTTTAAAACCCCAGGAACTATACTGACTTCAGATCTGAAGCCTGTATGTGACCCCAGGATACGTTACTCATCTCTGGAATTCAATACGGGCCTTCAAAGCAATTTGAAAGAAAAACAGCTGAGCAATTTAAAGCATCAACTAAACCTTGTAGTTAGTACTTTTCTTCAATGACAGATTTTTGAGAAGAGAGATACTGGATTGTAATACCTCCGACTAAAGTGTGATTCTTCTGACAACTTCACAACCTGTTTAAATGCTTTAGATGTAGAACAACCCATACGGAAAACTGTGTTCCAACGTGCCCGCTGTTCCCTAAAAAGGTGATTACAGTATGGCACTGTTAGACTTGCAAAAAGTTCTCATTACCACATCCAGTTTGTGTGTCAGAGTGAGATTTCACAGCAATGTTGAACACTTGTGAAAAAGAGAAGGAAGCGGGGAGGGAAAGGCAAAGGGAGGTGTGGGGGAAGCCCTCCCTGACTGTCTACTCTGCAAAGGATTTGAACTGCAGAAAAGAGGAACTATGTCAGCAAATGCCAAACCAATGTGATACCTGCCAAACCGCACCTTATCCTTCTCAATCAGCAAAATTCATCCGCTGCCTGATTTCTCTTACCTCACCAATAAAGGGCTAGGTTTTTTTCCCTTATTAGGACAGTCTCCATGCTGTAAAATTCTGGCTCTAATAAGTGGCTTTAACAATATGTGCTGCACATCAGCACAAAAAGAAAGCAACTAATAAAAATAAAACACAGAAGAAGAATAAAAGGGCTGAGTCCTAAATTAAAAGGGACGACATCAGCTTAGTTCAGGCTCCAAAATTTGATCATAGATTTTATGAAATGGAGAATTAAAATTGGAATGGATAAATGTATGAAGGCTAACATTATACAGTATATAATTATAAACTTGGCCCTGCAGCTACTTATACATGTAAGCAGCCTTACTGAAGTCAAGGAGACTTTTTTACTACACTTAAGTGCTTACACATCTCAAAACATAAATCAAATGTCTGTACATGAAAATAGTGCAAAGAAAGGCTTTTTAATGTTTTCTTTAACAAAATAAAATGCAAAAAGAGTGAAAAGTTACAGTCAGGTCTCCGTGTTTCAATCATTTCAACGATTGATGGAAGTGTTTTTATTGGTTGGATTTTTAAATGTATGGTTTTGCTTTATCTCGTTTACTGCATCTGCATTATATAGACATGTATGCATATATATGCACAGAAGAACACAGAGGGCCTAAAATAATCACAGAGAATTTACCTCGTTCTTTTGAACCTTCTTGTTTTACTCTGAACTGGGAACAGGATGGATGGGAAGGCCTGGGACTGCAGGTTTGGCAGGAAAGGGAAAGGCAGGAGTATGAAGAAGCAGGATGAAGTTCTGCCACCTCCATCCCACACTGGTTGAACACCTATGCCAACAGTGTGGCTGTGGAGGAGCTATCTGGGTTTAAGATCTGCACTAACAATGAATTTTCCAGTTTTGCTGAAGCAGAAGAAAAAACCCTTGTCAGAGTGAAATGATATGGAAAACGTTCAGGGCTATTTTAATTCAGCCTGAAACAAGATGGCAAATCCTTCATCCAAGTTTTTTTCCTTTAACTTTTCTCTTTAAAATGTAGGTCAATTGAATCAAAAGATTAAAAAAAAACAGAATGTTTTATTTCAAAAAAAATATTGCAAAGATGCAGCTCAATAATTTTTTATTTAGAAAATGTAAAAAAAAAAGCACTTTAATTCTAAAAATTATTTCCTCTTGTTTTCCTTTAGACAAAGCTAATCTCAGAAACCTGATATGAACTCCCAACCAGTTCTGCTCTGCCCAGAACCCTCCCAATTTTTCTTGGTTTTGCTAAATTTACCTTTAATCAGAAACAAGTCTCACAGCTCATTGCAGGCATTTGGATTCACAGAGAGCAGTACCAGGTTGAGTGTGGTATCTCTCACCACTGTCCTGGCTTGAACCAAGGCTTGGGCAGGGTGGAGAATTCAGCTCCGGGTTTTCATGAAACTCTCCAGAGTTACTTGCTCTCTTACAAAATCCTAGAAATTTGATTCTCACAGAGTCATGACTTCAGACTCAGGTGGATGCCCAAAACTCCATACAGATTAATCCAGCTTTGTGCTCCTGACACCCAATGCCTCACTTATGCTAGAAAAAGAAAAGCATCTTTCACTAAGGCAAGAACGCTGCAAAATCTCAGAGATGTTTCCTTATAGTCCTGTCCTTTCTCTGCCATAATGTTTCCTCCACCAAAGATAATTTCACTCAAAAATGTTTCAGCTCTTCCAGTAAATTTCTTCTGACCCACCATGAGGAAAGTTCCTAAATCTAGCAACAAAATCTTGAACTGGACATTCAGTCTTCAATGGCCACTGTCCCTGTTCGTGTGTAAGCCAGACACCAAAGCACATGTATTTCATTCAGGTGGTGACAACTAATACGTCAAGAATGCTTCATATACATGGAGTATTCTTACCACAGTGTTTAACATAAATATGCAGGTCCACCCACAGATAAACGTATTTGCACCAAAAACACTCACTTACCATCCCAAGTGTTTCAGACTTCATTCCTAAACATCAGGCACTGAACTGCAACTTGGATATAAACATTGGCATTCACAAATGGACAGGACGTTGTAAGAAAAGTGCCTATTTCTTGGCCCATAGTACACTTGTCACTGTTGGGGAAGAGCCACTTTCAGAAATTGACTGGGATTCTTAGCTTTCAAAAAGGAGACATATAGGCTCACTACAGGCTAACATCTTTGTGCATCTCATCTTTAGTTACATTACGTCCATCTTATTTTACCTCAGTAATGTAAAAAGGCTGTTACAAATTAAGGATTCAGGCCATTGTCCACTGGAGAACCAGAATGAAAAGCATGGCCAACAGAGAAGACCAGAAAAAAGGAAAGAGATGGCTTTGAGTCAAAATGAAGAGCATTGATTTTTGGAGCAGAATTAACCACATAACATAGCGCCACCAACACTGCTGCTGTCCTGTCTGTGGAGAATTGTCCTCTTCAACCCTTCTCTTCTCCTAACAAAGCTAGCTGTTTAACTGTCTTGAACATCCAGCCAAGAAACAGAAAAGATAACTTACAATATGAAGAAAATGCTGTGAAAGAGTGAACTTCCAACAACCAAACTGCCCACAAACTATCTGTGAAGTTTGAACAAAAGCTATAATTTGCTGGAAGAAAACATTCTACCTGTTGGCAAAGATGACTTCTGCTTTCCCTAGGAACATGCACAGTAAACACTTTAGTTTCCAGCAAAGTGAGCCAATTCAATCCTTATACATTTATTAAGCAGTCTTTATATTTTCAGGCCAACCGGAATGATTTCTTGGCTACGATGAGAGCTTCTGCTTTTAATTTCTAGCGTATCATACGCTAACAGGATTATATTCAGCTATTTAGCAATTACAAAGTTTTCTACAAATTCTACAAGTACACTGAGAGCGTATCTTTAAAAGATGCAGCTGAGATGATCATATAAAGGGGCCATTAGAGGACATTCGCAAGAAGTTAAAAATCACATTGTACCTCATTCAAAACAGTGCAATAACAGCTGCCTCCTCTTCCCTGGAGAGTCTCCAGAGGGTTAATTTATAAGGATTTTAATACTCTCTTTCTTTTCCATTGCAATCTCCTGAGAAGACATGAGCACTTGGAATGATTACGTTATGCCTCAGCCTGGGAAGGGCAGTATTTCATCATGTATTTCACCAAGCAATGCTTTGAAGAAGCCTTTGTGGGTAATGCTAAAGGTGTCTTCCTCGCTTTGTGGCCTGAGGTCACGGAGACGTTTGTTAAAAGGGAATAAATCAGTTTCCAAATTTTGGCCACACATTTGATTCCTGTGAGTCCTCATCAAAGAGAGCTTTGCTTTTCTTCCCCAAATATGCTACTGTGAGTCTTGACAAAAGAAAATCGTGTCTGGTTGTCAAGGTGTGTCTGCCCTTGTTTAGAAGCTGCTACAGGACACAAACCTCCCAAGATACAGGAAACCAACTGTATAATAGCTAATCATGCTTCAAGAAAAAAGGATTGAATTGTTTTCAGTCAGATATAATTTCACTGACTTCAGTGAACTCACTTCACATAACATAATTGTGGGTGCTACAACGTACACAAGCTAGGGCATTCCTCCCAGCACTTGCTCAACACTTTGGAGATACACCAGGCATAAAGTTAGCACACTGCTGGTTCCCTCTCTTGCCCAAAGGGAAGTGGAGAAGAACCTCTCTCAGCAAGGATATCCACTGTTTTCTAGTTTTTTAAGCAAAACAGCCAGACCCTGACAACTAGCTAAACTGGCCCCAATATAGACCAGTGAAAGGGTCCGAAAGTCACCTCAGAGGCTTCAGCCTGGGTCACCGCACTCAAGGCCAGCTCCCCACAGTAGGTATCAAAAGTCAAGGTTTCCACCAGCTATATCAGCACTAAAGTGCCCAGATCTCACCCAGTTCGCCCTCTCCCCTCCCTTGCTTTCCCCTCACACTGGTTGCAGAGAAATTGGTGCTTCGCCACAGCTGCTCCCCGTTCCTGTACAGCAGTACGGGAGGGCTGGCTACCGTGGCTTGTGGCTGTATTCCACCACTGAACAACACAAAACAAACCCATTTGACACGCTCTTAGTTAAATTACTATTTATTGCCCAATTTCTGAAATCACAATGAAGGATTTCAGATTCCTGGAAGGGACTTCTTGGAGGGGCTGAGTTTCAGAAATCCCTGAGCTCCCTCTCCCTCCAAGAGCACAGGATTTCATTCTGGAAACTCCAAAACCAGGCACCCAGAAATCCCAGTTGCTTTTCAAAACCTCTCCCAAATTTTAAACAAAACCCTGATATAAATCACAGGTTTTTAGAAACATAGTAGTGTCCTGTTTCCCACCCCTCAACACATAAAGCAGACAAATAAAAACACAGGACCCAAATAAAGCAGATCATTTCTTTGGCAGTATTACACAGTCTAATTGATTTTCTTCTCTTGCTTCCCTCCCACATTCAGGGATGAATGTGCCATGAGGACTTTATTTACTCAGTGAATTAAGCAATCTGAGTTATGCGAAAGTTTTCACACAAACTATGAAACTTCTGCAAACTTCCCGTTAACAGAACTCCAATTAGCAACCAGTCCTTCCAACATATTCTTCTGCCACTGAACAAGGCAATTTAAATTCTGCAGTTCAGGTAAGAGAAATGCATAAATGCAAAGACTTTTCCTTTAGACAATAGAGCACAATATAGCAAAAAGAGGAGCAAAAGAACCCCGTCTGCATTCAATGCTTATTCCCCAGTTCAACCAGCTTCCCAACTTGTTACACCATTCTGTCCCCCATTCCCATTGCCACCATCCACCACTTCCTACACAACACCAAAAGGCTAAATCCATACAGATATCATAATAAATCGGCAACTCACTTAGAAAGGCTTGACAAGTTCTGCCTGCAGTATGATCTGCTGATCATGTCTGCAGCGTATGAATCAGTGCAAACTGCTGCCAGCTCCAGGGAGCAAATGGACGGATGATCAGGGCGTGGAATGAGATAATAAAAATGCCATTATCCTTTCAGGCATGCGAGACTCAGTGGATGCTCTTTCCACCCCACAGGTTAACCATTTGGTCAGTCCTGTAGCTCCCGTAATGACACACTCTATTTGCCTGTTGTCAAGCTCATTATCTATCTTGTATCCTCCTCCCCTCCCTTCACCCCCCTGTTTTGTGATCATATGATTATTATTTTTTTTACTGTATTCTCTCTAATATATCCTCTTTGCTATGTCTGGGTCCCCAGTTACAGAAATTCCTGCAGATTTCTCAGCTGCTCAACTTGAGCAACAAATGCTTGCTTCCCATTCAGCTTTCACAAGACACGCTTCTGTTTAGCAAGCTTGTCTGAGCACCGAGCAGCCTGAACACTGCACAGAAGTGCCTTCACAAGTATTTGCTTGTAGGAAAGTCACATTCCAGCCTGCCGAGAGATGATGAGGGGAGAGGACCCAAATATAAAACCATGGTCCAGGAAACAGTCCTCCTTTTTGATCGTAAATCATTGCCTAAGCATTTTGCAGGCGCTTGCATCCAGTCTAACTTGTGAAAGGTCAAGCTGGATCAGATAGCTCAAAAGACTGGAGAGCTGATTGCCAAACAGGAACAAATCGGGGGAGGTGGGAAGTAGCTGCAAGCTCAACTGCAGTCAAGGTAAGACCATCTTGTGTTTAGCAAAGAGATTAAAAACAGGGCTGGAGCTAAAGCCAACCTAACAGACTCTCCTCAATGCTCTTCCATCTAATCCAGTGAATGAGGCAGGAAATATAAATGCAAACAAAGTGATTTAAATGGAGGCACCATCAGTTACCACAATTTCACATGCTTGGCTCTCCTACCCCTTTAAGCCTGCATATGTGAGTAAACTGAAACAGCTTACTGTGCAGTCCTGCAGCCATTCCACCCCAGGCTCTGATCTTGTTAAACCTCATAAATTACAAGAGTGGGTGTGGATGGATTAGTACTCCAAAGGGAAATCTCTACGGCAAGCTCGCTTTTCTGTGGGAAGGAGTGTCTAGGTTCAGTAGGTGGCACTCTTACCTTGGAGCGAGCACTGAGGTAATCCGCTCTGCACAAAGACATGGAGAATGCTAGATGTCCAAGGAGGCATCAACCTTGACAGTTTGTTTTTTTATTCAGAGCTTGCAAGAAACCAATGGCTGCACTTTGCTCAGGGGACTGATACTCATTTACGTTCTGCTCAAATCCTGCAGTCAATAAGTGCATTTTATTCCTCCCCAAAACTCCCTCTACAGTTTCAAGGAGATAGATTTTCGTGAAAAGGTAGCAAGTCTGTGCTTTATAGATAGGTTAATGATGCCCATGCAAGAATGTACCGTGCAAGCTCAGGGGTTTTTGCACGCTCAGAAACAGGTCTGCAATATGCCAAGAAGTTGCTACTTTTTCACGTACACTTTCTGCAGATCCAGCCCCTTGTTCTAAAGTACATGTAAAAAAACCATCTTTTAGTGTATAAAATATACAGGAATTCTGGTCTGGAGCAAGGAAGGGCCAATAGTACTGATTGCAAAGGGAGAAAAACATGGATTCCATTTCTGTCATTGCAGAGACATCTGCAAATGAGATGAGGGTGCAGCAGGCAGGCCATCTCCCGTTCTTTTACTCAAGGGACAGAGGGCATGTAAAGCAGTGTGAATGCGTAGAGTCCTTAAAAAATGCTGGTGAGAAGGGAGTCATATTTGCTTTTCCTGGAAAATGCATTTCTACTACTACTACTAGGGAATTACAGAAGCGGAATTCTTCCCTCCAGAAAAGCATTAGTTAAACAAAGATTGTATCGCTGTTCTGCCAAAATGTACATTTTAATCAGATGCCAGATGTAAGAGTTGATGTTTATGAAACTATAAACTGGGTTCCAAGGCAGCCCTACAGATTTCTAATACAGGTCTTTATTTACTACTGTGTCACAGAAACTTTTTTTTCCACTTGAGTGAGTTCTACACTCTTTTCAATCCATCCTGGAATTGCAGTGCTCACAAACAAAACTGTTTCCACACAGGATAAAAATAAAAACAAATTGACTATCCTTTAAAACATTACACTCTACATCTTCGAAGAATAGTTCCAGATTTTTAAAAATCTGCCCCTACTGTCATGCAGATTCTGGCTGTAGATGGCAAATCTGACCTATTTGTTGGGTCATTAGGAACAGGGGAAGCTTCTTGCACTTGTAGTAGACCTCAGAACTGTTTTAAAATGTCCCCCTTAGACTAGAACAGTCATAAGAATCCCAATTTCTTTTTCTTTGCTTTTCCATATAATGTCTTGAACTATAAAAGTCTGGAGGAGACCTTCACTCTAGATGAAACACAATGATTCACATAGTCATCCTATTCTTTATTTGGAGCAAGACTTCTAACACCAAATTGCATCTTCTTGCCCATACCTCTATAGCACTACTGAGAATAGATGTTATTTGCTTACTGATTGAACAATAAGCAATGCTGGTCACGCAAGTCTATCCTCCACACGTGTCATCTTTGCCTGCAAATGAAGAACTGACGATAAATAAGGTGAGCAAATCCCACTTCCAAAGAGTGTCAGCCTTTCTGCCCTTGTCAACAACTGCTCGAAGCACTCTGCAGGTTGGTGTCCCACATATTAATTTTTAATTTGACAGCACTAGAGTTGATTTTTTTTTTTCCCCATCCAGAAATTGCTACAACCATGATTTGTCACCCTTGCAAAGCTGCAAGATCAAACGTGCAATTCTGGACACAGGCATGTTAATCCACTGTGTACAGGCAATGAGCATACTGCTAAGCGGACCTGGGCTAACCCATCATATGCGCAGCATACTAATGCACTGGTGAGTGCCCAGGAGGCTTCACCTTCAGCTGTCCTCAAAGCTATGCTGATCATTTAAGTCATAAGGCACATTCAGCTGCAGAACATCACTGTTTTAACAAGAGCTACAGGGACATTTTGTGATTCAGTTTGCAGCACAAAGGAGGGTTCCTCCAAGGCCAACACGTGCAATGCCAGGCATTCAGCGCGGACCTAGTTTACAGCAATGCAGAACTGGTTCCCCTGAAAGAGGCTGACAGCCAAGATTTTGCCATGCTTGCAACCCCTTTAAAAAGAAGTGGGAGGCGGATCTGAGTCAGTTATAGATCCTTGCACTTAATAATCCTTTTATTATTTCAAAGCCAAATGTTTGTTTTTTACTTCAGTAACCTAACTGAGAGGGATACTCTCAGTACACTGTGGCCTTGAGGTGAAGATCTTGCATATGGAGCAGGAAGAGGCAAATCACTTTCCCCTAGATCATTTCAAAAAATTCACATGGGCATCTAAAGCATGAAAAATGGTGGGGGCAGGAGATGCATGTCTCAACCTGCTTTCCTTGTATGTGCTGATGCTTTAGAGATTATTACTTGGCTCTAGGACACCAAAACGCCCAAGGAAGACACTAGAAAGAGAAAAAACTAAGTAAACAAACCCTAACTAAACTAGGGCACTTGAGAGGTGTCTTTCACACCAATGAACTCAAGTCAAATGGCTCTATAAGAGTGTAGGCTCATCTATTACAATAGTGAAAGGAATTACAGGGCCTTTCCTAGCTTCTCAACATTAAAAGCAGCAAAATGAGGAGGATAAAGGACACGAGAGCTTTCCAAAAGGAAATTATTACTGGGAGGTTCCAATGTCTACTCATACTAACAATAGGAATGTCCAGAGGTCATCCAGAGAGCCACTTAATATTTTGTTTGTTATTTTTACTTTAACCATTCCTGCATGCAAGGCAGAGTTTTCAGTGAGCTGATCACAACAGCCCATGAATCCTTTTTCTTTTAAGATTATAGTGAATTTAGAGCCTGACATAGGTACACGCACCATCCAGACCATGCCTTTCCATATGTAGCCTATTACTTTCTATACATGTTTGTCAACAGCAGATTTGCTGTGCTGCTCACTGTTCTTGTCCTGTTATTCAAATACCTTCATGGTTTTTTAGGTCTTTGTTTAGTCCTTTTCCAAGTTGACGCAGTTTTAAAATGGGCAGGCAAATAATTTACAGAAATGTATCTGATTCGTTTCAGAGACAGTATATAGCTCATCCTGCACCGCCTCTCCCCTGTGCCACTAGTCTGAAATAAGTAGGCAGACTTGTAGAGAACTTTGCAAAGCTACTGGCATTTTGCAAGAGAAACAGAACTCTGGGGTTTTTTATGAAAATCTATTCTAATGACATTAACATCTGCTCCTTGTTTGAAGAATATTTTTAACTGTTCCCTCCCTGGGAAAATTAAAGATGCCACAGTCTCTTTCATGTTCTCATGGAGTCGACAAACCCTGTTGGGTTTTTTTAAGGTCTGTTCTGAAAGGCCTCAATACAGTTCACTGCAGGGAACTCAGTGTATGCATCTCACAGGGCAAAAAGCATCTGCACTCACCCTCCCATGAGATTTCACTCTAGGACACTAGCATGTGAGCAGGGACTTCATTTCACAGATGAACAACACTTGGCATATTAAATCATATGCAGTAGGTAAAGTCTGGCAACCCATACATAAGGTCTTGGAGTAAATCTCTTGAGTACTCATAAAAACAAGGCTATGTACTTCATCGTCAAATAATGCTGAACTGTCTCTTTCTATGTATATTTTTTTCCCCATCCAGTTTTAAATATCTCAAGTAACGGAGATTCTGCCTTTTCCCACTGGTAAGTCTTCTGCGCTCTTACAGGGTTCAGTACTAAGAAGCCATCCTATGGCTATGACATCTATTCCTCCCCTTATATTTTAACTATATCCTCCAGTTATATCTAACTGGATGCCTATAAACAGCAGCAGTGCCAAAAATTTTAACGTGTTCAGTGAAACCTCTGAGTAACACTTACCCAGCCATGTAAGTGGATATATGTATTAAAATACATACTCAGATTGGAATATGTAGTTTGGGTTTGGACGTTAGCATGTGCAAATCATGGAGTCACATGCAAACAGAGTTTGCATGCTCACATGGATACATTATCACGTAGCTAATGCCTTAGCAGACAATAGAACTATTTGCATAGACAAGTTCTGCAGGATTGGGAACACAACCCTGTACATCAAAATGCAAAAGCCTGAAGCCTGAAATTGTAAACATTTTCAGTAATGTACTTCCAGATACTGAAGACCCATACAGAGCCCATGCAGCACTCAATCCTATCTGATGCCTGCTTTGCTGGGACAGGCCAGCCTTGGATATCGCAGGCAGAAGTTCGGTCCTCTGCAGGGAAGAGAATTTGATTTTCTCTGACTGTCCTCAGTTCTTGAGGTATTGATATTATCCTGCTTTTCACATGGAAAAGTTACTGACTGCATGTATGGCTGTAGCAGTAAACAAAACAAACTCCAAGACAAGTGTTAAAATGATATTCCAAGGAGAACTTCCACTGGAAATTGAAACTTGATTAGAAAAACATATTTGCTGGTGTTTGCATTCTCTATCAGTTACTTATGGGGCAATGCACAATCCAGAAATAAAGCAGCATAATATTTCAGGGGTGTGATAGACTATTTCCACCACAGCATAGCTTTTGTTTTATGTCATGTTTTCACTGCTTTCAAATAAACACTAAGATCCAAACAATAGTCTCCATATAAGAGCCAGCATATAGCTACCTTCTGGCCATTTGAACAACTGTAATGGAGGAAACCATAGGAGAGAAGCATTCACAAAGGCTATCTTTACCTCCTCTCCCTATGCCCTGGCACTGTCACTAGCGAGGGACAGACTCTGGTCCCCTCCTGCTCTGAGCAGGAGCCCATTTCTCTCCAGCTGCCAGCAAAAGCAGAGGGAAGGGCCACCGCTTCCCCATTCATTCCGCAGCCATTCTTTTGTGCTTTATGCGTTTCAGGGACACATGCCAGTTCTCACAGCAATAAAAAGCAATCTATTATTCTGGCTGGCCAATTTTTAAATTTGCTCTCTCATTTATACCTGAACTGTAGCTTGCTTGGAGCAATAACTCTATTAATAAATTTCAGCTTTAGCAGCATGAAAGATAGTACTCAAAGCCCAGAAAACCTGCGACTGGGCTTGTAGGACTTCTGCTTACAGCCTTGTAGGATAATACTTGCAGAGTCCACAAAACTGAAAGCTGAATAAGCTGCCAATGATGTAGATGCAAGTTCTCTCCACTCCAACTGTTTCTGGCAATAGTTAATTTCAACAACACTTTCAACAAGTTTTATGTAAAATTATTAACGTTATTTTTAATATATTAACAGGCATACTCCAAACATTACTATTCACTTCAAACTTAGCCACAAAAGCCAGAAAGAGCCACAATGTGGTAGGTGTGATACAAACATTGAGGATAGATGCATCTCTAGCCAAAACAGGTTATGCCTTGATTTTACTGCTGAGCGGGTATGGGTGGATGCCTAAGCCAAAGCTCCTTAACAGAAACCCCAGTAAACAACACTAAACTCATGAAGTGTGAAGCGTGGGATCTATGCACCCTTGTGTGCCACCACATAACAGAAGGATCATCCACTGTCTCACTTCAGTCTGAAGCCATGGTCTGAGTCCAGGCTTCAGGCTTGATCCTTCTCTGCTGGATAAGTTATATAAATGTGTGCACAGGCACACACGCACGTAGCTTTGGAAAGAGGAGAGCATTTCCTGCTGGGCCAATTTATGGAGACGTTCCTGTACCAAAAGCTCCTATCTTATGATGCTTTGAATTTTACTGGTGAACAACATCCAAGCCCCGGTCGGGATCTCAACTTCACAAACAACCCAATAAACTCAGCTAGCAAAAGCCATCCGAATTCCACCGAAGGCAGCGACTGTTCAACAGCTTATGCCACTTGAATGGCTCAGAGGTATTCAAAATGCAAACCTCGGCTAGAAATACCTAGTTTGGGCCTTTCTTACCCCTGCACTTAGTTTAAAAATATGAAATTGGAGCCTCAGATGAGGACCCTGCCTCGTGCAGGTTAATGATCAGTTATACCCCTGTCTGACTGGACTGCTCATTTTTAATATCTGGTAACGGCCCTTAGGTGTTTTGAAAGGGGCTTTATTTCACTAGCTGCACAGGGATTACCGACTAACCGGATGCTCCCAGGAACTTTCGGAGAGCAAACAGTGTCAGTTTATTTAATAACTTTCAAAGTGAAACTAAAATCTTGTCCAAATCATGTCTCCTCTGATTTAATTAAAACGCACCACACATACTGCACTGCTCTGTTAATCATTAACAAAGTTAATTCAAGACAGAAGATGAGTCTTTTCTTTTCCTTCCTTCAAAAGCCTCCAGCCAGTGGAAAACTTAAAAAAACATTCCTAAAAAAGACCAGTACAGTATGATTTTTGTTAGAATGGTCAACACATCGGTATGTTTCTTCCCTTTCTTCTGTATTTCTGATTCCTATAGGAATGCATGTTAAGAGAGAGGGTTTTTTTCCTCTTGCTTGGCAAAATACCTTTCCCAAATTTTCTAAATATTGCCTGGTATTTGCGTCAATATGACAGTCATTGGGTTTGACAGGAATCAGATTGCTAAACCCACACAAAAATGCTTTGGAAATTAGGGGCTAGTTATACATTCAATTTCATTCAAATCCACTTTAGCAAACTGGCAAGGAGTGGATCTGAACCATCCCCATTATCCCTTCACTTCTGTGTTTCACAACAGAGGTTTCTTCAGCATGCTTATCTCTATCCTAACTTTTAGACTTACTCGCAACTCCTGCTGTCTGATAAATCTCCTTAGCACTCCTGTCCCAATCCGTTTTCACTTTCCAAGATGACCTAGCAACCCATGAAACTTATTCTCCCTGTTCAGCAAGCCTTTCCAACTTCTTCCAGGAAGGAACTGAAGAGGAAATTTAACAGTGTTAGAAGTGTAACACTATGTGGACTATTCAAGAAACAGGATTCATCCAACATCTATTTTTCCAACAGTTCTCCTTTTTTTGAAGGAGACCAAAACAAAACAAAAAAACTCCAACAAATAGAAAACATTTCCTTCTCCACTTTCTTCAGGTCTGAGGGAAATCTAAACGCAAAATCTTCCCGTCTCATTGGTACAGTTGTTATCTAATGGGATTTCCCTCTCAAATGCAACAAAGGGTCAAGGCTGAACACTTTCACAAGGCCTGTCATATCAGATCAGGACAGCACTCCATCAAGGCTGGATTCTTGCCTCCAGCCATGGCTCACACCTAATGTTTTAGAGGAAAGCAATGGGAAAAGAAAAAAGGCAAACCACACTGCACCTGGTCCATTGAGCAAAGCTCTCCCTCCACAGCAAAATTCCTTTCTGCCCCCTGCAGGCAGGCAGCTGGGGCTCTGCCATGTACAGGCATTGCTGTCTGCACTGCAGGGTCTTAAAAAAAAAAAAAAAAAAAAAAAAAGGGCATTTATTGCAGAGTAATACACATAAAAGGGTATCAAGGAGTCAAAGTGAAATCACCATAAATGATCAGTATTCGCATCACAGCATGTGCATTGGGACATAATGATCTGGGGACTTAAATTACTCCAGTGCAATAAAAGACCCAACTATATTTTTTCTTTGTTATTTCTCTGCATACCCAAGCGCTAATACTTATTTCTGCACGGAAGTACCTGAAATCTATTGTAACTTAGTAACAACGGCATGTGAACAACTCTAAGGCACCGAGTATCTACTTCCTAGCTTCTCCTGGAAAATGGCTGTCGGGTCACACCTTACACGAGCAGGATAGGCCAGGTCTAAGCAAACTCTCAAGGCCATGATTTCTTCCCATCTACACTGTACGCTCTCAAACCCACATTAAGGGGCTTGACCTGTCTGCAAAAGGACAGTCCAATGTGCTCGAGGCTCCAGACCTCATCCATGCTACCCAGATGCCCCGGGTGGAGACAAGTGCAAGCACCATTACAAAGAGCTGCCCCAGCTCAGCCCCTCCTGAGCACAGCCCAGCATGGCCAGCAGCAGGCACCATGGACGGGAAGCCTTGGACCACAGGCCTAAACGCTTTAGCATCTGAACCGTTATCCACACAGGTAACAGCATGTTAGGAAAGCCTCTCAGCTCTGGTCTGCTGGGCACGCTCGAGCCCCCAGGCACTATGCATAGCCTTGTGTCCCCCCTGTCAGCACAAAAGTGTGAGCTGCTCAGGAGGCAGACCCATGGGAAGGAAGGAGAGGGGCAGCTGCAACCCCTTACACTGTACATGGGTTGTTTTGTTATTTTGCTAGTTCTGTTTCGGTTTTCATTTTTAAACATCTTATACATCATGGTATCCATGAAGAAATGCATTTGTAAACAAACATCTGTACGGTGCTCTCCATCTGAAGACAGAGTCTGTCTCAACTCTTCACCATTGTTCACAGACTTAGGAAATCATCCCCGTCAGTCCAGCAGCCCGTGACTGAAGGATGAAGTGGCACCATGTGGGTGACAGGTGAAGTCTCCAGGCTGAAAGACTGCAACCTGGGCATGGTTGCCTGTCACAGCAGGGTCAGGTCCCTCCTGCAAAAGCTACCCATCATCACAACAGCCTAAAGATTTCTTAACATTGATTGGAGAGACGGATCGTACAATGAGGGTAACCTCAGAGACACCTGAGCAGGGATGGAGTAGCATGCATTCCCCAGCTCTTCTTTTCTGTGGGTGTAACACAGAAGCTTACATGAGGACTTTAACCATGTGCCTAGGTAAGCATCCAAGCAGTTTGTCAGCCAGCTGGGTAACAGAGTGAGAAAAGCCTCCTAGATTTGATAGTAGGAACAGCAGATGTAAGCGTTCACCTGTGTTTAAGGGAAACTGATAAATACGGAATTATTTCCTTCCCACAATCTTTAAAACCCAATTACTGGACCACTCTCACAAGGATCAGCATCCCTGTACAATTCTCCTGGATCTCCCATGCCACTGCACAGTGTTCTTTGGGACTTGATTTGGTTATGAAAATACACCTTCCCCAAACTTGCACTAGCCAGTAAAGTTTTTTGACATGCTACAAGATGGTGAAGAAAGGGTCCGAACCTCAGCTGTTCTTTCACTAGGCAAAGTAACAGGCAAATCCCCTTTGTCACTACTGAACATAAAAAGCCCTTATCAGCTCTCACCAGCTGGGATGGTCTTGCATCTTCTGCAATCTGCCACTAACCAATGGTCTCCCTTTTCCATTCAATTCCTCATATTAAGATGGTAAAACTGTCAATAAGTGGCTTAAGACAAATGTAACCTTTTCCCAAAAACAGCTGACAGACTTGTCTTCAAGGAGATTTAAATAATGTAGCTATCAAAAGAATCAGTAGCGGTCCAACTTATATAGAGAAATATTGACCACTGGCTACAAAGAAAAATTATTTTCATTTTCAAATGGCAAACCTCCCCTCCAGATCTGCCAAAAGATGTAGCCTGAGCTCTAGAGCTGTGTCTATAGTTTCCTAACGACATTTTGTGCCCTGAGAGAAGGCTTCAGAGCATCACGTTTTATGAATAAACTTCATGGGATGGGAAGGATTCCAGGAACTCCTCCTCCATGGGCTCTTATGGGATTTAGAGGTTCTGGAGAGATTAATGCACATGCAGTATTACAACCTTCCTCCTAAAATAAGTCATTATAAGAGGCACTTACCCTTCCAATCTAAACAACTTGCGTTTGGAAAGTGGGCATTTTCTATCATTCCAGAGCACAGGTAAGTGGAGACAAACCCATTCTTAGAGCACCATCTTTGCACTTAGAGAGCTTATGACCAACTTTTCAAGATTTTCATAGTAAATAATTAGCAACATGTCACTAAAATGGTCACTAGAAATTTTAATTCACTAAAACTCTCCAAAACTATTAAAATCATGTTTCCAATAAACATTTCAGAGAAGTATGAAAGAGAGAAATCAGAAGTATTTTCAGAAACTTGGCAGAGTTTCAAACACTTCTAATACTTGAGAACATTTTTTTTTAAAAAAAAAGGTTTCCAGCTTTTTCATCACCATTCATTCATTTATACTGAAACTGCTGTGAAATTCTGAGCTTAAAACTAAGCAAGGACTTCAGGATTTGGCCCTGTAGAAAGCAGAAAAATCCCATCAGCTCCAAATGCCAATGTAGAACCTAAAAGCAGAATGGAAGCATTAAACTGAATTCGTTGCAGTCTGCCAACAAGTAAGCTAACTATTGATGAGATGTTCTGTGATAAAGCTTCACTCTTTTTTAATGTTGAAGCTCCTGAAAAGACTGTTTCAGGCTCTGATAAGCCAGATGCTATCTCAGCAAGGGCTTCTAAAGCCACCAAAGATCTCTGAAATCAATCACAGATCTTTGGGCTTTCCCAATGTGTTTAAAAAGGGGAAAGGGAGCCAAGATGCATGCTTCCGATATGCTCATTAAAGCCACCAAGGACACTGATACTTGTGCAAAGTATACGGTTGTAATCAAGGCCAAACAGATCTTGGGTGGGTGTTTAACTGGTTCACATCCAGCATTGTGGCAGCACAGGGTTTGTAACAGGCAAGCAGGCGCCTTCCTCCCAGCTAGGTTGGCCAGCCTGTCCAAGGGCAACGGTGTAGCTGAAGTGGTGATGCCAAGGGGATACTGCCCACAGGACATCCTGCTCCCTTCCTGCTCACCCACGTGTCCCAGCCATCTATCCTCACACACGTACAAGGAGCACCTGGCAACCCATGCGTGGAGCCCACGGGGCAGGAAAACAGCACCCTGATGCCACACAGTAGGAGCTTGGGCATTTATGCAACTAAGGCAGATGGGAAATACACAGCTGGGAGAAACACTTCTGGCTGCGCAGGCTTCACCCTGCACTGTGGCTCCACAGGCCTCAAGCAAGCCCCAGTGGAGATGCCACCCCTCGGCAATGGGGAAGGGACCACCAGTAGGTCCTGCCTCTCCAAACACCATCGTGGACAAAGACTCCGTCTGCATCACGTGATGGAATTTAAATGAACATCTACAACACCTGGTTATACAAAAACTAGCCTAGACCAGTGCTGAACCCAAAGAATCATAGATAGCAAACATTTTGGAAGTGTAAGAAACTGTACAGAAAAGAAGCATAGTGTGATCCTTCACTGGTATTTTATTCCTATCAGTATTATTTAAACATGCATTCCTCTTAAATGTAATTCCTTTCCAAAACCCAACTTTGTCCACACCCTTATACTTGAATCCCAAATACATTTTTTAAAAGTGTACTTCTCAAAAAACAAAACCTAGACAATATACCTCTCATATAACCCAATCAAATTATGGGATGTTTTCTTTCTCCATTCTTCCTTAGGAGGAAAAACATGAATAATAATAATCCCTAGACAGGAGAATATTTTTATATTTACATTTTTATAATTTACAAAATCAAAATAGGGACACTTTTTGAAATATTATAACCTTTTTTGCTATATTTTCCTCTAAAATCTTCCCAGAAAAAACTCTTATTATGATAAGACATGACATGCAAAATTTCAGGGGATACAAAATTCTTTGGAAAAAGTCAAGGGAAATTGATTCAACTGGGAAGATAAGCCTGATCCTTAACTGTGACCTGGCTACTACCGATGCACATGACAAGGCCTAAGAGGTTAAACCTAGTTCTGAGAGGAGTACGGTGCGTTTTTGTTTTTAGAAACTCTACATTTAATTGAAAAGAGAGATAAAGAAAATGATCCTTTGATGAACAGTGAACAAGGTCTGGCTTTAGGCATTTTCTTATCAAGATGGCCACGTTCAGAACCCACCCACCAACATACCAGAAACCACAGTTGGCAAATGCTACGCGCAAAGGCATTTCCTGCGTTCTAACTTTCTAGCTGAGGGCCAGATGCTTCATGATCCTTCCTTAAAAGCACAGTTAAAGGAGTGGGTGTTCAGAGCCTTGTCCAATCTTACATAGTCTATGTAAAGACCAGGCGGCATCCCAGCCATATGCTCGGCATCAAACAAGCAGTGGTTTCTTCCCCTATTCTCAGAAGTTCCTTCCCCCACTGAAAAGAGGGCCAAAAGACTACTTTTTCTACCCATCATCTTATAAGCTACAGTTTATAACCTAAACCTGCTAAATTAAGTAGTAATTATTGTGGTCCTCATCAGCGTGATGTGCCAAAATATCACAATGAAAGGAAGAGCAAACATTATTTAAAAAAGTAAACAGCAGCTGAAGGGCCTAGAGAGAGCATTGTGGTTTACTTCAACCTACAGCATGCTCTACCTATACCACTTCCAACAAGTTACTTCCAGCTTTCTCTGCTATTATTTTTAATAAACTAAAGGATAATTACCTATGTGAAATTCTAAGTGAGGTAAGTGCTTTTGGAGAAGTGAAACACTGTTTCAAAAGTAGGACTTAGAACCTTATAAAAAGGCTTTCTGTCCAAAAATTTCTACAGGCAAAAATTGTGAGTTATAAAAAGTATTTGGTCCCTGCCCAACAAAACAACCAAAAGCAAAACAAGCACAGGCTAGTAATTTTGAGCCTGCTAATACTGAATAAAGAAGGGTAGCTTTCATCCAGAGGTGAAACACACAAAGCTCAAGTGCAATTTGCATGTGCAACTATCAGACAGATCAGAAATAACTGTATAGTGTGGCTGGCTAGAGATATAACAAGTTCTTTTCATGTACATATACATGATCCATGCTTATAAGTAGTAGCCCCTGCACATACAATCCATATTACTTCGTGTCAGCCTGGCGTATGTCATTGTACATGCCTGTCTACAAAAGTCAAGCACAGAGCAAAGGAGAAAAACCTGTTATGGTAAGAATATAGCTTCAACATGCCAAAATCAGATTGCCAGAGCATTCTTAATTCTGCAGTCTTGGCCTTATGCATTACAGTCCTTTGCTACCTGATGAACCCAGATGTATGCAACATGATGAATTGGAAGAATCAGTAATAAGGGAAAGTCACAGCTGCAGATGTAATTCCTCCATCCATTGTCTTTCCATGGCAGTGTCATTTAGGGCAGTTCTTTCACAGAAGTTACCTCAAAGCAACAGCTTTTTTCCTATAGACCTTAAGACAACACTGGGATGAGAAAATAATGCAGTCTAAACAGTGATAGACAGAGATCTTGAAAGCAAATGGGGAAAACCTATCGAATTCTTTAACAATATAATTAAAATTCTGGTAAGAAAACTAGGAACTCTACATGGAAAAAACCTGATTTGTTCCCATCTTTTGAATGCATCTAAACCTTGAGATCTTGGCTGCATATGGTCACAGACAAGCAGAGGACTCTAAGAGAACTGCCTGCAATGAAGAGGTCACTTGATCATTACTTATTTAAGTGTCCTCAGCTGTGGGAATTGTGCCACTGAAGTAGGATTAAAGGTGACAGGACCAAGATCTAAACAATAAGCATAATCTTTGCTACCTTATGTTAAGCACCCCTCCATCTGCTTTCTCATAAGAGGCTTATACATGTCATATAAATTCAGAAAAGGTCCATTATTTAAAATGAGGTTAAACATTTCATTTCTCTATATTCTGCTTTACCTTTCTTCATTTGTGAACAGCTTACTCAGAAATACAGGTTGCAAAAGACAAACTGTTGGAGTAAATCGAAACAAATTACCAGCTATCCCCTTCCATGTGGTGTGGCTCTTCCCTAAAAGACAGGCTGGATAAAGGCATTTCCAATCCACCTCTCCTCAAAGCCACAATAATCAGTCAGTTGCCATGCCTTATTTCTACATGTGCACTACTGTATCTGACAACAGTCCCCCTCAAGAACAACATACTTAGTGCAGGTAAAAAAAAAACAAAACAACTGATACATCTCACAACTTAGCACACAATATTTCTTTGGACTATTTACCAGCTGAATAAATTTATGATACTAAAAGGTTAGGATACCTACACACACAGACATTTTGTCCCAATCAGTCCCAGACCTCATGTTTAAAATCCACTACCCGCTCTGCAGACTCAGACTAAGACGTAAGAATAGCAACTGGGTTTCTCTGGCTCTTTGCATTCGTGGCAGGAAGAGCAATGCTGCCAGTTGCAGAAAAAGAAAGCAGAGGGATGGCCTCATCACCCACAAATATGCACATCAGCTCAAATGCCGCCAGCAATGGTATGGCTGAGAGCAGTCCCAGGTAGATCAAGTTCTTCTGTTTTGGGTGATAGATTTTATCACCTTCCCAACAGCTAGCCTGAAAGATCACATAAAGGATTTTATTAATTCTATAAAATCCCTTTATTCCAGGAAATGCAGCGATTTCTCTTGGTCTGTTTTAAGAAGGTGTTGTTGATGGTGAAGAGTAACAGTGAAGAAAGTTACTCCAGTTTGGTCTATATTTCACACCCAGTGGTGTCAAATCACCTTGCAGTAATCAGGTGCTCTAGCTCTTGTCTATGGGTCTATTTTAGCCCTGGTTTAGACCAGCTGTGCTCCTCTAACTATTTAGTGAGGCAACCAGATGCAGTCCACACACCCAGCACACGACTGCTACCTCCAAATGGTATTCTCAGAAACAAACATCACTTCATGTCTCTCTTCCCTGTGAAGCTGGATGACAAATGTACCCAGAGTAAATATTCTGAGAAGTGTACCCAAACCTGGGATCTCAAAGAGCTGGTTGTGTTCATTCGTTTTCTTATATCTGGAGCAGAAAGAGAACATCATCCTTCCCTTTGCTGCTTTAGCTCTTTTTTTTTGCTAAAGTACTAGCCAAACAGAATAGGTTAGGATGATATTATTTCATCATCATCAGTTTTTTCTCCCCATCTCCCCTATACTGATCTTGCTCCAGCCATACTATAGCATGAAAAAAAAATAGAAAGCAACAGTTAAACAAAGATTCTTTAAGTACTAACAAAACATTTGGATTCAAGCTCTCGTTCATGCCCTTTAAAGCCATTATTTTAAAAAACGTTTATGCAGCAGAGGCATTTCTCTTACACATAAAAATTCTTGAAAAACAGGAAAAGGAAATTAATGCTTCCTTCAAAATTAACCACTGTTGGCACAGTCTTGAGTCTGTTACTGTGACACTCTACCGTGCCTTTACCTTTGTCCACATTTACAAGATCCTGCATTTAATTTTGAAGTTAAGCTACCCGTAAGTTTTGAAGGGAGAATAAACCCAAGAATTTTTACTGATGTGAAACATGGTTTTAATATAATTTTTAAATTACCATCAAATTACACAGAACATTATAAACAAATGTAGTCACCAAGATTGTATTTTCAGAATTTAACCAAGAATTTTAAGAAATTTGCAATGTCTCACCAATGCACTAGGATGGCATAGCCAGGCATCCCTTCAACACAGACCAGTCAGCAAAATTTCTTTTGTTCTGGCAGTGTTTGTTCTCTAGTAATTTCAATCCACTGCAGAGTATGCTGTCACCTTGCTGTATTACAGGGAGAAAGACTCCCCACACCTTATGCCTCTTCTAGGACACCTTTGCAGTGCCAGAAATCATGTGCCCCCCATACTTTCATCAGTGGAATTAAATAGTGCTTGTTTTGATCAAAACAGGCTTAACAGACTAAAACTTAACTCTAATCTTGTGCAGATTTCCTGCAGAAATGCAAGGGGGGCACTTCAAAACCATTCAGGCCCCAATACAGCAAAGCTCTTCAAAACTGCCTTAAATCCTGCTGACAGCAATGAGCATGTACATGTCCAAGTGTTGTAGCCCACATAGATGGATTAGAAGCCACCACATAAATTTTGAAGGCATCCTTACCCAGGGAAAACATGGTAATGGTGCTGACATTTCATGACACACTGCAATCCAAAGATGCACACATCTACTTCTGCTACTAAAGCGCTGGTATTTTTACAAGAGTAAAAGGCTCAATCTGGATAAGCAACAGCAGTGGAAGACTTCTAACAGACTTCTAGACTGTGCTGAAGGGACCACCGCCATGTTGGCAGTGGGAACACGAAGGATTGCAGGCATAACGACACACGCTATTACATCTCATCCTAAGGAGATATCACTAACCAGGTAAAGGACTTCTCCTCCCCCTTCCCTTACAGACTGCGCACAGAAGAATGTCTGTAGCACAAATTCTTACCCCACAGCTGTTACATCACCATTACCAGCCCTAATTGCCCTTGAAGACTCTAAACAAAAGGTTTGATCAAGCAATGGCTATATTTTGCGAGCTTCTACATGTTTGCTGAAGTCACCTTTAGCAAAGAGCTATGCGAGACTGTCCCTGACAAAGATCAAGCCAAATCCAATCTTTGTGCAGCTTCACTGATGGCAGTGTCCCCAGGCAATCACGTCCTGTGTTTACTTCATGGAGGGGAGCCCATAAGCAGCAAGTGAGCTCTTTGTATACAATGTACTTTTCAATACTGAGGACTTAGTTGTATTTTCATGTCCAGAGGACCATGTCTCACTTGAACAGGAGGTCCATTTAGCAACAGGTTCTTCTTTCAGTGAAACTGCACCAAATTCGTTGTCCTGACACTCTGCAAAAATAGCCATGTATGGCCTCACAATTTTCAAAGACAAAATACATTCCCATCCATCCTGGATAGAGGACAAAATATCAGGTGTAGAAAAATATGAACAAAGAAAACACCAAGAGTTTTACAGCCAGTTAGCTTTCTCCTAGATCACCATTCCTCCACCCATAGCAAAGCCACCAAAGGAACATTAAAGCTTTTCATCTGATATGAATAATTCCTGGGAGAATGACTGTGAACTAGAGATGGAAGACTGTGGTGCTGAGAAGACAGTGGGGAGGAAATAGAGGGAACACAAGAATTAGAGCACAAAACACCTCTGAGAAGACCCTGTACCCCTACAGATATGCCAGTTTTTAATTTCATGCCACTTTGGATTCAAAGTCCCTTAAGAATATGTGTAGAACAGCAATATCAAAGAAATTCTGCAGTTACAGTGTTGTCCCTTATGCTCTGAGAGAAGAGCCCAAATGCCTTTTACTTCTACCTCACAACTAAAAAATTTAAGACACGAAACAGCTCAATGCAATGGGCCTAAAAATGGCGTCGTCTTTCACAGATCAAGTCTCACAAATTATGTGTGCAGTAGAAAAATCCTGCAAAAAATCCTGCTTGGGCATTTTCATTTCCATGAGCGCAGTCCTACTAAGTGAGACAGATTCTGTTATGATTATTGTGACCTTGAATATTATGTAACTGCAGTCTGCAAGAGATTTTATTGTTGAAAAAAACATTATGTAAAAAAAAAATTAAGCTACTAATGTTCATGACAGAAGGGGGAAATTTGATCTAGTCACATTCTAGACAAAAGAGAAAGGAGAAAAATACTAAGATTGTATAAAGCCATGGTTTCATCAGATAAGAAAGGCAAGGTAACTGCGAAATAGATCATTTGACTAAATCCCATAAACTGAGAATGTCAGAAACTTGGTGGTCTCCAGCCAGGTTTTAGTGGACACATTACACCTGGCACCCTTGAAAGCTAACTCAGCAAAGCCACCTCTCAGTCAAGGCTATGGCACATGCAGAAAATTTCCATTCATGACACATCCTGCCATCTTTGGCCTAGGAGTGCGAGTCATCAGCGTGGCTGCGATCCATCACCTTTCTTCTTGCTGACCTCCAATGGTTTCTGGCCTTCCTGCTGGAATAGCATGGCCAGTATTGACCCTGGAGTAAGGCATGACATGGAGTCCTGCATCCATCCAGTTGCTATTGTTCCCTCTGGGTTTTGCCTGCACAGGGCAGGAGTCCCCCCAGGATAGCTGAGCTTAGAGCATACTCATTATTGTACTTCCCAGGGTTCTTCCCCAGATGGATCGTTGATGGTTTTCAGCAAAGACCCTCCAGGACTACAAAAATCTGCCTGCAGTAGGTCATCAGCTGCCTTTGGGAAGAAGACGCCAGCTCTTTTGCCTGTCTGCTTGACATATACCACAGTTTCTCCAGCGAGATGTATCTAACCACTCTGCCTCTCTCCAGTCACCAAGCAGCAAGCATGTTTCCCTAACTTTTACATAGTCTTGAAGGTCAAATTTTCTGTTTAATAGTAAAAGTTTAATAACCTGCGATCTTCAGGCAAACAACATTACAGATGGGAAATTAACCCCTGATCTTTGTGAGCATTACATTGCTCACTCAGCAGGTCACATCAAGGTACAGTCTGCACCGAAAAGGGTTTGCGTGAGTTTTCCTGTCCTTTCAATTTCTTTTCTTATCATTAGAACAGTGAGTGGGCTGTGTGGCTGCCAGCCCTTGCCTCAGCCAGAGCAGCATTTCAAAACTGCAGGGTATGTGTACGCATCTACCTACATATTTGTGGCAAACACAAATATCATAGCTGCATTAACAGTAACAAGAGCTGTCAAAAACATAAACACAGTTCCCATGAAGTCAACAGCACGGTTTTACAAACAGGGTGAGTTACAGGCCACAAATACTATCCTTATCAACTCTGCAGGGAAAGTGAGGCTTGAAACATCCATCTTTCACCTCCAAAAACACCACCCCTTCTCATAGGGGCTAAAAGGATGCTCTGGGGCTGCTGGCAGTGGCAGGGATCTTGAGTGACATTTTCAAGAGCGCGCACAGATTGGCTTCTGTGGAGCCCCATTAGAGATCAACAGAGATTTCAAAGACAATCTCACAAGGTATTGAAATACCTTTTAAAATCTGACTCTCCAGGCACCTAATTTTCACTGTCAATAATTAGCTAAAACTTCATGCTGATGATCTAGGTTTCCCCAGTCTAGAAGCTACCTAATTCCCATTAATAGTGAGGCTTCGCATATGTCAGTCTCTTTTAAGATTAAAAACAATCTTTAAGAAAAAAAAAAAAAAAAGGCCTGACTAGATTGAACAAATATTCATGAGTCAACTGTGAACTTCTCTCAAAGGCTGCACTTCAATTGTGTCCACTTATACCTGTTTTGAATCTGGACAACAGTCTACACAGCACCTTCTCTCAAGTTAACACAATATTTGACAATTTTGTAGATTGCAATTATTTACTGATTTGTGTGAGAACAGGCTTAGCTAGGGACCATATTTTGAAGTTACAAGTATGGTTCAGCATAATACTTTTTTTCTTTCTTTTTTTTTTTTTTTTTTGGGCCACATTAACTTTGGTTTTGGTAAAAGTAGCAGCTCTCACAAACTTGCCAAAAAAGTGGAATACTTTCTGTGGGAGTATAAAACAGATTGGCCACTGTTATTCTAACAAGCGCATTAGTTCCATGTGCAAGAGAAATAAAGTGCTCATTCATTACCCAATTTGCGGTGACAGCCTAGTGAGATATCTCGTTTACATTCTGATAGCCCCATGAAATGAACTGAATTCCCACACAGTCGCAAAAGGCCAAAGTTAGCATTTTCCTTAAAAAAAAAATAATAAACTCAAGTCTGCCTCTGGAACAGATTGGCTGCAACCTTGAACCTTAAAGGAAATGAGAGGGAGAGAGAAAGAGCAAGGCACACATCACAAGAGGGGGTGGGGAAAAGCTAATGGCACCAGGAATGGAAAATGTGGGCATTAAAAGAATTTCCTATTCTAAACAATGTGCAAAGTTAAAAATACCTTCTCCTGAGATTATCCTCAGCATAAATACTCAATGATGGCTATTTATAGCTGTCTGGTAGCCTACGACAAAGATTTTTATTCCAACAAAGGAGCTGTATACAAATGCAGGACCTGTTTAAAGAACTATTAAAATGGAAAATAAACCACTCTTGCGTCAGATAGCCATATTGGTACCTGTTTCCAATGCAGTCTAAACATGGCTTTCCTGGATGCTGACAATTGAGCATTAAGTACTAAAAGAAGGGAAGAAAAAAACTTTCGGTACATTTATCACAAGTCAAATACCCGTTGACATAAAGGCCAACTCCTAAGCACCCACAGGTGAGGTGCTGAACTGAAACAACGTGTGTGCAAGTTGCTCAACACCTCCATGGTTGCCCAGGGGCTCCCACACAGCAAGAGCCCAGAGCTGGGATTGCCTGGGACAACCCAGCGATGGACTGTGCCAGGGCTCCCATGTGAGCCAGGCACTGCGGGTACAATCCTGTGCCACTGGGAAACCATCTGGGACAGAGTCATGTGGCACAGTTTGCCAGCAACTCATCTCATGAGAGATGCTTTAAAAATTTATTCTTTTTCCTAGTCTATTCTTCCACTTTTAAATCTGGGGAGGGGGCTGAGAAATACATGGAACATGTTTAATTTGGAAGAAAACAGAACCCAAAGCACCACACATCTTCAGAAAGGTGAAGATGGCCATGTAAAAATAAGCAGTCACTGGCTCACATGGAGAGTTTTGACCCCAATCCTGGGAGTACTGAGTGGTTTTGATGTTCAAAACAGAATAGGGACAGAGAGGAAGGGAAGGATAGGTAGTGATCACATGTAGAGCTTGAAAGAAAGAGGGGGCTGATCACTCCGAGTACTCGCCAACATATATTCTTCCTGTTTTGGTTGCCTTCAGCTTTCAGCTAGGAAAAAAAAAAACCCAAAACCAATTTGTTTGTGAATATACTTTTGAAATCCATGGGAGTCTTTGCTGAGATACCTCATGATATCAGATTGCAGGTACTGCTGGTCTGTTTTTTTAGGGCAGAGTACACCTGTGATATTAATGGGGCAAGAAGCCTGTACCCCCACCACCTGTGGGTGATAAAGTGCATGTGTCCCATTAGATGGGTCTAACAGGGTGACCAACAGCCCACTTTAACTCCCCCCAGGAAGGACATCCTTCTTTTTCATCTCCCGGTCTCAAGTAAGCCGTTGCTTGGGGTGCAAAGGTACATGAGAGAGATCCTGCTTTGTCCCTTTCAGATCTCCCTATAAAGCTTGTCTTTCAATGCAATCACTGTGCCTAGGTCACATTTGCTAATGACTCCACAGTTAATTAGCTTAGTTGTGACCACAGTTTGTATTAGCTGCAATTGCCTGACTGTATGTTCTGCCACTTCTCTATCAATCAGCTGTGCACACCCTGTGTTAATTAAGACTGCAAGAATTTCAGAGCAGAGGCCTTTCTCATCACTGCATTTGTGTAAGGGACTTTGCAGTACAGTTCTGATCGTAAACTTCAACTAATGTGTATTTTTCAGCTCAGCTTTGGTTTGGCTCCTTCAAGTTAAGATTTGAATTAAAAAGAGACTTTTAAAAGTAATGATTTGGACCGAGTTGCAGTTCAAGAAAAGAGTAACAGCTTAAACTAGTTTTGAGTTCACATTCAGTTTAAATCTTTGGTGCTGGTTTCTAATTTGTGACTCCAGATAGTACTGAAACACCACTGATTTGAAGTTAAGTACACCTAGCAGCAACAGAGTTGCTAAGCGTGATTTAGCTAATGCAGAGAAGAGAAGCCAAGCAGCAATGAAAATTACATTGCAGCAGCGCTTGTTTCACAGTGATAACATCGACCCCTGTGCCCTCCACCAGAAACAGAGAGCATTTTGCCCTGCTCTCCAGCCCTCTCAGGACACACAGTTCGCAGCTTAGCACTAGGATGCAAGGCCTCTACCCTTATTTCTTAATGGAACAATTTACCACTTCAGAGAGTGTTCTCCATCTGCAGAAAACCAGAGCTGCTCATTGTCACCTTGCAGGAAATGTAGAACTTTCCCTCCTCCACAATTTCATCTGTAAAAAGGGGTTTGGCATAAACTTTCCCAATTTTCAGCACTCTTTTCTAGCTCCCTGTCACCAAAAGCGTCTACCAATACAGGTTTTTATGAAAAACAAGTATATAAGCATTCAATCCATTTTTTGTAAGGATGAAATCAGTAAGAATTTTGGCCACAGAAGGAGTAACAAACAGGAACCTTTGACTGCCTGAATAAGACGACCCTCTTCACTTGCATACAACTCTCTGTGGAAGCAGAGGAAAGTTAGTGCAGCAAAATAAGCTGTTTTGAGACATGGAATTTTAATGGTAGTTTAATCTATTGCACACAGTTTAGCGACGTAATGAGGAGCCTATAAACCACAGAAGTGCTACAGACTGACATCCACATTTCAGTCATAGTATATGGTTTTAGACACAGCAACAACCACAGCTAGATAGTACAGTATGTTCTGTTCTACCAATGGCAACTCAACAGCATCATCTACATCTGACTCTCATTCTTTCTGGTATCCAGTATTATGGCTTTTGGAACAAGATAATAACTATTATCCCACCCCCTCCCCAATTCTGTGGTCAGCAGCTCACTACTCCTAGCATATTTAATTGATAAATAATGGGGAGCGGGGCTAGGGAGGAGGAAGTCTAGCAAACGGAGTTGAGTTACATAAGTGACTTTTTTTTTTTTCTTAAAAGTCTTAATTTATTATCTGTTCACTAAATGTACAGGCTCAACTGTCACATTCCCTTCTTCTGCGTAAACAAGGTTGCAGGCAGTTCTGTGCCTTTTGAGACTTATACCACTCTTTATTAAAAGGTGAAGTTGCATTTGCCCTAGTTTATGAGATGCCCAAAATACAGCTCGCAAGCAAACTGCAGAGCAGGCTGCTCTGTAAGAAAGCTCACAGCTGTTCTCTTAGAGAGACGATGCAGTCCTGTGGCTCAGACATGACTTCTATTCCCAGGTCTGCCACTAAGTGATTAAAGATGGAGCTTGAGGTAAAATGTGTTATGACAGCCTAAACCCGTGATGACAAAAGCATATTTACAAGAAACAGGGACATGGTTCTGGTTTAAGGGAAGGCAAAAAAAAAAAAAAAAGAGGAAAAAAAAAACAGGGAAAAAAAAAGAGGAAGACAAAACCAGGGAAAAAACAATAATCTGATATGGCCATAGCTGCTATCCCAGATGGTGAATCCAGTTCACAAATAGCAGAAAAGTACCTTCGGTCAAAGGGTCTGGTATTGCTCCTACCCTATTTTCTGATTGCTTTCCCAAAAAATCAGCATCATGTTTGTTAGTTTTGGCCAGAACAAGTCTCCAGATGTCTTCTATGTCCTTCTCTCACACAGATACTCAGCAACATATTGAAGTGCCCTATCCACTGACCATTCAGTACGTGACTCTAAATCTTGCACAGGCATTTGAAAGACTCTTCAGTCTACCCTCAAATAAAAGCTATACCAGGTGAAATCCCACAAAATCCAATGGAAAAGGGCTACAAGGAGGTGCTGTTACTCCTCTCCAGCTTCCGGAAGTGTTTATTGATTTAAGAACAGAGCTGCTCCGCAAAAACCCTATAGGCTATGCAAATAAGGTCATGTCATCTCTGTGCCAGCCAGCCAACAGCTAACGAGTCCGTTACTATCAGGCTGTCAACCTAATCATCCTCTCTTGCCAGGGGAAATCATCAGCACATGTACTGCAATATCTCCATATCAACATCCAAGTGTCAACAGTAGGTGCGTGGCAGCAATAAACAAAAGGCTCCACATCCAATTTTCCATGCAATAAAATATACATGGAGCTCTTATTAAATGTAATCAACAGGGGTGGGCCAACCTCCAACCTAAAGGCCTTAAAACTTATGGAAGAAGATTCTTGAAGCCTATCGCCAAAGCTGCTTTTCATGGCTTCTCCTTCTAAAAATGGCCTGTACCAAAGTGATGGTGCTAAAAAGCATGGGCCTGGGCAATTTCTACATCATTCTCCAAATTCTGCAGCTGTAGCTTAGAGAAGATCTAATAAACAAATAGGCAAGCAGAAAGAATTCATACGTCCCCTTTGATAGGTTTTTGGCCGTGCCACTGAGTCCCTCTTCACCCCCTATCAGCAAAGCTAAGGAAACAGCACTACCACATTACAAGGATGTTGCAGGGATATACACATTTAGTAAATAATTGACAAAATCTCAGATGCTCTGGTTATGGGGATGTGCAAAGCAGCTTGTATTATAAGAGAGGCACTACAGTGCTAAAGGAAGGAGTAAAAATAATTAAAATGGCATTACTATTCCCAACAGAAGGAATCACCTTTTCAGCTAGCTTTCAAGCAGTCTCCTCTGGCCAAATTTCTTTATGTTTATGCCCTTATGCTTACATCCTGACTCCATCTGATTAAGTATTTAAGGTTTAAAAAGTCTGAATTCTAACTAGCAAAGAGGTTATCCTATTTAAAAAGTCTTAATTTTAAACCCTTTCTGCAACTCTATTTATCCTGCCCTGCAGAACAATTTGAAAGCACTATAGAAGTGGGCCATGAACCTGCAACCCATCCCCTGTAAAAGCTGACAGTGGACATGATAATAGCTTACATTTACACAAATATCTTTTGTATCAAAAGTGCTTTGCAAACTATAAAGACACACATCTCTAGCAAAATGCAGTTACTGTTTGAGTAAAAGGTGATAGCCTACAAAATCATGTACTCCAGTGGGACATGGAGACATTTTAGCTAAGAACACTCAATGTCACCCATAAAAATGGCACATTCTTTACCTCAGAGCAGTGAAGACCTCAACATTTACCATATGTAGTCCAAATAAAGACAACTTTCAAAATATTTTTTTTATTGAAAACAATTGTCTTGAATACAAATGGCCCAATTTACAATATGTTGGGTAGCTGCCGGATGTTGATAGAAATTGAACACATGCTGTAAATTCAGTGCTTGATAATTAGGAAAATGTGCATGTTTCCCAAGTCTGTTTCTCTGTAGGTAGGACTAAAGGGCAACATTATGTCATTTCCCTTTGCGCAGGACTCCCTATTGACTTCCATAAAGAATTTGGCTTAAAAACTGATGACAGGGTACAGCCCAAGTTGAAGGAAGAACAACCAATAAATAAAGATGGGTTGGTGACGGAAAAGTCATTCCTAGTCACCAAGACATCTTACCAATATTTTTTTTCCAGCAGTATAATAAGGACAGGTCAGATGATCTCTGCTCTCGTTTATACCAATTCCTTAAATCCAGAGTAATTGCTAAAAGTGCACAGCCACTGAAAACAGGATTCAGACAGAAATGAGTGAAAGCAAGCCTTAAAACACTGAATGCAACATAACATGGAACAGCTATGAAGGTATGACACAGCCTGTTAAATGGGTCCTCTGAGTTTAATTGGGGGATAGCCCTTTCCTCCTAGATCTATCCAGCTTTAAAACATTCTTTAATAATAGCTTCTATTTCAAAATTCTTTTGTTATCAGCAAGCATTGACAAAAGTTCAAAAGCTTTCAACAACCAAACTGCATGTTTTGTGATCTTTGCTCCACTTCTGTTCATTTATGCCTTCATCTCCTCAAAGCAAGATATTATATCCAGCAAAATCATACAGCCAACAGACTGAGACCTCACATTCCCTCCAAAGCCAGAATAACCACAAGCATGCAAGAGCTATAATGATATCAAAGTCGGTACATCAGGATCTCATTGTAAGTATGATGTGAGCACGATAGGTGAAATCAGGATGGAGCCAGCGAAGCAACAGGGAAACAGATGAAGAAAGTTAGACTTTTAAGATGTGAGTCACCAAAACAACACCTTCAAGCGCTTCTCTTTTCTCAGTGTCAGAGCTGGTGACACAGATAAAGTCTTTCATTGTCTTCATGGTTTATTAGGTACTGTATTAGTCCATCTGACAATAATCAGTAAATGAAAAATTAGATTACAGACCCATTAAATATGCCTAAACATTTCTGGTTTGCCTTGAAGATATATTTTCTTCATTCAATGTATGTATATCCTGTACATATATTCAGGACTGACAAAACACAATGAGATTTTCATTACTTAATAGGGGGTTTTCTCATATTAAATTAATCACTGATGTATTCCTTCTTTTTAGAATATTGTAACGACCTATCCATACCATGATAAATTTTGGTGAGAAATAAGACAATAACCCTGAAGGAACTTATGCAAACCTCCAGTATAAGAAGATGATTACATGCTAATGAGAGAAAAGACTTACTAGCTTGTACAAGAGAGAAAGAGGGGCAGAAATTAAACATTTTGCTTAAACAAATTCATCTTGTGGCATTCCAGTACAGACAACCCCTCCAGCCATCATAACTCACTGGTTTGAAAAGTTCATTAGTACTTTATCTCATTTTGTTGGGAGAATGAAAAGCCAAATTCATGGGCCCTTGGTATTGCTGTGGGATGACCTGAACCCTGAAGCCTTACTGAGGAGTTTATTAGGAGCATTTTTTACAAAATATCAGCCCAGCACATGCACACATATTCTGTGCGTGGTATTCACAACTACATCCTGCAGCCACAGTGAGCACAGCAATAGCATCAATACAAAATACACAGCAATTCATGCTCTGCTTTTTTTCCCCTTTTTCTACATTTCCCTACCCAACTATTTCTTTCTCCTACTTCTTAGAGCAGGCTGAACATGTGGCACCAGACACATGATGCCTGCACTCAAAAAGTAAGCTGCAGTGGGAAGCACTTTGTTATCCATGTCGCTGACCTTCAGAGGAATACCCCACTGTGCAAGCTGAACCATAAAAGGAATCCATGTGTAGCCAGCATTTAGAAAAGCCATCTCCTTGTCTTTCCCAGCTATGGTGCTGCCTTATTAAGACACTGAAGTAATAGCTGCTGGAGAATCTCAGGAATGTTCTGAGCAACAGTGCCCAGAAAAAGCTCGTCATTTTGTATGGGCTGAAGATGAACTTGAAAAAGCTGTAGGGACCGTTCAGCTTAGCAGTTGCAGGCTAGTAAAAGAAACCACAGTCATGCTATTCCTGTGCAAATATATATGATTTTTTTTTTTCCTTTCAATCCAGTTATAAAAGTTTTCTGCATGGTGAAAAGGTAGAAAACCAGGCTGGATGTTGAGAACTTCATCTCTAGGGATAGCATGATGTGCCATACAAATGCAACAGTATAATCATCTCCTAAGGGGGCATAAGGACAAAAAACATCTGTACATGGATAATCAGCAGGTCTTTGCAGTCTCTGCTGTGCTCTGGTCCTCTCACAAGATGATAAGCACTAAGTGGGAGGAGTGAAGACAGTCTCTTGCAGTAATTGACTGTCTATTGACTGTAAGCATTTTTGTGAAATTCTGATAGCTAGTTTCTGCTGAACAGTTTTTGAATTCACATGAACGCCACAAAGAAATTTATGAGGTTTCTTTTTTTTCACCAAAAGGTCCATTCCACTAAAAGCCACTTATACTATCTCCTTCCTTTTCTCTGTTCAAAAATACAGATGGAAAAGTTTTATTTTTTATATTAAGGAAGTATTCTGCTCAGGTGCCAACTTGACCCCTGTGTCTTTCTCATCACTGTATTACAATGACACCTTTCAGAAATAGCCAGGATTGCTACACAGAGTATCTGGTTTTCTCCTTATCACTAGAGGGCTGGCATTTTTATAAATTAAACCAGCGTGCTCCTGTAAGCACTATCTGCTTGCTGAAGTCAGAAATTTGCTCAACACACACCCCCCCAACCTAAAAAGATGTATGTCTGAGAATTAAGCTATTACACATAGGAACCCCTCTTGTGGTAAGAAGCTGTATGTCTTGTGAACAAGTGTGTATGTTCTCAGTCACTCCTGCAACGCTTTTCTCACTCTAAAAGTGACGTTGCTCAGATTTTTCTTTCTAGTCTCTCTCTATTCATCTTTGCAGGATACTCCTTTGAAACAGCTAAATGTAACAGTCCAAGCTATTGCAGGAATCCAGCTGCCAGAACCAGGAATAGCTGTAGCCATTTTCTGACTCCACAGAGGCTTGCAGTGAGTCCCTGAGCTCTCCATTTCTTGACATGTGGTCGGTAGCAGTTGGTGGATGCGCATAACATCTGATTCACCCATCTAATTACCAGCCTTCCCCTGATCTGTACCTGACCCCATAGAACATGTAACATGAAGGGATTGGAGGTAGGTCAGTGTCTGAGCTTCCCTGTCTATCATCACCTGTGCCACCAAACTCTCCACCAGAGCCACATTAAGAGCAGAAACAAGCAGCTGTAAGAAGAGGCAGGAATTGCATGGAAAATGAAGATCAACATAGATTCCTCATCCAGGAGTCCAGCACCAATGCACCTCACCATAGTCACAAGGACCTTGTCTGTACACAGAAGTTTACCTCAAACCTGGTTTGAAACCAAGTGCATTAAATCTATGCAAACCTCCCAGTCCAAATGTAATGGAGGCTTACCCTCCCACACTGTTTAACAATAGGATACCTCTCTTGCAAAAGGCTCAGCTGACAAGCAGGAAATCCAGTCATGGTAATTTGGTTACTTTCCACCTTGTGCATTTAACTGACTTAAAAATTTACCATTACATACATCAGGTTTAAATCATATAAAAAGGGCTTACAAAGAACAGAGTGTTTGTTCAAGTGAATCAGTTTAAATACCAGTAAACAGGATGTTGTCTCATGCTGGTAGAAGAGGGAAGTACTAGTACGGAGTAATAAAACCTTTGAAGAAGCCCTGCTTTTAAGTACCAATTTTCAGCACCTCTTTTATGACCTCAGGACAAGAAGAACACAGTCTGCCTAGAAGATAACCTCATGCTAGAGCAGTCCTTCTTGTTGGCTTAAAAAATATCCACTTGAAAATGGGTCATGAGCTATCTTAAAGGAAACTGAGGCATGTTTTCAGCAAATGTCAGAGAAAAAAAACCCGACCACCTGAATAAATCTTTTTTAAAAAAAAAAAAAAACCAACAACAAAAAGACAGTCACAACTAGCTATTGAGTTACAGCCTTCCCTTGATTTTCTATGTCAGCATGACAAACTTGCTGGCTTTTTTTCAACAGACTATCCAGGAAAGACTATTAATAAGCAAGTTTATTTAGTCCAACCAACAGGTTGTGACATAAAGGGGAAAAAAACAACATCTATTCACATTTTCTTAATATCAACCAAGTTGAGGCTAACCTTTAACTGTCAAATACACTACCCACTGGTTTATACTTTCCAATAAACGAAAAGCATCCTGCTTACTTTTCCACTTCCCATCACCCTCGCTGTTCCCCAGGAAGAGAAGGGCTCAGCTGCAAGGCTGACACAACTACTCCTTCTAATCTGTAGCTGTATCACTTCTGTTAACCTGACCCTCTGGTCACACTGCATGCCAGCATCCTCAGGGACTGGGCTGTCACCAGACTTCTTTTCTAAGGAGCAGTTTCCTACTGACCTTATTTCTGGGCAGGAATATTTCTTGAGCTGTGTGATGATGAATTAAGTTGCCCAAGAAGCACAGCGACCCAATGCCTCCATTCTATGAAAGACCTTGATCACACAAGGACAATCTGCTGTCAAGGAGGATTTTCTTTGCTTAACAAGAGCTAATAAGTAGGTTATGACGAGAGAAATAAAGCCGCTTATAAACATTTATCTTCAGTAATTAAAGCTTTGTTTAAAGGCAGAAGCCAAAAATGCAGGAGCTAATTGACCAAATGAGATGCTTCTGCAAGTTAAAATCAGTCTGGAGTTTCATTTGCAAATCACATTTTTCCTCTATAGTTCTTTGAACCGAGCTGTGAAAGGGTAACTTTGCCCAGGCTGCCAGCAATTTGATAGTGTTTACATACTATGCTTATTCATGTTTAAAACTTGTTAGCATTTGACTTCATTTGATCTATTATCCCTGCAAACAAATTGGCCTCAGCTTTTTAAAGGGAAATCGAATCTTCTGGTTATCTGGTTTAATTTCAGATATTAGATCATAAAGATGTTAATAAAATGCAAACCTACACCGGGAAGCAGATGCTCCTAGAAATCCACTGGCTAAACTCATTTTCATGTCACTCCTTAAAGAGTCTCACATTAGGGTAGTAACTGCAATTTCTATCGTGCCGAATGACTTTTACCATTCTGAGCCCAGAATGCCCGGAAGAATAGTGACACAATTAAGAAACAAGTTCAACAATGTTCTTATTCACTAAAAAGAAGGCATTGCAAAGTAACAGCTAAGAGTTCATACCCATCCAAGCCTAGAAATCTGCAGTTTTAGCGGCTGCTTTTAGTTGCTCTCTTCTGTTCAGAGCAAAAGAGCAAATTAACCACCACCAATGCTCTCCTTCCACAGCAGCCTCTACTCAACACCTCCTCCAGACACAATGTTGTATTACCACGAGCGCAGGGCAGTTCAGACCTGGGCTCAGGACCCCCAGCCCCATGCACTACCCATAAGTAGCTGCTCAGTCTCTGGGTCCAGGGTGCGGGTGCTGTGGCAGGGAGGCAGCGCAGGGCAGCTCACTTTGCTCCCACCTTCCCTCTTAGGCGACAGCAGACGGCTGCACTAGCAATCAACCTCCTCGGCTGTCTGAGCAACACTTGATGACCCTCTGCCTGAAGAAGCACCAGGACCCCAAAAGCCCCATCTCAGTGGGCAGGGTGGACCACCAGGATGTATGCCTTCAGCCACTTGCAACAAGCACGTGCAGGGTATAGAATATATTATTGCAGGTGAATGTATCAATGCACAATGTATTTGCCTGAAAATATTCTTTTGAACATTTTCTAAGATACAGGGATATTGAGCCATCAGCTGCTTTTGTATGGGAACAATGCAGTATTCCTTTTGCTTTTCTTTAAATGAGATTTGTTGCAGAGCACTATTAATAATAAGGCCTTTTTTTAATCAAGAGAAGAAAGGTTAATGTAGAATTTTCAGCCAATTCATTTGTAAGCATATATGTTTGTGCGATGAGGTATGCACAATCCTATGGCCTGAGAAGGCTTTACACAATGAACTAAATTAACCCTGCCTCTTGTGCTAGTTGTGGGTATCAGGCACATGTGAAGTGACTAAACAGCCAAGAGCTCAATCATACACTTACTGGCTAGAAAGAAATAGAGATCAACTGTGTTTGTTTATGAAGAGAGGCTGGGTTAGGAATCTAATAAGACTAAGCAATGGTTCATGCAGGTTTTTCTGACAACTGACACTGGCTGCCCAGGTCAGTGAAGATGGGGGATTGACCTGCCTAAGAAAGAGTCTGACAGAAGTAGATCCAGGGACCAAGAACTGAACCTCCTTTATTCTGGGTTGGTTTAGGACAGTGTCTTTGGTCTCTGCCATACTTAATTAACCGAAGGTAACCTACGTGAAGGGCTGATGTTCTCCTTGCCTAGAGACAGAAAATGCTGCTGGAGAAACTGAGGTGCCGTGTCTGCCTCCAAGGGACACACATACCTATAGTCACAGGCAAAACGCTGCTCCGCTGTGGGTGGTACAGGAAGTTTGAAGGCTCTGTGCATTTACAAACCTTAGGCCAATATTCAGTTTATGCAGCTTTTTGCATTTCAAGTTTCTGAAATCTTTCGTGTGAGAAAATTTGGATGGCAGATATGATTTACACCATTCAAAGGTACAATGACAGATGCACAGAGCTGCAAGAGCGCTGCAGGCTACCCTAGCTTAATTGACTGCATACTGTCAATTTGCACATAAGATATTAAAGAGATGTTATTTTTCAACATAAACGTCACAGGACAGCCATTGACATTTATTTGTACTATCCTGGCTACATTCCTTCAGCTTCATGATTTTCTCTGTGCAGTGCCTATGCTTCAATCTACTTCTGAAAAGCATAATAAAATACCATGTTGTATTACTCCTCATATGGTGCCCTTTTAAATACGCATGCTAAAATTGTCAATAACAAGCAGCAAAAGCTGTGCCTCAATGCCCATATTTATTAGGCATTTAATTTAATGTTCATTGAGGACTTCGGTCTAGTTAAAGCTAATAAAAATACAGTAGGAAACAGAAGGGCAGACTTCCCTTTGGCACTGGGTGGGTTACCTGGTTATAGGCTTAGAGGGGGTGCTTTTCACCCAAGAATTTCCCAAATTCCTTGGTGCTTCCAAAGCAAACCTGCCACTCTGTTGAAAGAAGTGAAAGACGGGGCACTTCGCCAGCTGTGTGGGTGCTGAATTTGGGCTGTCCTCCTAAAAGCTTGGCTGGTATAGTAGATGTAGTACAGAGATTACAGAATGATCTTTACATACATATGGGATTAATATCTGAAAGACTAAAGAGCTGATTTTGTTGTCTGCTTAGGAGCTGCAGTAAGGTTAGCTCAGTAAACTTTATATTCTCTATGTCTAAATGTTTGGAAGAACAAAGCTTCTTTTACAAAACTTTTCTCCATAAGGACTTTAAAGAAAATATAATCTGCAAAACACACAATGGTTGTAAAACTAAGTGGCAGGTTTTAATCAGCTTTGTATATGTTTGGTTATTTCCTCCAGGGCATCTGAAATGCTACAGTAGCAAAGATTTGTCTAGTATCTACCTTCACTTGAGAGTGACAGCAGTAGCGCATGCTTTAATGAGCCACTGGGTGATGCTTTTCTGTCTGGGTTGAGAATGAGCTACAAGAACTGCAGGAACAGCCATCAGTGCAATGTGAAGGGCCAAACTCACCTTGACAACCCAAATAATGTCCTGTCAGTCTGGGAATTCAAGGTAGCGGTAAAGACAGGTTAACAGCTGCAGCACTTTGCCTCAATTTGTTCTCAATCCTCACGCACTTCTAATCCTATTTATTCCTTGTATTCATATTTAACTCCTAGGCAGAAGATGTCATGTCTCAGCTCTACCAGAAGGTGTGTATTTTATGGAAAGACAAGCAGAAAACCTCAAAGTATTTGGAATTTCAGGACATATGAAGTTCATGGAGAGATAAAACCACTGTAGATCTTGTTTTCATAGCAAAAGAGGCTTGGATCAGACAAGGCGCAGCCCTCAAGAGGACAGAGGCCCAACATTTTTGGAAGTACTATTCTGAAATAAATCATGAACATTGGGAAATGACATGTTAGGCATATGCATCCAGCTTCTCTTATGTTTAAATATGCACTCCTTGAAAACTTGTATTAAGATCATATTCTTCATTCCATTACACAAGCCTGAATCAAAGCATGGTCTCTGAAAACTCTTAATAAAAATGTAACCAGACATTTGGGAACAAGACATGGACAAGTCCTAGTGTTTCAAGAAATAGGGGATAATTAAAAGGGAACCATCTAAGTTCATTCCTAAACTCTTACACAGTTTAACACTTGTCACTATGTACGCTCTATACCAGAGATAACTCCATTACAGGAATGAGAAGCAGTTTCAAAAGCTATTTGTGGTCATTCAATGTTGATCTAACATGAACATTCACTTACCCTCAACTGTCCTGGACAGGAGAATGGAAATTGTCCTCTTTCTGTGGCTGACAAGGATGACCTTTCCTTGCTTTCCAGAAGCATTAAAATGCTGTGGCAACAAATGCGTCCTGTCTTACCCATCCAGAGGATAATCAACGTGCTTGTCATTAAGTTCTGAAAAGATGTACCCTGTCTGATCCTTCTGGTTTTACCTTCTTAACTTGGTGAATCAGCCCTTTGTATGTTTACCTGAGCTACACCAGCCTCAACAGGAGCACTAGAACAGTAAAGGCATGTTAAATGCCTTGCTGATTCTGTATTAAACTTCACAGGTCTGGACTGAAATTCACTTGACTTTTCGGTTGTACCAAGGTAAGTTACCACCTCAGGAGTCTTTCAGCCTGCTGCAGGATGCTGCCATCCCCAATCTGCAAGTTGGGTTATTTCTCTGAGCATTCCCCAACCTATGTCCATGAACATGAACCACACTGCCTTATAAAACTGTCTAAATGAGAGTCTGGAGAGAGTTTGTGATTGGACTGTTGGAAGCTTTTTAAAAAAAATGAATCTTTACCTACCACCTTTAATAATGCTATCAGGAACCATAAAGCTTAATAGCAGTGTTTTTCCGTACGCCCTACTCACATACCTTTTAGGGTATGATTAGTAATATCTGACTGGTCTGCAAGAAGATGAGCCCTTTAATCAGGAGAACTGTGGCCCCTGTCAGAAGATCCTACACAGCCTACAAAGTAGTATGGTGGTTTTAGAGAATCTTTTTAGCGACTTGTGATTTGATTGTAGATAACCACTTCTCTTTTTACAACAGGATGACCAATACCTCTCCCTCCCTGTGAAATGACCTGCAATCCCTTAGGGAAGAGCATTTTGCAGGGCAAAGTTGTGGTTCAGGTTCAAAGTTAAGCTTCAGCTAAATGAGGACCACTCTGACAATGACCCTAAGACCTCCCTGAAGTCTGCAGTAGTGATGGTATGGCAACAAAACAAATTGGATCAGCTTCCTAGTACAATTTTTAAAAGAGCCTCAACACCAGGGAGAGGTGAAAACACATTGCTGGGGCAATGGCAAGTCAGCCAGTCATAAAATTGTGGCTTAAGTGCTAAATAGATTAACCTGAGAGCTATTCTTTAGAGAGTTCAAGGGGCCAATTTTTGCTCTCAATTATGCTGAAGTCAAGGAAGTAGGTCTATTGTCACTTCAAGAAGTACTTCACCTCAATTTTTGACTGCAGCTGTGTGCAGCTGTGACAGACCAAAGTGCATCAGCAAGGTTCACAAAGCACCACCCCTCCAGACACACACACACACACACTCTACCCAGCCCCAGGCTAAATTCTTCCAGTGTCAGTTACAACATCAAAATGACAAAATCTGGTGGTTTTTTTCAAGAGAACATACTTTACTGCCTAGGAAGAGGCACAAAGCAACAGGTGGTATTTGTTTTTTCCCATGTTGAAAGAAGTCAGTCCCCCTGTGCTTCAATTACACATGGGATTTTTCCCGTCAATTAAGTGCAACCCATTTCTGTGACAGCCCTGATACTCCAGCACGGTATGTACCCTGTGGCTGGGAAGGCAAAGCATTCATCCAGCTCCTTCAAGGCTGCCACTGAGATAGTTTCATAAATCATCTGGCTAGAATAACTCAGGTAGGGCTTAATCCAAAGTCCACTGAAATCAGTGGAAAGCTTCCCACTGACTTCAGCCAGCTCTGGACCGGGACCTCAGGGCTTTATATGACCACCACCCCAGGCACAGGACTCCCTCTGCCTCCGAGGGGCAGGATAAAGACTTGGCTTTGCTGCAGAGCAGTTAGAGGTGTAGCACATCCCATCACTCAAATGGCTGGTAGGGTCCTATTTTCCCTGACCTCACACCTGATCAGTACAAACCACAAGCAAAACGCTAGCAGACAGGTACAGTTAACACTGCCATACTTTGTCCTGGGTTTCCCAGCCTATGCCTGGAAAGCCTTGCTCCCCCATGAGGTACAAGAGCTGTTGGGTCCCTGCCAGCCTGAGCGTGTGCTATAAATGTGACAGCCTGGGAGAAAGCTGGACAAAGCCCCATATGCCTGCTGTTGGCCACATGCCCCCTAGACAGGTCTGCACTGCTACTCCAAACATGCTGATAGGCCTCCAGAGATACCAGACAAATGCAAATAGTCAAAAAATTCTGGCTGGACAAAACTTCTGGGTGGGTGCAGCAAGCCCCTCTGAGCAATCCAGTACATACAGGATATGTTGAAATAGTAAGAGCTTAAAATGCCAAAAAAACACTTAGCTTTGCTGAGTTAGTGGCAATCTATATCTGAGTTGCCACAGCATGAACTACTAGCCAAAGCACGTGACAGGGGTGAACCGCACTCTTGGTCTTTAAAAGACAGAGCCAGCCTCTCCTCAGGATCAATCCTAAGCATAGCAACACAAAACGCCAGGGCTACACGGCACAACAAACCATCATTTCCAACAGCTTTCTAATGGAAAAAAACCCTGAAACACAAAGCCTAACATCAGCCCTCAAGGATCGGACTTGCACTAAGCATCTCCAAAGATTAGACTTAAGTGGCTGGACATCAGTGGCTCCAGCATGACAGACACTTGGGAAGATGATGGCACATGTATCCTGACCAGTCCTCACATGGCCTCTGGCCCCTAGGGAAGAGACACACCCTCTCAGGCACATGGTGCATGAGTCCATGCTGCTACAAGGCACCTTCACCCCTCAATCTCTCTTGGGCATGGGCGTCAGGCTGGAAAGAGAGGCTTTCCGTGCGCCTTTATCCCAGGAAATGGCAAAATGCGTCACTCCAGCTGGCTGAGTTACAAATACTGCTGTTTGACATGGCTGCTTCCACTTCTGGGTTTACTGTTCAACTCGAAGAAGCCCAAACACTGTCTGGGGGACCTAGCAAACATGTTACAGCCTACACATAATCATCCATCCCCCCATCTCCCAGCAGAAATGCTTGCAACGAGCAGTGGTTTCCCAAAAGCAAGGCTACAGCCCACTGATGGGAGGGTACAGGGAAATGCCCTGTGCCCGAGCAGCAAGTACCAGTGCTCAGAGCTGATGGAGCATTTTCAGCCTCCACGCTGCTCTTTAGGACCACATGACTCACTTGATAAAACACCTGAAAGTATTCAGAGGTCTGGCAAGCAGATTGCTGTGGTTTAAGATCTGTACACAAACACATTGTAGTCGTATTTTCAAAGGTGAAGATGATCCCCAAATCCTTAAAAATCTGAATTCACCAAAAACAATCCAGCATGACAGATTCATTTGTTAACAACTGCCCAAATGCTGCTGCCCTCAGCTCGATATGAGCAGCACAACGCAACGGGGGCAGATGCTCAGCTCCCCCCTGCTGTTGCCCCTCTTGGGGCAGGTTTTAGGAGATCCCAGCTGCCAGAGTCACATCTGAACTTGAGAATCAGGCTCTGTTATTGTTAAGGCAAACCAAAAATAAAAAGGCCAGACTAAATTATTTTTAAGATCTCAAGATTTTTAAAGCAGTCTTGTGACTTTTAAGGGGTCTGACTCATGATACTTGAATGCTTGAAGTTGGCAGCAGCAGCAGAGGGAGTACAGCAAGATTTAGCGTACAACAATTTATTGCTAAAAGCCTTCAAATGTGTGGGAAAGGGCAGAAATTGCACTTCTGCAGCGATTCAGCAGAAAACAGGGACACGGGCCCAAACCCTTCTCCTCCGGCCAGGCTGCCACCGAGCTCACCTCCTCCACAAAGGTTACCGCACAAAATCCCAGCAAAGCCACCACACACATGACAAAAACACTTCCCAAAAGCAGGCATGGGTGGGTGGGTGGGGAGGAGGAGGCTGTTTCCCATGTCAACAGCCATCACTTTCTGGCCCAGGTGCTTGGCTTCCCCATCACGCAGGGGCAGGTATCGCCATCAGCCTGCAGGGCTCCCCAGGGAGGGCTCCTTCGAGGGACACCGGTGAGCTGCTAACTGCAGCTTTTGCCTCCCCAGGGCTCCGGTTTCGCCGTGCACGATCAGGGACTGGATGGAGGCCCATGCGTAAAATTGCAGGCCACACGGTAACTTACGGATACACCTGAAGTCCTGGAGTTCAGCTTCCATGGCAGCGAGGGCAGAGCCCCTTATCCCCAAACCCCTGCATCTGTCACTGCCTCCACAAGCCGGCCACGCCACATCACTGATGCCCAGAACACCCCACAGCCTCTGCATGCTCACGTAAGAGCTTGGATGCCTTCACAGGGAAGTTCAAGTGATGTTTTTCCGTAGTAGAAAACACTTCTCGAACTACAGCCCCCAGGATCCTCCACAGGCCACCCACGGCCTCTGTTAGCAACAAACCCTAAAGTCTTGGCCTTTCCTTAAAAATATTTTCTTAAAGCACAAGTATACTAGAAGTATATAAATACCACACGCTATACCATGCACTAGCACTGGCTCTGCAATCCCTCCCATGCTGCCCAACAAAAACATATTGCCCCAGGCCTAGGGGGAGACTTGGAATAAGAAGGCAGTTTAGTGCCATGGCACATTCCTTCTCTGCCTTTTGGGGGGTCACGAACCAGGTGACAGCTATGTTTTGTAAAGGGATGCTGTTGCCTCATTTCCTTTTGGCCACCACACTTCACATGAGTTTATTTATCTGCAGGCAACGCTGCTGCTGCTTTGCAGAGCTCACAGGTTCAGCTTATAGCCTGATGAGCTCATATACCCAGTTCTGCATGGCAACACTTCCTTCAGAAAGAAAGGCGGCTATTGCATCTCATCTACCTGGGATTTCCCCCTCAAGCCTCATCAACATCCATCAGAGAGCCCTGCTTATGTAGCAGGGCCTTATTAACTCAAAAAACTCAAAGCAGGTATACAAAATATATTCGGTATTACATTCTGCTGACTTCCATTTACATCTGCTCTGAAAATGTATTTTCTCCTACAGCATTCAGGAACTGAAACACCGTGGTTTTGTCAGCACGTGGGAAAGACCAGAAACAAAAATGAAGTCCATATTCAAAATTAAATACAAAAATGAGAACAAAATGTGCTTAAACCTAAGTTCCTTTATTTTTTTAATCACTGCAGTGTTAATAAACTAAATCAAATCTTTATATCAGAGAAGACATTACAAAAATAAAAGGAGCCTGATTTTCTCCCTGCTTACTCCAGTGTAAATCATGGGAAATTCCATTAAAGCAAATGGAACTGTACAGGTGTAAAATGGGGTTAGTTAATGAAATGTTATTCCCAGTATTTTCATATTGCTTCTTTCATAAATTGACATCATTATACCCACATCAAGTTCTGTTCTCATTTGCACCAAAGTAAACCTGTAATAACTGATAGCAAATGCTGCCCTTGTTGCCCACATAAAATAGCTGTAAATGAATAAAAAGTGACAGGCAGTACAAATACAACAGTAATTGCACAGTAATGGCAGGCAATTCGCAGATATGCTATACTACATATACCAAGTGTATCTCAGCTTTCAACTGATATCTTATAATTTTAGCTCGATGTCTGAAGAGACAAACACAATCCCTTCTGCACAGCACTCACATGCCATCTGAGCATGAGTTTTCCTATCAATAATTTCACGTGGCCATAGTCCACCTTCACTATTTACATTCATCCATATAACAAAATAACTAGAAGCCAGGGCATTTACAAGAGCCTGAGGGAATTAGACACTAGACACCCCTGACTTCCAGCCTCTGCCACAATATTAACTAAAGCTATTTTACGGCACGTATCATTAGCAATGACCCTTTGGTTAGCTATAGCATACTTTGGAATTTAGGACAGAAGTCCTCAAAGCCACTGCTAATCAAAGGCAAGCCACCGGCACCATTTTCCATACGTAATACCTCACCTCTCAGCTTCAAGGCGCATTTCCTCACGCTTTTGCCTCCTGAGTTCTCTGCGGCGTTCAAAGTCATCCATGGTGGGTGTTCAAGCGTTTAGAGCTCTGGAAAGATCCAAATCTAAAAGGGAGATGACCACTTAGGTGAGAGAGAAAACACAATGGATGCGTTTAACCGAGTCCATTTAGTTTTGTTTTGCTTTCTTAACTTCACTGTAACTATTTTCTTTTTCCATCAAAAAATTTAGCTTCCTCAGTATTGTTGAGATAAACAAAATTAGTGAAATGCCTTGTAGGATAAACATAGCCCATGCCTGCATTTAGTTTCCTAGCTAAAACTAAATCAACATGCTTTAAGTAAGGACTGTATACATCTGCTAGCCGCAGACTAGCTATTTGTAACGTCACAGGTCTTTTCTACAAACAAAAGCAACAGTTGAGCAGGATTTTAACTTTAAGCTTCCAATTTTTACTGGAAGAAGCAAAAACGCTCTACAAGAGCTTTCTTATTTTCTTTAGTTGCACAGATAATTAAAAGTTTTACAAAGGTTAGTTCTTGTCTGTCCGTTCCCACCCCCCCTTCAAAAAAAGGGAAAAGAAAATGAGAAAAGAAGGAAAAGAGAAAAGAGGAGAGAAGGGAAAAAGAGAAGGAAAATAAGCCGCAGCTTTTAAATACCACCCAGGAGGAGCCAAACTATGTATAAATCCTACTCAAAGAACCAGAAGCAGCAATATTTTTTTTGTAGTTTAATCCACGCGTTTTCCTGTGCCCTACCTTCTTCTTTATGATTTAGTCCATGAAATATTTTCCCCTTTACAGTTCTTCATATACAAAGCCTTTCCAGCCTTGGTTTATATCCCATCAAGCCGAGTATTACAGAATTCCCCTGCAGCCCCCAAACCAAAAATGACTACCAGGAAAGGGAAAGCTGTTCTCTTTTTGTCCCTGCTTTGTTTACAGAGCTGTCAGTGGTTAGTTAAACTCTGCCTGGAATCTGGCATTTAAGGCCTGCTCTAAGATTGCTTCCTGTGCAGGGCTGGAGGCCTCAGCTTCCTCTGCAATCCTAGCCTAGGCGCTGCACTCCCAGGATTTCCACCCCCCACGTCCCCCCCACAAAACGTTTTCCAGCCCGTTAGTACAAGACCAGCCATTTACACCGCAGAGAAAGCCAGCGTGCAGATGCAAACTGAGATTTTCAAAGGTGGCTTATGAACTGCTTGCCGTTTAAGGAAAACAAAGCCAAGGTGCATTTGTAAATTATTTGAAGTGCTCTGTTTGCAGATGTAGATCTGTCTCGCGGCTTTATATTCCTGCCCGCTGGTGCAGCATCCAAGTGCCCTCCCCGTAAAATCACTGGCAATAGCAAAGCCTCTCATGACTTAAGGGAATCCGTGGCTTTTTCTGCCCCCTCCTTTGTATTAAAACACTGCTGAGGGCAGGGGTTTTGCGAAGGTTATTTTATTAGTTTACTTTTCCTGGGGGTGTTTTTCTTTCTGATTTGTTCCTGGATTGGGGGATTTAAAATGATTTAAATTTTTGTTGTTGTTGTGACTTTCTTCGTGTTTGGCTGGCTGGGGTTGTTTTGTGGAGGTTCAAAGGGAAAGTTAATTTTGCAAACCTAATAGTGACTTTGCAATTGCTGCTTTTTTTTTAATGCACAATTAGACAATATATATAAGAAGCAAGTTGTAACAAGACATTTTTTCAAATCATGTGTTTATTCTTACCACTATGAACCCCTTGAAGAACACAGAACAGCAAATCTTCTGTTTTCTCCTGAGAAGTGTTTTCATCTCAGCCTACGTGTGCAGCTAAATCCTGCCTCAGTTCCTTTGCTAGAGGGCCCTGAGTTGCAGGACTAATGTGGTTCCCCCCAGCTGGGAGACGATGATCAAAGGAGGAATGGTACACTACAGAGAGCAAGTTTGAAGCAGCATGCTGGGCTTCTGTGTACAGAGGGCAGATGACAGTGTCCGCAGGAACTAAGACTGCACCAGGTAGCAGTATTTAGTCTGTGGAGCACAGTCACCATCAGGGATTTAAAATATAAAGAGCTGACTGTTAGGCTGACACCTTGTGTGCTAGAACTGAGAATCCCAAAGGTTTTTGCCCCCACTCTACCTCCCCATAGCAGACACTCTTTGACATCTGATTTATTTGCACCTTCATCACTTCTTACACAGCCAGCTACATCCCTCTCTCCACATCTCCTGACTAAGGTACATTCCTTCGACCCCCCAGCTCCAGACTCTGTGCACCCACATTTTCCCCATCCCCTTTCCAAATGTCCCAGCCAATACCTCTACCCCTTCTCCTCTTACATGGGCCTCAGCACCATCTCTCATCTCCAAAAGCTCAAGCTGCCTTCCTCATGAGGAAAGCTGAGGAGGGTAAGAACAACAACCCAGAACTATTTCTGTTCTTCCTCCCCTCCTTCCTTCCCAGGAACATAGGGGAGGTTACACAGCAGTTACAAGAAGTTCCCTGATGCAACAACCTGTCTTCATCTACAGGGTGCTTTTCTGTTGTTCGATGAAGTTCAGATGGATAGACATCTCCGGAGGGTGTCTAGGGTTTATTAGAGTATAGTGTCTCCTCTAAAAGAACTGAGGTCCAGCCACTTCACGGCATTCAGATGACTTGCAAGTCAAATCCCTTTTTCAAAAATGAGGAAGTCACTTGGGAAATGGGGGTCAGGTCAACAGTACAACCTGTAGTTAGCAAAGCCATATCAGTGCATGAAAATGAGTCATCACCTAGAAGGTCCACTTGAAGAAGTCAACTATTCAGTGCTGTTTACTGTCTTCCCCAAAAGGGTTCTTATCTTTCAGCCTCTGAAAACTACTAGAAAATAACTTCATCAATCTCTCTAAAAATGTTTCCTATTTCTACAAAAAGAGAGTTTCTTTGAGTGTTCTTGCCTCTCAGAAGATTTGAAAATTGCTTTGCTTATAGACGAAGGTACCAATTATTTGAAGTATTTTCTACAAGCCATTTTTGGGAGCATGCACATTTTGATGCTACTTTTTTTAAAATGAAAATTGTTCATGAGTGAAAACATCCTGGGCCAAAATGTAATACTCCACCCACCTCCACTCCAGGGCCTGCCTTCAGAACCAAATGTGAAAATGTCTCTCTGTGTGACCTTCCCAGGTGTGCAAAAAAAAATTTTTTTTTTCTCTTTGATCGCACCTTTCTTTTTTCCTGTTACACTTTTTTAATAATTTGGTGTCATACCAAAAAAGTTGCATTTTTCTGAAAAGAGGAAAACTGTCATTAAGAAAACTGTTTCAAATCAAGAGTAATGTTTCATTCAACCTCAAAAAAAAAAAAAAATCTTTCATTTTATTGTAAATATAAAAATTTTGGTTTTCAAAGTATGATAGAAAATGTTTTGATATCTCATTTTTTTTCTCTGAATTATTTCCAGGTATGCTTCTCACCTAATTCAATGAGAAGTCATCAATAAATTTTAAAGAAGCAGAAATATATAAATATTTTTTTTAGCAAATAGAAGTAGATGTCAAACTATTTAATCAGTTCCATTCCCCTGACATCCACACACGTATACAAATTACTAGAGTATGGGCTACTCTTACACTGTGAACGGGTACACCACAAAAATTATCATTCTGTTGCTCCTACCTTAAAACAAGACCCTCAGCATCTTTTCAACCTTTACACAACTGAAATAATACTGAAAGACTCTGAAGCGAACTCTCAGGAGTTTTCTACCACCAGACTCAGAAGAGGGACCTATGGAAGAATATTACAAAGATCTTTGACCTTGCTTGCTTTTTTTTTTTTTTTTTTTTTTAAAAATACCTCTCAGAAACTACTGAAGATAATTCTTGCTGAGGACCTCAGATTTTCCACAGCCTCACATACAAGGGTCTTCTCAGGGTCCCTACCTCTTTTGATTCTGAGACTGAACGTTTAGATCACAGGATGTCTGATGAACCCTGTGGTCTTCCTGAAGACATGCTAAGACTAAAAGAAGACAGATAAGCAAAGTAACTTACCTACAACATTTACCAGCATTGCCACATTACTTGAATCAGAGTCACAGTAACGTGCCCTGCAAATACCATCTCCCCACAAAAACACTCTTCATTTCGAAAGCAGTACCAATCTCTCTCGTTTTCATCTCTGCACTTCACATAATGCCTTTGATCTTCAGCTGACTGGCTTATTACTAAAATTTGTTGAGTTTTTCATTGTCTTGCTAAAAAGTGCTTCCTTCAAAGACAGCCACATTTAATCCCTCCTGGTACAAAACACATGCATGCAAATCCCACTCCCCTTTATGTCTCATCCCATGAGAGAGTTTACAATTTTGTCGTCTTTCAGCTTTCATCAGCGTGAAGAATCATAGGAACGCATAGTAATTGTAAATATATGACAAAATATTTTAACAGCAATTAACTGGAATATGCTTTTTGAAAGCAAACAATAAATTGGCTAGGTAGAAATACACACACAACCACATATCTGTATAATCTGTATCCATCTGTATGGAGAGCAAAATAACCTCTTGCTCTGGCTCAGGTTTAATACTGTCCTCACCCTATTTCCAGCACTGATTTCAGAGACAACTCAGTACCCAGGGGGCCTTAAAAAAACAGATGAGCTAGACTGGTAACAAGCAAGTGAAAATGCAAACTACTGCTCAGGTCTTTAAGAAACAAAAATATCTGTCTTTCAAGACCTGCTAGTCACTTTTCCATTACACTGTATGAGCTCCCAGACTGCAATGTTTATGCTGAGTCTCTGCACCAGCTTCAACTTAGTTGAGCCAAGAAACTTCAGGCAGAGCATATTCCCTAATATAGCACAGCTGTGTATTGCACAGGGCTCTACGCTGGCCACACCTGGTGACAGCATTGTGCGAGCACACGCCGTCTTGCATCCCTCCCAGTGCAATGAAACAATTGCAGATTTCCTCTTGGTGACCTTCAGGCCCAAAGACCCTGAAAGTCATGCCTGTTTCCTTAACATGGGATTGCTCGCTGCCCCGGTGTTGTGAATGCCCAGGGCAAGCTTCACGCAGACAACTGCTAGGCAGATTGCAGTTTCTGATGACTGCCCATGCAAGAGAGCGTGGATCAGAGCTCTTGCCAGACCCCCTCTCAGTAGTTTGGCCTACTCGTCATTAAAGAATGAGGGCTGAAGGGGAGCAAGGGGATTCAGCTTTTGGTTTCTTTGTAACAAGAGAGATTTTCTGCTTAATTCCTTTCTTATCTCGTTAAAGACATCCACATGCACTGTGCACCAGGTAGCTCCCCTTCCTTCCTTAGCCCAGCAAGCGTCTCAAGCTGGTGACTGAAGTGGGGTACCAGCACAGACCCATCCTGCACTGTTGCAGGACCCCTGTTCTGTGGGAGCTGATAGAAATTTTAGGACTCACAGGAAGCACAGAAAAACGCTAAAGTAGTTAAAAGGACAATACCAGGTTTCTTCATGAAAGAAACCATGACCAGTTCCTAGTCTTTCCTTCCCTCCCCTCCTTCCCTCATCCCAAGCAGCAGGAGGCAAGAACAGTGTGAAGAGAAACAGCTTCAGGATTTCCAGGAGAACTCAAGTAACACACTGCAGAACAAAGAGGCCAATGAGATATCATGGCCCAGCGCCTAGCATTCGGGTGAACCCAGCAACCGGGGTACTCCTGCTTGTTTCTACCTCTGATTTACTGTGTGGCCTTAGGGACCGAGCCTCGGTCAATATTGTGCCTCTTAGTCCTTATGTTATCTCCACCAATTGTAAGTTCTTCTCACTGTGCATTTGCAGAAGGCTAAAGTATAACCAGACTCCTGGTTCAGTCCCAGCCACTAAATGTAACTGTAACATCAGTACTAAAAAAGCTGTATCCTACAAATAGAAACGTCTGCTGCAGAGAAGGGCTGAACAAAGGTGATAAAGGGAAATTCTTTCTGAACCTTTCCTACAGAGGTGCAGTAAAAGGAAGGCTTCCAAGTCCAACTACACAAAGGTTTTCTACATGCATAGAGATGGACCTCTGACTTCTGATCTGTCCTCACTGCAGGATCAGGTGGTAACACAAGACCTAAGTTATTCTGTCATTGCCCTCCTTTTTTTTTTTTAATACTCCCACAAAAAGGATCAAATGCCTCGTTAAAGCTTGACATAAACTGATACTACAGGCAGCTCTGCGAGTTGTAAACTCATTAATCCAAACGTCCCATTTTCCCATCTGTCTCCAGTTGTCCCAAAGCCCTGGTGTGGAAATATAAACCTTTCAAATGTCAGTAAAGGACTGGTCAGTGAGAAGCACAAAGAATATTTTGCTCCAGCTGGCTACATGCCATGGCATCCACTATCTCCCTAGGACTACCACTGTCCTTTCTTTCTACCTCCTCCCCCTCAGAAGTGAAAACAGAACCTCTTCATTGCCCCTTTTGCAGCTGAGAGCAACTCAGCAAGCAACACTCATTGTCTAAGTGTGACCTGTTTAATCTGGCACCCACAAAATGCAGGTATGACAAGCATTCTACTGCAATATCTGGGAGAATTAGAGTTCCTTAATCTATCTTCAGTCAAAACAAATAAATCTGTTTTCTATGAAAATCTCTCAGAAAACATTTGAAAATTATTTTCCTCGCTCCCCTTTTAATTCTGCATTAGAAGCATTCAGTGCCACTCAGATCTTTCAGAAACAGGCACAACTTCATTGAAGTCAAAAGGTGGAGTTCAACGGATTGATTTGTCCTTTCACACCTCATGCATACTCTTTCTTTAATCTGAGATGTTGGATATCACTGGCAATCATATATTACCAATAGTAAGGCTTACATTTAAAGAGGATCTTCTTTCCTCCATAAATTCATTTTTAATGTTCCTTTCATGTAAAACCACATCTGCAATTATTACCATAAGCTTGGCCAAGTATTCATGTTGACTGCAGATAATGAACTCTTATACATACATATACACATACACACATACTCATTATCAAGCAGCTTTATTCCTTCCCAAACAGAATAGCTCATTTGGGACTCAGGGCAAAATAAATGTATTAGGTCATGTGAACACACGGTTTTATTCCAATCTAGCCTTGTTTCATCTGACCATGCTTCTTAGGACTTCCAAGGAAAATTCATCAATGGCAAACCAACCAAGTGTGGTTCATACTTAGCATCAGAAAATCAAACTTTGGAGGTTTCTCAGTCCCAATTTTTGTTCTCAGAACATTTCACTTCCATCTACATGTGTATGTCCAAATCACGTCTCTATGAAAAGGAGGCAGAGAATTACCTAGAATTTCAACAAGGAAGTCAAAAAACCCATCTGTTAAAATCTCTGCTTGTGGCATAAGGTACATTTCTCAATCTCATCTTTCACAGGAGTAAAAAAAGTTCATGCACATTGGTGGGGCATTTTTAAACCTGATTAACATATTAGTTAACATCTCTGTGGCATCCTGAGCAAAACTATGTAGTGATTATGTAGAATAGAGAATCCCATTTGGTGCTCTGCAGATTACTGATGGCCCACAGGACCACACCATGGTCCAGGCCCTTGATTCAAAGAGGTGCTGAACAGGTTTCACCCACCCTGGCTAAGCATAGGTTACCACAGTGAGTACCACACATGTCCTTGCAGGTGCCAGGCCCTGTGCTGCCCTCCTGCTGCTGCAGCATGAACCATGTGAAAAGTGTTGACAGGGAGCTTTTTATAGGACATTGCCCCTGCCACAAATTTCACTCCTTGGGTCTGCAGCTGAAAGATCCATGGCTTTAAATACTTGTTCAGGTCCATCTCTCATATCCATGATCTAATTCAGCACTGGGGAAGGAGCATTACAGAGCTGCACCATCCCAGAGGCGTTAGTAAACATCTAGCGTGCTGCTGCTAACACTGCAATACACTTCTAAGCATGCAGCAGTAGGACCTATCATCTCAGAGCCAGTCAGTTGCAATGGAAAGTCTCCATTTGTCTCTATTCCCATGGGCAGGCTGAGTGCAGGTATGCCATTTCCACTCCTCCCTCATCTTTCTCCTACTGCACATTGACATAAGGGCCAGGCAGAGCTTTCTCTTGACATTTGGATTTGCATATACTGGTCCCACCCCTGATCTCGGTGACATTTGTCTATCACTTCCCATTAGCAGACAAAGGAAGAAACAAGACATAGCTGGAAGCTGCTGGCACAGACACTGGTTCTCATGTTAGGAGGATTGACCCTTGACTCTCCCCTTCAAGTGTCCTCTGAAGTATTTCAAAAATTTTGTCCCCAAAGATCAGAAGATACTGAAATATTACTCATATACAGACTACAGTTGAAATCCTAGTCCTGTTGGAATGCCTGGCAGACTTCCCAGAGCCTTCAGTCAGGGCTGGATTCCACCCTCACAGGTCAAATTCATCTAATGTACACTACAAAAGATCAGTGAGCTCACCCTGCATGTCAGAAGCTGGTATGATCTCAGATTATGCCAATATAGGCTACTTCGTCCTCTCATACTTTTGTGCACACACACGTAAAGGCAGAATTTTTTTACTCTTGCAGTGCTTAATTGTGGGAAAAATTCTTTTTACTCATATCATTATCACTGAGGAAATATTTAGCCTTTGCTGCAGATACAAAGGGCAGCTGAAAATTATATTGCCCCTTACTACTGTTTAATCATAAGTGAATATATCCCAGGTAATGACAATGAGGCCCCCATCTCAAAGGACAAAACACACTGAAATCAAAGGGATTTCATAGTCTACAAAACAGTTTGAAAAAGTGCTTAGTCCCAAAATGAGTTCTGACTTGCGTTCACTTTTTCTCTGCATTCAAACACTGGGAAGCAGGCTCATGTGATATCATTCACCAGTTACCCTTGTCTTTTATCTGCTTCTACCAGCGAAGATCTTCAGCTTCATCACATTAATCTAATCACGGGAATGCCCACATCATGCATTTAAGTCCTCCTGCATGCTTTGTTGCAAATCTGTGGCCTGACTGTTGAAACTTGTGGCAATGCTCCAGCTGTTGGCCAGCTTCATCTCTTGCTGAAATCTCTAAGAGCAGAAAACGAGTGCCCATGCCAACACCTTCTGGTCAGGAGCTATTTGTTTCTTAATAATAGCGGAGAACAGACAAACATCACTAAAAGACAGGTTAAGTCCAGCTCAGACAACCAACGCATATTAAAGAGGAGAATGCATTTCCTCTTGCCCTACACCAGCTCTCCCATTGATATCTATTAGCGAAAAATCAGAGCATGGGAAAGAATATCACACAAGCAGAAGAAGCTGCCACGGCTATGGAAAAGCCAGTCTTCAGCTTCTGGCCTAGCAAATAAAACTGCCACATTATATCCATTCAATTTGTGCCTTTAAAGGCACAGGGAAAAGGAAAAATTACTTATTCCTGTCAATGCTCTCTCATCTAACTTCAAGTCCTCTGGAGGGGGAGCTCAGCTGGCAGACATCACAGATGCACCATGTGCCCTAGTCCCACTGCCTGCCGTCTCTCTGAGGGAAATGGCATAGCTGCAAGCATGCCCAGTGGAGCATGCATCAGGGGAGACGTGTAGCAACACAAGTGCCAGCCAGGACAGCAAGCATCTGGGAGAGGAGCAGAGCCTGACCCTGAGCTGGAGCTAGGTGCAGTGGAGATGTAGCTCGGGACAGAAATGCCCATAGGAGCTGATAACCATGCGCTGAGTGCTAATCACTGTGATGCTGTTAGTCCCTTCTCGATGTGCAAAGCCACAATGAGCCCACGTGACGAGATACCACCACAGTGAAGCAGGACAAGCCACGGGATCAGAAAGCATGCTGAGGGCTCTTGCCTAGTGAAGTTAGTCACCCAATGATGCAGGCAGGAGTAACACAAGACACGGTGGTCTGGTGTCCATCATGACAAGCGGAGGTTCACACTGGGAGCAGCAGTCACAGCTCTGGCAATAGGCAGAGGATCTGGGCTAGGAGCAAAGCAGGCATCAGCCAGGGAAGATGTTGCTCTGTCCAAGTGCACGAGCATTTCTTCTGCACCAGCACTGGCCAGGAAGCCAGCAGTAGCAGTGCAGCTCTTCATACTTGCCTCTCAGCTAGAGAGAAGGGTTTTCCCCTCCAGACAAGGAGCTGATCAGGGCCAGTGACCAGTAAGGCTGGGAAGCATCTGCCTCTCTATCTTCCTGACTTCTACTCTGCTCCCATCCCTCTCATTTAGTGCTCCCCTCTTGTCCTACCCTTGCACCACCCCTGTTGACCTTCATGCTCCCATGCAATATTTCAACAACATGTTGTCTGAACTTATTTGTGTCCAAGCAGGTTTTATGAATGTTTCAGCACTTTATTCACACTCTTTCTCTGCATCTCTCAGGTCCTGAATTAAAAAGCTAAGGTAATGCCGCTAAAAATAATAAAATGTTCAAGCAAGTCTAAGGTAAGGTTCCAACAGCAACATTCACTCAGCCAGACTTCAAACTCCACATGTTTTCAGGAACGCATTTCAAAATACAAAACCATGATATATTAAGCTACATAGTCATAAAAAAGTAATAGAAAATAATATGGAGATACAATGCAGCCAGCTTACTGTGGCTTCGTTTTTGTATTTTCAACCCTTTTTCTTTTCCTGTTAAAACACGCAGCCCTAGGATCCAGCTCTGCCTAGCGCTGAGCATCATAAACTCTAATGAGAGTTAAGGGGTCTCACTTGCTCTATTTTGAACCAGCAATAAGCAACAACACTAAGTTTTAGTCATCATCCCTGCATTTCTAAAGATAAAAGAAATGCTATGAAAACACACCCCTAAAGTTCTTAGGTTTGCTGATCTTACTAGTTGTGCCCTAAGAGACACTAAGCATTTTGAATCCAACCAGTTCCTCAGAAGAAATTAATGATAAATTTTCAAGATCTTGCCTGTTGCTCTTGAACTTTAATGAATTCATCTTCCCTCCCAGTATCTGTACACTTACTTTGCACAGACACAATGCATGTCACTGTGATAGATACATTGCAGCTGTAAGTCCAGTTACTCAATGACAGACCATCATGGAAATCTGTGGAATTCTACCAGGAATGAATCTAGATGCAGAAATTTCTACTGGACTTTTCTACCTCACACTTTTAAAGTCATCTTTACCAATGAAACCCAGATTGTTTCCTGCCAAGTAGCTCTATCAATTTATCTCTAATGAGCAGCAATTCTGTGTGATTTTGGTTCAAAATTGAAGCATGAGGTCAGTGCCAGCTTTAAAGAGCTAAAGCAGGGCAGCAACAATGTAAAGCCTTTCAACAGGACAACTCAAACAGGATACGACAAAATAGATGCTTCTCAAATTATTTTCCATATTTGAAGTTTACATCATAGACCCCACTTTATGCTGAGTTTAGCTGAAAGCAAGGAAACACTAACACAACAATGTCACCAAACCAGAAGACCCAATAGCAATGAGCCTTTGTTACAACAAAAGCAATAAGCAAGATAACACACTTGCATGCTGCACATGAGCCAGCGTAAAACCTGACACAGCAAGATTACAGCATTGCCAGCTCCCCCCATGAGACTCACACAGAGAGTCTTGACAATAATCTGACTGCTATCTAGACATTCAGGCGCAAACACTTATTGCCAGCAAATACCGCGACAGCAGTACATGGGTACATTGGTAATGTTGTATCTGACTGTGCATTGCTTCACCCTGCAGGGCAACAGCATCACCAAAACTTTCAACAGAGCCTGGCTCAGAGTCAATTAAACATGACAAGTGAGACCTGACAGTATCCTGTGCACTTAGTACTGAGAGCACACAGACATACATACTTACTTTGTATTAATTTGACAAAGGAAAGTTACGCTTGAGCACTGTATCAAGCCAATAAATTTTGCAGTTGTTTAACTTTTTTAGGAACAGTGCCTCAGACAATATCTGTGTGGTCCAGAAATGAAAATGTTTAATTTCCCTTCAAAAAATAAATGGAAAAAAAATAAATCTCTGTACTGCACATCATCTGCTACCTTTCCCTAAGTCCTCTTCTGTGAGGATCAAAAACTCCTGTGGGGTCTCCTCCAGCCTCCCTTGTTGCCATGTTAGGTCCACCCAGCTCAGAATGAGACATAGAGAACACATGGCTAGTCACAGTCTAAATTCTGGGCACCAAAGGCACATGAAGCACATTTTTCACAGTCAACCCACACAGTAGGGTTGTATGTGTACAAAGTGTTGGCCAAAACCAGAAATACAAAGGTGGAAGGGGAGGGAAGGGAGGACAACTTCTAATCTGTTTGTAAATGCTCTACAAATAGGAAAGCAGCCTATGTTTACTAAGCAAACTGTTTTTCGTAACTCAGTCACGTCATCTTTAGTTATGGGCTAGCTAGAAAAAAAAAAATGTTGAACTCAGCCTTCAAATCTTACACCTTCTTCAAAATAAATAAAGCAGAAATAATTGCATTTGTGACTGGCATGTGTGCACCGAGGCCTCCTGATGGTGATGCGTCACAACTCGGCAGATCTGGTGGCTCTACAGGAGTGGAGTACAACTAGGGAGACAGCCTTTCCAAAGATACGCTATTAAATAAGTGGAAAAAAGCATTAGGAAAGAAAGGGAGCAGAGGCAAAAATGGGAAAAGAGGTTTGAAAAAAGAAATGGACTCTGGAAAAGATGTACAGAGAAAGATCAAACTAAAATCCCAGATCATAATGCTTGCAAACTTGGAGGAATTTTACAATCCATACCCCCAGATAAAAATCCTGAAAATAGCTTGCACTCTTAAGGTGAACAAAGGAAATAAAAGCCAGATCTGAAATTCATAAATAAACTTGAGTAAACTAGCCAGATTTTTCAGTGCTTACCTGGACCAAATAAAACCTTTACAACTTGTAAATACTGACAAGTGTCACTTAAGATATTATTAAAGGATTCCCTAAATATAAAAGACAGGTTGGTCTGCAGTTAAATCTTTTCTCCTTTGCTTTTCCAATGCTGAAAGTAATTGAAAACAGAAGATGTGCTTCTTGATGTAGCCTAACATTTTTAGGAACTGAAAGTATAAATGTTAGTTATATAGCTGAGACTGCACTTCCAGTTTGTACTTGGTTGCACCCATATACCTTCACACAAATCCAGGTAAAAAACAAAAGCATGAACACTTACAGTCATATAAAATACATGTGCAATATACCCTAAAGCAACTATTAAGTGATACCACTTGCAAGACACCCCAAATAAAAAAAAAAAAACACATAAAAATGGCACCAGTTCTTCTCCTGGCCAAGGAGCACTGAAGAAGAAGCAAACTCATAATGTACTTCTTTCAAATAAAATGGTGTCACAAATGACATTAGAAAAACTCTGCCCAAAGCAGTGTTGTATAGAGAATACATATGATTGCAAAGTCTGAAGGATGTGTACATACTTCAGACAGGGCATGTATCAGGAACAGATCTGAATTTTTACTATCTTTTCTACTGCTTTATGTCCATATTATTTTGGTATTCACATTAAAAAGGAGACAGAAATATCTCTGGAGATGACTAAGCAGTTTCTCGATTTCTATTAAGTACCAAGAAGCAGTCCTGCCAATTTATTAATATTTAAGTTTCTACAACTTAATATGAACTTGGTTCCAAGAACTACATAGGTCTCCTTAAAGTATGTGTAGCAAGAAGTCAACACTGTGCCAGCTGGCAGATTAAACAAGCCATTAAAGTAGGCTCCTACTGAATTTAAAGGATTGTTTTTCATCTTTTCCCTCTCTACTCCTCTACATCCAGATGTATTATTTAGGGAATATTTTCCAGTCCCAGTAAGAAAAGTAAAAGAAATGCCCTTGGCACTTAATGAGTTTTTCCTCCGATGTGGTCTCCTGCTGCACTTGGAATTTATTCCATTACTGTATGGCTTGCAATGATCCCAGAATACCTCTGCCTACATGAAAAGACAGGGAAAGTGTCTTTGGGGTAGATATGGTTCTTCATTCAAAAGCAGGGACAGCCTGGGGTGATTGATCTTAGTGGATGACTTCATTCAGACCATCATTATGCCGGCATGCCACCCCACAACCGATGCCCTGCAGCCCCTTGTGCAGGAGACAAGCACAGTTACCTGCACGTTACAGTTGGGAAAAGCAGAGCACACTAGGATTAAGGGGAAGGCCAAGACCAACCTGGAGCAGGTTGGCAAAGCAGCTCGTTTCTCTGCAGTCCCTGCAGGACTTCAGTGATGAGAAAAAAAACCCTGGTAAAATCCTGTGCCTTCACAAAACAGAACCCTTCATCATATCATTTTTCCTTCAGAGGTTCAAAAGCTTATTTGAACTTCATTAAAGCTATCTGAACTTCATGACCTAGCAGTATTCAAAGGAAGAATGAGTCTAGAATAAACTCTGGTATTAAACCAGCCCTGGTGTAATCTATAACAGTATAACAGTTATATAACAGTATTTCAGACAAAAATGCCCCCTACAACAGTTTTCCAGATAAAACTTCCAAAAGACCAGAGTTGTATCTGCTGTGGCAATTTCAAACTGACTGGAACTACAGGCAGCTGAAGGAGGAGCACTGGCTCTTGAAATACCTGGAAAATAATTTTATAAAAATTGAAACAGAAAAAAACCCACCACCTAGGCCTCCCTCGGTATTTCAGTTCCTGGGTAGTAAAATGAGTTCAGTCCCATAAAACTGCTACTGAACTAGAAAACAAAAAGGCCTTAAAACCAAGTACAGGCACCCAGCCAGAGCCTGAGATAGCCAGCTCTGGAGCCTGACCACGACTCAGAGCATCTCCCTCCCCAGGAGTGAGAAGCCCCTCCAGGCTCCCTCTCAGGCCCCGTCTGGTCCCACAAAGCGAGCAGGCCCCTAACTCCCAGGCAGACCGACTCAGCAACCATCCTGGCCCATGCAACGACTTCAGAATTTGGCTCAGAGTTTGATTTGCCAGAATTGTTCTGGGGGTCACAAATATTCTCTGTCCCCTTCTTAAGGGGCAGTTTAATTCTTAACTGTATAAAGCTAAAGTGCAAAAACTGTATTTTGCATGTATTCTTTGTTTCTAATACCCGGTATCCATAAGGGGACTCCCTTGCTTGGCTAACAGTCGGGATTCATTAGACCTTTTATGATGATTCTTTCTGTTGTGCAGATATATGATGAATCTCAGATGTTTAAATAGCATATAACAGTGCTCCATTGACCTTGCTGAGTACAGTTGGAGGGAAAGAAAGGTAATTTTCCTCAAAGAAATGTTAAAAATGTGTCTCCACTATAGCACAGATGCAGAGGATAAAGAAACTCCAGAGGGATTAAAATATTTTAGATTAATTTGGAAGAAGGCCATATTGTGTGAAGCCTGGTTAGTTTGGGCCTTTCCAATTCCACGCCATATAAACAAACCCATTTAAACTGTATTTGTTAGAAGGAATGTCTAAAAAAAAAAATCCCCCAAAGTAGTTGTAACTCAAATGACCTCCAGTTCTGTATTCTCTTCTTACTGCCTAAAGAACAAACATATGTACAATATATTCTAGCCAGAGCTTGTACAGTTGCTGCATGATTCATACTGCTTGAAAATTAAGTTATTTAAGTAAAGGGATTCTGGCTCCCTCAAGCAAGGTTTTAAAATTGAAGCAAGGTTAGATCTGGTTGGTTTTGGAGCCGGCTTCCGTACTTTGAACAAGATCATTGCTTATAAATCTTTGCTGTGGGCTGGGTGGAAGGAAGTAAAAGAAAGAAAATTGAAAGAAAGGGATGGAAAGAAAGGAAAAGAGGGAAATAGAAAAGAACGCGTATCATCAACACAACTATAAAAGGACTAACCTAATGTTCAGTGTGCCACTGTCTGGCAGAAGCAAGTCCTCAATGTTTACTCACTTTCAAGGTCAAATTTTGCCCCTTTTACTCACACAGAATAGGGCTTTTGCCTGCAGAGTCTTCCAAAGAGACAAGTCCAAGTGTGGTACTAAATAACCATAGAAAGTAAATGGTTGCTGACCCTTATGAGTTAATCAAGTTGAGACACAAAGGAATATGACGGTAGCAGTGAGCCAGCCAGAGAGGTAACGGCCGGAAACACCCAGTAAGTCATTTTGCATAATTAGCATCTACAAAACAGCAGGCACTTAGAGTATCAGGACTTTCCTTATCATAAACCATGAATCCCGGAGCAACTCAACATGAGGAATACCCTCCCATCTGCCATGTGAGTGAAGGGTTCTCCAGCGGTCCCAGGCCTCCTTAAGTTCTTGAAATGGTACCCAAGTATGTGACTGTAAGTCAGTCACTGCACAAACTCCTCTCCCCTCAGAGGATGTGAGGCAGCTGGCCCAGACGAGGACAATATATTGTCCACTCTCTCCCAAATACCCAAAGGAGCCAACGTCATTTCACTACTGAATGTAACCATCTTGGAGAGAAATATGGAAACTTGATTGAAGTTCAGAACAATATAAAGCAATAGTTTCGAATACAAAATGAGGAAAAATGTCATTTTCATTACAAGTAATGTACTTTCAGAGAATAAAAAGATTAATTTAAATTCTGGGATTTGAGGGCTAGCATCCCTTCTTTTACTGAAGTTATTATGAGATGTTCTGAATATGATATTGCAAGAGACTATAGAGGTTCTGACATCATGGCCATAAAATTCAACTGTGATGATGGCTTCTGCAGCTATCATACATTTGCTTGCTATAATGTTAAAGGTTTAAGTTTTCCATGTCGTCTCTTTCCTCTTGATGGTTACTGGACATTAGCGATAAACATGTTCTCCAGCATCTCCCGCACATTTTTACTTCGATTGCATCTATAGCCAGCCCTGTGCTCCCATATTCAGCATGGTTGCATGAATGGAAGGGATACATTAAGCTCTCTTTGGAGATAGTCCAGGTTTGCAGGGATATAACCACAACCAGAAAGATGGCCAAGGGGATTTTTACATAACAAAAAATCAATTCAGAATTTAGAACTTTGCGGTTGGGTTTTGTTCTTCAGGGGTCATGTATGGACCTTTGTTTGTTGACATACGACTCTACACATTTCATGAAAGCAAGGAGTTCTCTAGTCACTTAGACTATCATGGTGAAACATTTTAAATAAATACTTCACATAATTTCAGAAACAGATGCTAGATAGTAAAACTGCATGTTTGCAACAGAAATGGCCAAGAGCTATTTATTAGTGCTTGGAATTTTCTATTTTGTGCTTCCCATTATCACTAGCAATGCGTGAAAAACACAACTATTACATCCTAAACTTTCCTTTTGAAATGTATTTATTTTTTAAATTTACTCCAAGAAGTTTATGAGTGGAATTTAGTATTTTTCAACACTCTTAACTCTGCCCTTACACCCATATGCCTGCTACAATTCTATGTCCACGTATTTTTTTCTCTTCTGCATCTTCAATAGGATTTGGGTTTCTCTGCTCTACCATCTCACACAGTTGCTCACAATACAGACTTCTCCATGTAGGAAGACATGCAGGACTTGTGTGATCATTTCTGCCACGGCCAAAATATCATCAAGTCATTCTAACTTTCACTTGTCTGAAATAGAATTTATGCTTAGCAGAGAAGTTTCCCACCATCTCCTTAGCAGTGACATCCTTCCTTCCTTTGTGGAGTCCCACTTAAAATTTGGAAGGAGCAATGCCCTTCACACTGCTCATAGCCCTAACGTTACTGCATGGCATCTTAAAAAAAGAAATCCAGTTCCGAAAGGTACCTCTTTTGAGAGAATTCCTTTTTCAGTTTAGCATCAGCGCTGATAACCATTAATCTAAGAAACTTTACAAGATATTCAGCCTAAATTTTGCTTCTCTTAGTAGTTCTAGCCTAAATGTTGTTCCCCACAGTACTCCTAGTTAGACACTAGTATACTAATAACAGAACTCCATTCTTAATACCGCCTCTTTCCTAATTGATTAAATGGAGTGTGTCTGTTACCTGTAGTAATAAATTTTGAAATCTTACTGGCTTTTAGTCAAGTGGCAGAAGTAAGATTAATTTGATTTCTTAATAAATCACATTGTTTCGGTTTAGTTACATGCTACAGCCAACTTTAAGTTGCCAGAGGTAGTCAGGGGATATGTTAAGGTCATACAGATGCACAGTGGGGACACAGATGTACAGTGATGTAAAGTCACCCAAATGGCTTTGCTCAGAGCCATTTCAGTTTATGAGTAGGCTTTATGAGCTCTAGTAACAAGGGAACCCTCCGGCTGCTTCCACACAAAGCTCCCCAGGTGCATCAACTCTGCGTTTCCATCCCCTAGTCTCCTGGCATCCTCCTCACTCAGGCACTGGATGCGGTAAGGAAGCTGTGCACAGCCACCTAGCACCAGAATTGAGTCAAGACCCAAGATGTGACTGCAGAGATGTGGCTCTAGTGTCCCTTCATCTGTGTCAGGACTAATCTGCTGCCTCAATAAATATTCAGTTAACACTGATTCTTAGTCTGTTAAAAGACTATGTAGACTTAGTTTGGATGGAATAAAAACCCCTGAAAATTCTAGTAAGAAAAAAATAACTGGAGGGAATCAATTAATAAAAACAATTAATGAAATTAAACTTTACTTTGAGATTTGTGATTTCTTTTTTGCAGACTTTTCTCAGGTTTTGTTATTTAGTATTTTCTTTGTAGTTGTAAGGAAAATAGCACTTAGATTATCCTCAGTCTTAACACAAGGCAAAGACATGACAGAGATTTGTCTTTCAGTGATAAAACTAGCAAAAATAGAATGCTTATGATAACCCTGTCTTTGAAAAACAGTAAAAAGCCCCCCAAGCTCCATGAACATGTTGCAGACTGCACATGTCACATAACTAAGGACTACGATTTTTTTGCCTGAGGCTCCCACGTTTAACAAAGGGAAACACTGCTTTCAACAAAAGATGCTATTCTAGTTATGTGGCCTTTTACCCTGTCAGAGAAACAGCTGGTATCATAAAGTCACAGCTAATTTGTATCATGTCTGCACTAACAGTCAGATTCAGTTTGTATCAAACTTTCAAAGTTGGACTTAATACCAGTTGATGGATGACAGCTTTTCTTGCCCCTCCTTCTCAAAACATATTTAAAGATTGCCTCCCACATAAAAAAGCCCTCAATATTCAAAATACAAATGGAATCTTTAACATGTTTCACGTAACCAGAATATATGAAAATGTTTAAAACTACTAAATTAAAAAAAATCCTAAAGAAGGTTGAGACAATTGCACCAGCAGTTCTGAAGTTCTGTGAAAAATAAATAGTGCTTTAAGACAGACATGTGGGTACCAAGTGTAACGGAAAAGAATTTTCTCTCAAAAAGAAAAAAAAAAAACTCACAGCTTACTTGCCTCAGGTAATCTCTTGCAGTTTGGGGTATCTGTTCACCTAAAAAAATTCAGTCTGCCTGCACAGAATTTAAGGGCTTTTTTTCAAGGTCAGCACTCAAAAATTTACGGAAGACCAATTTCTTTTTTCTTTTTTTTTTAAGGGACCTGTTTCTCATTTATGCTATTAAATGTCATCTACTTTCATTTTAAGACCCCTGAAGCAGAATGCCTGAACTGTGTAAAGGGACTTTAGTGAAAGTGAGAGTCAGGCCAAAGACTTAACAGCTCCAAACCCGCAGCGCTCGTGTGAGAAAGTGCTGCAAAGATCAGGCTCTTCTTGGAAAACAGGCACGGGGGAACTTCCAGAGATTGGAAGTTCAAGCTCAGTTCAGATAAACATCTAACAGTGCTGGTGCACTTCTGAGGCTACCCTCCTCAGCACCTGAGTCTACAACATGAGCTGGAGACAAGATATTCTTTTGAGATTTTAGCTACTTCCCACTTCCAGATCATCTAGAAGTATTTGACCAAGGCTTTTCCATCCCATGATCTGAAAGCATCACCAAAAGGTAGGCAAGGAAAAAATCTCACAACATCCTGGGAAGTAGGGAAATTTTTATTTTTAAATTTTTTTTTTTAATGCTGCACAGTATAATGATTATCAGTGTTCTGAACAATTGGCCCCATTTATCAGAAAGAGATTGGTCTGCTCCGTAAACTTACGTACACCAAGCAAAGAACATCCCTGGAAAGTTCAAAGCAGCAGTATCAGCAACACAGTTTTAAAGTGACAGGAGAGCTTATTGTAATGGAGCTGAGAAAGAGCAGTTGTCAACAAAGACTGAAGAATCCCAGCTCCCAGCCTATCCTTCCCTCAGCACACGCATTTCCTGCCTTAGAAGGTTAATATTGCACAGAAGACAGTAAGATACAGCTTCTGCTGTGCCTAAGCTGCGCTTGGCACTGCTGTCTGATGTAGTCCTTGCCAGCGAACAGAGCCAAAGCACAGCGTGCTCCTGCCACATCCTCTCCAGCGAGCTATATCTGCTCTCTACCTACTGGGAAGATGCAGATAATCAACTCCACTCCCTTCACTCTGAGCACAGCAGTGACTCTGCCCCTACACATGATCCTTGTACTTGTTCGGATTATTTTGTTGCTTTTTTTTTTTTTTTTTTAAGATGTTCTTAAACCTCTGTCTGGCAAGGCATGGTTTATTAGAAGCAGATTTCTCTTCGACTACTCAGTGTGTCAGTTTTACAATTCCTAGGTGGTGTAATTCCTGGAAAATAAAAAATGTTCTTCATCCAAAATTTTGGATGAATCACAGCAGGTTTACTTGTTTTGGTTCACCCTTAAATGAAGCATAAATTTCTATATCTAAATGATGCAGTGGTTTTCTTTGTTTCAGCTGCCTGTTAGCTCCAAATTTCTTAAAAGCAATGAGTTTTCTAGCAAATGATGCCCACCAATTGGGCTCGGCAGCCAAAGGCAGCCACCACATTTTCATGGGACTGTGAATTGCATCAGGAAGATCAATGCTACTATTTCCCATGCTTGATCCCCTGGTATTAAACTAAACAAAACTCAAACAGTTGTCTTTAACACCTCTTCAAGAATGCAACGCAACTCAAAACCCACCAGGTTCTCATCTCTCACAGAAGAGCTTTTACGAAAAAGTGCCCCAGCTGCATGTACAGGTCACCTGAAGTCCCAGAAGCTACAGAGAAACTCAGGCAAGATTGAGTGCTGCACCTCCTCTTCCAAGCAGCAGAGAGGATAGATGAGAGAAGGAAGAACCTATGCTCATCTCAGTCTAACTCATCACAAAAAAGCCATAGAAAAATATCTTCAGAGACTCTACAGAAATGCTTTCAGTCTTGAATATTTAAGAGAAAACCGGTCAAAGCATTTCTTACTCAATGTTTCCTAATGGTGAACATCTTGACTTAACAAAATGTATGTTTCCAAGGAAGATAAAAAACAATCACCACTAGCCAGTGACTTTGAACCTTAACTTATAGGGTACCACTTATTTTTTGAAGTATTTTATATAAGCATGTCTCAGATTGTCTTCCACAGTCAGATTTGGCTGTATTCAAGAACTAACAGAAGAGTAACAAGACTGTCATGATAATACTAAACTATATTACTGCTTTTTATACTCAGATAAAGACATATGCCTTGTTTCCAGTACTTTACAGAGATAATACTTGGTTTTTCTCCTTTCCAAATGAGCATATTAGTCCACACCATTTGCTTTACATTTTCTAAAGGCAACTAATGGCCTTTTTCATGGTATTTTCATTCATGTCCCCTGAAGACTATCCTCCTATTCGGCCAGCTTTACAATGTGAAAGAGGAGGTTAAGTGGGAAAGTATTATCAGACTTTGCCTTTCCTTCTTTGTGACATAATTCTTCCACCACTTTGACAAGTGCTATGCAAGCACCATGGAGACTTCAGCATGAGACAGATGACACTCGCCCTGCATCCTACACTTGGAGTAGATGAATGAGTCCCTGAAGGACAGATTTTCAGATGCAATTTATGCATCAAGATAAGACACCAGCACCAGCTCAGAAACACACTGAAGCACAGTCTCAGTTTTGAGGGACTGAAGTGCCTTCTTTCAACACCACAGTCTGCATGCTCAGACATGTCTGCAAATACAATTCCAGTTGCTGAGCTGTCAGAAAAACTCTGGAGGGCAGTCACTGCTCTCTCTGAATATCCTGTCCTAAGCACAGGGGGAGAGCACTTGCGTTTCTGATCCCATTTGCTTTTGGACACTATGGCCTCCCTCTCCTTGGGTCAAATTTTTAAGGCATTTAGGTACCTCATAAATGCACCATGCAAGGAAGCATGTGGGAACTTAAATTCAGTGATCTCACTGGAAGAAGTATTCCATGGGAAATTTTAGAACATTTAGGCTGGTTCTGAATAAGGAAGAAATCCTAATTTTAGAATATCAACATTTCCTACAAACTGGAAATCCCAGATTGTATCTGGCTTCAGTCTTAAGTACTCCCCCCACAAAGGCTCGAAAGCAATGCAGAACTCCAAAATGGCAACCAGGGCAGAGAACTGCCTGCAACAATTATCAGTGCATTCAGCATTTGCACAAACCTTCTCAGAATTGTAGGCAAAGTTAAATTTGCTTCCCCAAGGATGATAACAAGAACAGCTAAAATGGGCCCAGACCCAGCATTTCTGATGGTGGGGGGGAAGGCTGCTGGAAATGAAAGGCAATGCAACCAGCGTTCAGCCTGCCACCATGCCTCTCTCCTCCACACTGCTCTTGCCAAAAAGAAGGGAAATGGAGCAGAGGTACAGAGGAGGTCCAGGCACACAGAAAACATGGTCACTCATCAGTGAAAATAAGCAGTTCGCTGTACCTGAATTAACTGAAGATGATGGTATCTAAGGGAGTTGCCTTGACCCTGGTGCAATATTTCTGACCCCATCAGTCTGTTGTCATAGGCACTGCTTAAACATAGAGCCAGTCCTCAGTTTGTCTCCTGTCTGGAATTTCCGTATATTGAGGGGCTAAAGTTTATACACATTATAAACACTTCCTTTAAATGGTTTGTGAGTCCTCACTTGTTCTGGCAGTGAAAGAACAATGTTTGTAAAAAACGTCAAAGTCTTGCACGTTGTAAATAGTCAGTAAACACCGTTACTTGAACTCTCACAGACTCCTCAGAGCCTGCTTGCTCTAAAAAGAACAGAAGACACAGCAGGACAGTAACACACAAACACATGATCTTAACACAAGTAAGTATGACTTAAGACTCCTGTTGCAAGCAAAAAACTTTCTGAAATCCAGCCAAGAAATAAATATAGCTATTAGAAGAATGCCCATACACCCACAAAATTATTACTGTGAAATTCAAAGATTTCTATTTGATTTGAAGATAAAATTCAAGATAAAATCCTTTAAATCTGCTCTTAGTTCTGAAGAAAGTAATCCCTGGTGACAGTGGCCCCAGATGAATAGGAGTCAAAAGTCTGATTGCAGGGCTGTCCACTGATTTTCAGAGGGATTTGGATCAGCCCCCCAAAATCAAGCAAGTACATGGGGGGCGGAGGGAGGTAGGCAAATCCAATATAAAAGCTTCAGTATGAAAAAAACCAAACCTCAATACAGAAAAACCTTCTGAATACCACAGGCAAGGAAATCTGAGGTAACTACTTTGATCATACTCACAGGAAGGCAATCAGAGGAAGTATTTGGAGCTTTTCAGTAACAAACCAGCTGCTGATGAAATAAAAATGATGACTCCAGAAAATAGAGGTGATCACTGTACAGAAATAGAAAATAAAAAACATTGTTTACCAATGGCATAATTGTTGTGCACTCTTCGTTTTTCTTTGGTAAAGTCATCTTTAACAACACTCCTACAAAGGTTTTTTAAAGTATGGAATAAACCAGAAAAATTTTGCAAGAGACTGACAAAACCCACTATCAACAGCTCTATAAATTAGAGTTTGACAAAGCAGACTTTGATTTCCCAAAATCTCTCAGCAAAGTCACTTACTAAAACCTCTTTAAGAAGTGAAGCTGATACAGGCTAAGCTGAACATTCTCTTGTGATTAGTAAGAGATGAAGCAAAGCATCAGACCAGCAGTGAGTTTTCATAACAAAGCAAGATTTCCAAAGTACCTCACTAAGGATCTATACTGAGACCTGTAGTATTCAACATATTCATAAAGGCACTCTGCAAAACCAGATGAAGAGTGAGAAGACAAAGACTGTAGGCAATACAAAACTATTCATTATCATAAAAATCTAAAGTCAATACAAAGAACTGGGGAAAGAGTTCATAGTAAAGGATTTCTATGGGCAGACTGAATTCAGTGTTCCTAAGTAAAGGTACAGGGAGGAAAAACCTTATATCTGCATATGTACAGTGATCAACTCTAAATGAGCCAATAACACTCAGAAAAGACATATTGGAGCCTGAGGAAGAGCTATCTGAAAATATTAGCTGACTAGACAGCAGCTGTCAAAAGGCAAGTTAAGAATCATTAGGGAAAAATCTAAGTTCTATCTAGGTCACACATATAAATATAAGGTATATCTATGCTTCAGTTTTGCATGAAGTTCTGGTTACCCTTTCTCAAGAAGAGCCCCAGTAAGGGACACCAATAACGATCAGAGCTATGGCACAGTTCCCATCTAGGAGACTATCTAGAGTATGAGTCTTCCATTTGAAAAAGAGAGATGATTGAGGCACGATATGATAAAGGTCCTGAATAGCTTTTAAACAGTAAATGTTGTTTATTGTTGTACAAGAACTACGATTCAAGAAGGAATTAAAAAAAAAAAAAGGAAGATAGTTTCATCATCTATGAGATATCATAGTCTGAATGTGACCTCTAGCTTAGAAAGTCCCAAAGCAAAGATTGCCAGACTCTGGGAGAGCACATAATAGGAAGAGTCATTCCACACTCATCTGCTTTCACCTGCTTTACTGTAAGTGACTGTCTCAGTCAGACATAGGATATTAACCTAGGTGGGCCCTTGCTCTGACCTGGCATGACAACAATTCTATAAACGTCAATTCAGAGTGCAGGACAAATGAGGTGCCACCCTTATACAAAGACAGTACAACAATTTGTGGGTGATCTAGTGTCCTGGTTTCAGCTGGGATAGAGTTAACTGTCTTCCTAGTAGCTGGTACAGTGCTATGTTTTGAGTTCAGTATGTGAAGAATGTTGATAACACTGATGTTTTCAGTTGTTGCTCAGTAGGGTTTAGACTAATGTCATGGACTTTTCAGCTTCTCATGCCCAGCCAGTGAGAAAGCTGGAGAGGCACAAGAAGTTGGCACAGGACACAGCCAGGGCACCTGACCCAAACTGTCCAACAGTGTATTCCATACCATGGGACGTCCCATCCAGTATAGGAACTGGGAAGTGGGGGTGGGGAATCACTGCTCAGGGACTGGCTGGGTGTCGGTCGGCAGGTGGTGAGCAATTGCACTGCACATCATTTGTACATTCTAATCCTTTTATTACTACTGTTGTCATTTTATTAGTGTTATCATTATCATTATTAGTTTCTTCTTTTCTGTTCTATTAAACCGTTCTTATCTCAACCCAGGAGGTTTACGTCTTTTCCTGATTTTCTCCCCCATCCCACTGGATGGGGGGGGAGTGAGTGAGCGGCTGCGTGGTGCTTAGTTGCTGGCTGGGGGTAAACCACGACATCTAGTAGAAACTCATAATGGATACCAGGAAATACAGTAAGAATGAGCTTCAATGAAATGGGTTATTTTTTCCCTGAAGACTCACTCTGCATTCAACTACCACTAGGTAGTATACAGACCCACCAGAGTAAAAATAAAAACCGTAAGCTTTCTTCAGGGAGCTTTGAATGGTCCATCCTCTTTAGACCCAAGGATCTTCATACAGAACATCCTGGTGCCAACAGAGGAAATGGATTATTTAAAAACCACTGAAGCCTATTTTCAGTAATTTAAGATCATAGTATGGGGCCATTACTTGTATTAATTTCTGATTATTCACTGGAAATTCACAGACTTTTGAGGACTCTTGATGTAAATGACTATTCAGCAACTTCAAAAACAATTCTACAGTCTCATCTCTAGGTTTTATAGACACCTGTTAGTGATTCATATTATTGAAAACCCTACGGTGGCCAAAGACAAGATTTTGATTCATTCCATTAGAAGTTTCAGTATTAGATTCGAAAGAGATCTCAATCCCCTTTTGATGCTTAGTGTTACTAAGCATGTATCACATAGCAGAAAAGAGCAACGGAAGAGGACATTCATAATCATCAAGGTCTGAAAAGAGCCACCGAGCTTCAAGTCATCTTCCTCTCATCAGTTACTCCCACTTACAGCAAGAGTATGCTGGGCTTTATCAGTCCACAGAGCTCCAACTCACAAATAGTATGAAAGTCCTTCCAGGTCACTGAATTCATTCAAACTTTTTCAATAACTTGAAAAGCTGACTTTGCCCATTTCTGTTGTTTAGTGTGCCCCACTTGACTCTCAGCAGGTGTAACTTCATGACAGATCATGCATCAGGAGGATCCTGGGTCTAAAAGTCTTTTTCTGCTTCAGACTGTTTGCTCTCTTTCAATCTCTTCAAAGTTTTTTTTTAAATGGAGACAACCCCCAAAAGATTTTCCTTTTCTTTCCCACAGTCACAAAGCCCTCTTCCACTATTCTCCTTGTATTTGCTCTGTCCTAAAGCAACATTTTTCTGAATTGAGATCAACATAATTTGTAATATCAATGAAATGACTGAAATATGCTCTCTCACTGTTTGCTATCCAAAAGAATATCTATCACACCACAATTCCATTGTGAGCTGACTATGAAGGGCTAAGAACAATTTAATGAACAGGAAATTTCCATACAACTTAAGCATGAAGGAAGTTCAGGTTCAGGTCGAAAACCAGACTCCATAAATGTAAACCCTCCAATCCAAGAAACATCACTAGGGTTTGGACACATTTTGGGCTGTAATCTTCAGTGGTAAAATTGGCACAATTTTTACTGATTCTTCAGTCCTTTGAATTCCCCTGACCATAAACATTGGGTTCATGTTCTGCTCTTATTCACGCAATGGCATTAACAGCATTGCAGACCTAGGCACACACCCAGCACTGCACATTCAACCACACAGTGGAACTCAATTTCCAGCTAACAAAGGTACTAGATTCTCAGCTAACATAGGTCAGTATCCATTAAATGCAATTTTAATAACAGAAATGCTTTTATCAGAAGTTCTTGAAAGTGCTTTTATCGGAAGTACTTTGTGGCTTAAGAAATGAGGAAGTTGTTAATATCTTGATTACGGAAACTAGGGAAACCAAATCACATCCAAGGTCATTCAGAAGTTGACCTGTGACATTTAAATGTGGTTTTTTGATTAAAAATATATGCAAGCACACACAAGAAAAGCATGGTTTCACTCCCCTCTACTCTGTTAATTAGTTCCATTATACCAGACAGCTTTGAATAGAAATAAAGTTATGAAACCCAGTTAACAAAACTACGTGCTGCTCCATTTCATCCAATAGCTCAACAGCTAGGTCTGCGACAGGGTTCAGATCTCATCTCTTTTTGCAGGGATTTTAGCCTACATCTTCCAAAGGACACTGTAGGGCTAGGATATTCTTCCACATCCTTTCCTACCAGTGCTGGTACTAAGAGTATAAGGGAAATTGTAATATGCTAGACTAAAGGTCTGACTAGCTTCGTATCCTGTCTCTGGCAGTGGCCAATATGAGATGTTTAGGGTAGAACATAAGAACAGGGAAAGTATATAATGATGCTTCCCACAAATACTCTACAACGGCTTATGACTTCCAGAATGCCTGAGTCAAAGATGGAATCTGTGTATTTACTGATCTCCATAGCAGCTTTTTTCCATTATTATTTCCAGTAGCTGCCAACACACAGCAAAATCCTATAACAGAGTCCTACAACTTAATTATGTGCTATGTGAAGATATAGTTCACTTTGGACAAGTAATTAAACCTTCAGACTGACACTAGGACTCAGCTATGCCACTTCCCAGCTGAAGGCTCACTCACCTAATGCAGTTAGGTGTGGTATTCACATAGGAAGTATTCCTCATTGCATCACATATAATGGAGTAATCCCAAATTATCCAACAGCAAGGTGGTTAAGAAGCTGTTTTGGAAATAGCACACCTGGGTTTCAGTCCCAATTACATATTTAATCATTTAGGAAAGTGAAATAACATCAGTAGGAGAGAGTGGGAGCACCATAAAGAATAGCTGGAGAGTGCACTTTACAGTTCTTTTGGACAAAGGAGGCAACCCAGTCTACCTAATGCGTTCAGAGTTAGTAATCTATTAGATAAAAGAAGGATTTCTCCTCCAGTCTTCAAAAATAGCAAATAATTTCACAGAATCACAGAACATTTCAGGTTGGAAGGCACCTCTGGAGATCATCTAGTCCAATTCCCTGATCAAAGCAGGCTGCCCAGGATCATGTCCAGTTGGGGTTTGAATATCCCCAAGGATGGAGACTCCACAGCCTCCCTAGGAAATCTGTTCCATTGTTGATCATTTACAGTAACTGAGTTTTTCCCTACATTTAAATGGATTTTTCTGTATTTCAATTTGTGTCCCTTTCCTCAAGTCCTTTCACTGGGTATCATTGAGAAGAGTCTGGTTCTGTCTTTTTTGTCATCATCCTTCCCCCCTCTCATAGTCACAGTGTGTGACAGCCATAGAGTGGTTGTTAAACTTGAATCTCATTCCAGTTACAGCTAGGAATGTTTACCCATAGATTTCAGTATTTGCTCTTGTGCAAATTATTTTTTTTCTTTGAGTCATGAAAATGAGAGCAGGAAACCACCTCTTTAAAAAATGGTCTAGGTGAACTATTTGTTTACCCATGTCTTCCAGATCTCCTTTTCTCCTTTTGATTTTTATGTTGTCAGGGTTGCCATGTAGTTTATTTACTTACAAAGACATTACAGAATGTATTTTCGGAATAAAACTTTTCAACTTTTCCTCAGATGTGCTATGCGCCCAAAAAAGACTTTTCATTAGTATTTGGCAAAAAAGTGTTGCCAACAGAAGAGGGGAACAGGAAGCCTTGAACTCATCCATTACTGCCTAAACAGGTACCCAAGGAATTTGTTTTCTAGGATGACCTAAAAAGGGGAGGTGTGCTGTCTCCTGTGAACTCCTCACCTAACCACTTACAAGCAGTTTATCAGTACAAAACATCAGCATTCAAAATAAATAAAAACACCTCTCACACAGCTATACACTTAAGTTAGAGTTTAATTTAAAAACCATAGTCAAAGCCTATTGACTTCAGGCTAAGCACACATTTACGTGCTCTGCTGAACATGGACAGTTTGCTGTACCTGAGCTCTACTTCCCAGAGGACTGCAGCCATTTCCTAATTATCAATTTTTCTGTCAGTGTTAGGAGTGTGGTAGTATTACCAAGACCCAGCTTTCTGGGTGCTATACAAACAGTAGGACGAAAAGGTAATTCTTAATCCCAAAGACTTTATTATCCAGGTACAAGAGGGATGAAGCTACACATTAGAAACTAATCTAATAGCTACTCTCAATGAACTTAATATAACATCATGCTATATATGTTAACATATTAAAGAAAGCGTTTAGAGTTCAAGGCCATCTTGATCTCAGCTGAAGAATGACCATTAAGGCATAGCCCACAGGTCTTCAAGGAAATACTTTTCATCTTTCAAACACATAGCTACATGTATATACCCTTGTTAGTTTTCAAATGTTATGAAGCACTCAGACCGTTACAGCTTCATGTTTCTGTGGTCTCATCTGACGAGGATTTCAGTGATGCAGAGAAGTATCATTATGTACAGATTCATAGGGAGAATATAAGCTTTAGGAAAAAGTTTCCCACCCCATCATATTTTCTGGTTGAACCGCACAGGCTGCATTACGTACAGGTCTGACAGTTCCGATTGTCCCCATGTGGTCAGGGTCTGGAGGTAGTCAGGGAGAGGAAAAGCATGCCATCGGCAGTGCTTCTTCCAGCCCACCTGCAGAATATATTGGAGATCTGAAGAGCAGGGAGGAAATAAATCCTTCTCCAACATCCACCCACACTTTGCAGTTCTACTTCTTGGGGGCTCACTGGACCTCACTTTCAATCCACTCCCAATGCCATGGGTGTAGCTGTACACAGAATAGTTGTCCATAGCAGGACTTGGGGGCACCCTGAGAACACCCCATTCCATGTACTAAGCTGCTCAATTAATGTTCATTATTACAAATCTGAATCAGAGATTATAATAATGATTGGCCTTTAAAGTAATGCCAGGCAGCCATACACATCAGGGGAGAAAGTCTGTGAAGGAGAAAGATCTGTACCTTCCCTTCAGCCAAACTGCTAATATCCTTCTAAACGGCAACTCATCTGACCTACAAAGTTTCAGAAAATGGCATATTTCTTCTTTGCCATCCTCAGACACCAATTATATTTACACTGATCTCAGCAGTACAGCACACTACTACTTTGGAGAACAGTCACTCCTCTCACACGCACAGTGATATTCCCTCAATAGAAGTGAACAACTTTTGGATACAATGACTGCCCTACATACAGGCTTTCATTCTGCATGTCTTGGCATGAGACAGCAAAGAAAGAGAACTGCTTCCTGAGAGTAAAGACAACCAAAAGGAGGACTAGATACAGCTCATACCGAGTGGAAGTAGATTGCAAGATCTTTGCATGGTTATTCTTGAAAGTAAAGGCCAAGAAGTAGGCAAAGTATGTGTGCATCTGAGCAGCTGTGGGCTGGAACATCATCCTCAGCCATGCAAATATAGCACTTGCTTCCTTCTTTGGACACGTTCATGCTACTAAGCAGAAGCCATTTGCTAACCACACAGCAGTGGCATTCACATTAGCAGAAAACCAGACTCCTCGTCTCTTCCTGCTTTGATCAGCAGTTACTGCCCACAGGAATAAACAGAGGGTTGCATTCTTCCCTTGCTCCACGCAGGGTCTGCTGTTCTCACATGAACATCAATGGCAGCAAGAACAGGCCAAGCCTATTCCAGGATAGCCATTTGTCCTCATGTAAACCTATCTCCCCAATAGAACAGCGACATGCACAGCAAGGAAAAGACAATTCAAGGAGGGCTTTCCCCTTTCAAATTGTGACCTGGAAGAACAAACATTTAAAACTTGAAAACCAAGGCTTGCCATATCCCTTTTTGAACATCTGGAGATTGAACATAAGCTTCCCTACATCACTGGCAGTGGGTACAGGCATGTCTGCTACAGAACATGCTACTGAGCGAAACCACTTACTGCTAATAAGAAATCCCAAATTCCTTGCAAGTTCATTGTCCCTTTCAGAAAAGGGTTACAGAAAGCTTGGAGCTCTAATCCAAATTATTAATAATCCATAAAGAAAACTGCATAATAATTCAGAAAATAGTCACTTGCAACAGACAGCAAATGGAAACTGGCTGCTTTAAAGCATATTTTGACAGCTGCTAGCATCATTCAACACGACAAATGAAAGAATTTGCTCAAAACAAGCTGAGTAGGGCAGCTAAAATAAGTCTATAATAACAAAACGGTTGTCTCTTGTGAAAGCTCTGGTTTTCTCCTCTTCTGTGTCTTCTTTGGTTGTTGAACGTAAACACAGTGCTAGGATGGGTATCAGGAGAGAGGGAGCTGCAGGGAAAATTCTGCAAGCTGTATCCTTTTCAGGGAAGTTTAATTAATGGTGTTTCTGAGAAGAATTCTGATTGACAGGATTAGTGCCAGCACTAAAAGTTACTATTTGTGGATCCCAGAGCTCACAGCTCCCATAAAAATAAAGCACTTCAGAAAAGAGCTTTGTGCAAATGAAGGCATTCCCTCAGCAGGGAAGGTTCATGTGAACCTCTTCTGTGGCTTCCCTTCACATGGGTTTTTCCATGGAAATGGGATAACAGGACGTCCCTGGAGAACACCCTCCCCTGGGTGCAGAATGTTTGATTCAAGTGTTCTAGGTTAGTCCTTGGGGAAGGTTTCTATAAGGAGCCAAAATGAAACTCTAAGAATGAATGTTCCCAAACTTTGCGGAGGGCAACATTTGGTTCCACTTTCTTTGCTTCGGGATTTATTTCAGGTTTGTCCTGAATACCTTTTTCTTTGTTTTCCAATTCATACCACCTTCTTATTAAGATAATTTTCTAGTATTCTCCCAGTGACACAGTCCAAAACACAATTTCACTGCTCTAATCTCTTATAAGGACTTGGGACAAATGATTAAATTGACCACAAGCATTTAATTTTATTTTATTATTGCCAATTCTTTAAGTACTAACCCAAGTAAACCATCTTTTAGAAGGGGTAAAGCATCACATGCCCAAACAAGAAACTGGAAATAAGCCAATGCCACTCCATTGCAAAAGCAAGGGAAGGACCACAGCATGCCAGTTCACACAGGAAGCACCCACCAATTTGCTGAACCATCTCCCAGAAATGGGTGAAATGGAAGAAGAAAAGAAAAAAATGTGATTCTTTCCACTTACTCCATCCCTCTCAATCACTTTCCTCAGGCAGGATAACAAAGTAATTTAGATGCAGCAATTTCTTCCCAGCAATTTTCAGGCACTTCATTTGCATCATATCTTCATTTTCTTGCCCCATATTTTCCCCACTATTCTCCTGCTTTCACATCCATCATGCCTCCCCCACTGTACTGTTCTCTCTTTGTTGCTCACTCCTGCTCACATTCTTTCTACACCAGACTTCAGCCAATTTCTTGCCCCAGATCCTACTGCTCTGCTTCCTCCTACTCCTTATTGCTAGCCTCCTGATATCTGCTACCTCTCAGTTTCTTGTCCTGATCCCATAGTTCATCATGACACCAAACTTTATCGCCTATGAAAGGTTAACATGGCAAACACCTTTTTCTAACTTACGTGTTCAGTCCCACCATGGTCATTTTGGATCAGGGAAAATAATTGCAAATACTATGAGGCAGAAATCAGAAATTAATGAGAAGTTTTGAATCATTTCTTAAGAACTCTCAGAACAAACATCATAAGGCTCACAGTAGCATCACAACAGTTGTCAACCGTTCCATGTATAGATCCACCTCAGCCCAGACTGGCATATACCATCTTACTTATATTTCACCTGTTTATGCATTTCTCAAGAAGTATACAACGGAAGAGCAAATTGGTCCAGATAAAATAAGAGTCATCATAGAAGTGTTTCCAGAAATTTCCAGTCTCTCTCAAATCTTTTTGCGGCCTTAAAAATGGTTGGATAATATCATTTTTTCAGATTCTAATCATTCATATACTTTTGTCTTTGCCTTTCTGGCTTTTAACTGAGGCAAGATAAGCAGAGCTAAACTTCCGCAGAGGAAAAATACCACAGTACACCAGAAAGCTGCCACTTATTCAGGAATAACCAGTGCAAATAATGGGTTTTTAAAGTGGCTGTATTATATATGGAAAGCTTGCAAATCACACATCGCAAAGACTGTCCCAGCAGTAACATTATTGGTGATTAATACATATAGTTATATCTTCTTTCATGGTCTGGTTCCAGTGACCCAACAAACCACTGCTTTTATTCTAGCTACTACATTTCTGTCTGGGAATAGCTGTAGCTTTGATGCTGTCAACATTTAGTATGGATGTCTGGTACGTGAACATTTAAGGCTACAGCATTACTGTCTCAACTCTAATTAGCTTAAAAATGCTTGCAGAAAGTACCACATGCTCTTGAATACTCAAGGGCTTCTAAATGTCCACACAAAAACTTAAATTTTAGTTCACTCAGGAAACCAAACTGATTGTTACAGATGAAACCATCTTCTCCACTATATAAGTAACCAGCTCTGTCACGACATGCTGAGAAACGGATCATCACCCTGACTTCTTCCTGTTCTGCCCCACAGACAAAGGAAATGAAGTTGCTGGAGAAGGCATGGCAAGCATGTCTATTTTCTAACTTTTCACCTAACGTGCAAACACAAAACTGGCAGTTTGCAATCGATCATTTAAAGAAAAACCACCAAGGCTGCTTGTCAACCTTCAAAGACTACCTGTGTGCTCAGCGATACCTGAGCTTTGCCAAACCCACTCCATTTATTTTAATGAACTACAACTCACAAGTTCAATATGCAGTTTAAATCTCTCCTCGCTTGGCAGCCATATAAACAGCAAGGAATGTGCACATTAAAAAAAAAAAAGTTATCCTAGTCACACCTATTACTTTTCCAAAAGGAAGGGCATGCTCAGGTACTGTAGATGAGAATCTAGATGACTGAGCCCCAGCTACTTGTTTAGACTATTAGCCTTACTTTCAATGGTAGGAAATGTTACATAAAATCCATGTAACACATACAAGCTAAGTGCAAATGATGAAAGAAATCAGCAAGGGAAAAGAGGCCAGAGAGCTGTTATGATGGAAGAATAGCAGCTGGGAAAACTGAAGTCAACCCAGCTATGTTATTTTTTAATTAAAAATAAACATGGGCTTTGTTGCCAAGGGATTGGTTAGCATTCCATTTAAAAAGGAAAAAAAAAAAGGAAGAAAAAGAAGGAATTTTGTTTTACTTCATTCTCATTCCCCTCCTAACCTCCCTCCCCTCTTCTGCCCCTTCCCTCCCCCCCCCCCCCAAAGTATTTATAGATTTTGCAGAAAAAAACATGGTCATAAAATTTAGGTCAGCATGCAGCACCGCACAGAGCCACCTATTTTTAAGGCATTCTCTTTCTCTCACATGAATGCCTCCTTGATTAAAAATAGTCAGAGATTATCATTTTAATTTTGTTAATTATTTCATCTTCACTGCTGACCTCCTTGCTAGCAATACAATTATGCATGACTGCACTGCCTGAGACTGCACATGTGTAAATGATAAAGGCCCTCTTCGGACAGCCCTTTCAATGAAGGTTTCAGCAGACCCACATTAATCCTTCTAAGTTCAGTCTTGCTTCTCTTCAATCAAATACTAAACTAGCTTTTATTCATGCCTGGATAGGGGTTTGTCCTAGTTTTTATGGAATTTGCTTGTGTCCAAGACCACTAAAGGTTTTACACTGTTTCTTTGCAGTCCTCACTTCACAAACAGGAGTGTGAAGTCACTAGCAAAGAAAAACCAAAGACTCCAAAGATTCAGTTCAGGCTTTTCAGACATTCCAAGGACTCAAAGATTAACTACTTTTAAGGGCTGACTACCTCATTAGCCTCTCCCACCTATGTTTTTCATTCATTTACCTTATACATTTTTCGTGTGCTTTTATTATGCCTGACCTCAGAGAAGCTTTCTTCTACTGAGGTCTTAGCCACAGACCAGCCTTATGGCAATTATTTCTCCACACTGCTTCCATATCACATTTCAAAATCTTATCTTGCTTAATCAACTTTTACTTTCTCTCTCACCATCTGCTTTACTAATTATTTACATTTTGTTTAAGATGTTTTAGGCCATAATTCATATGAAATACATCGCCAGAGGCAGTTGCAATTGTTCTGATAAAATATATAAGACCTGATGGGGAAAACTTCCCCCAAAACAGATCAATTAAATTTTCTATAGAAATTTCCATCTTCAACTGAGTAAAGGTATCAGTTCTGGCTGAATCAAAGAAAGATCTCTCTAATGATTGGTCATTTAGCTGACTGGTGAGAAAAGAGAATTCAGGTGAAGTAAAAATACTTGCATATATCATTGCACATCAGATAAGTGCCATCACGCAGAGCAAGTCACCAGCCTAAGAGCTGTTCTGGAGTAGGACTTGCTTGCATCTTTCTGGAATCATTCAAGTTTGCATTTTAAAAGTCCACTGACAAAGGGAATAGAATATTTAATTATTCATGCAGTGTAGAGCATCTCTAAAAAGAAAGAGTCCAGAACAATACAGTGCAGGATGGTCAATGCACCCACTTTCTCTTTTCACAAGAGAAAGACCCAACCTCCATCCCAGCTGCACAAAGTGGTATTTAAACCTTCAATCTTGCAAGGAGACCTAGCCAATGGATTAGACTGAAAGTGTCTCTCTGTCTGCTCTTCTACCTTATGAGGTCTTCCTATTCATCCCATTGCATTTCCAGAAAGATTCTGAATTTGTGAAAACATAAAGGCAGAAATAATTTTTCACCCACCTCTGGTCAGTATCTGCTGACTCACATCCAGATTCCTCTAGTATCTGAATCTTCCATTGACTCCAGAGAAAATCTGTGGTTTACCACAGAACATAAGGTTAGCTAACTAAATAGCATAATGCATATTATTTGCGATGCAACAGTAAATACAGGAGAAAGAGGATACTGTGTTGCAAAATGTTTTTCTTTATGCTTTGCATATTTTTTGGAAGAGAAAAGAAAACCACATTAGGCAAAGCAATGTATTTGTTTTGTCTCAAGGACATTGGCTCACCAAGAAATGTTGCTGCAACTAGTAAGAGTTGAAGTTATTGTTGCCCAAACCATGTAAAAAAAAAAATAAAATAAAAAGCCTTTGGAACTCAAATGTTATTCCTCATCCCAACCAAATGTAAATAATTCAACAGCTTAGTGACCAACAGTACACAACAGAGAATTACTTTTCTGGGTAATTAAGCATCGAAGCATAGCTGAAACATTCTATGAACATTAATTCTTTTTTGTGGCAACACAAAATTGGACTCAGCATTAGAAAATAATACGGGGGTGAAGAATAGCTTGGCACTGGCAGAACCTAAACATGCTATGCTTCAGCCTCCTTGAGTTTTACATCTATTTCCACGTAAGAATAGAATTTAGTTGAATTAAACATGATTGGAGGGATGGTTTTATCTTTCAGATGACCACTTGCCGAGTCTAAGGTTTACATGAAAATAGAGAAGTCGGAGAGAAAATAGAGAAGTCAAAGAGACTTCTCAGTTAAACTTTTCCTTTTCCAGATAGGGTGACTATTTGACTATCAAAATAGGAACTTCCTAATTCTGACTACTGAAGAGGATTCTACTATCCGTCCTACAGTATTTTTGCTGTTCTTCAATATCTGCAACAGCTCAATCTAAAAACCAAAACAAAGCAAAAGCTTTGGGAGGTTTGTTCCATTGCCAGTATAAATGGCAGGGAGGTATGTACAATCACACAAATACTGAGGAGGACAGGGAAACCAAAATGAAACTCAAAAATACAAATGGAAAATAAGCGAACCTGTCTAGTAGGAAAGAGTTGCAATAAAGTCGCTTAGAAATGCCATCAGCCTTCTTATTCAGAAGAGCAGTCATATCAGTGAAGAATAACTCAGTGATTCTGCTGTGTTTTAAAAGGTCGCGAGCTTCTTCTTATCATAATAGCACTATTTCGTCTTTTAAATCTCAGACCAAGAAGCTACGCCACTGAAAATGCAGGCATGTGCCAAAATGGGTAAAACATTTAAGACCATCCACATGTCCCATCTTCATCTGGCAAACAGAAAATGGAATGCTATTTACAGCCCTTTGATATTTCTTTGTTTCTCACGGGAAATTAGTTGATGTTGTCTATTGTCAGCTCTCGTCGTTAACAACACTCATGTACAGTTTATTAATTTTATGTCTTGATGCCATTTGGCCAAAGAAACCTTTGTATAAGGGTCACATTAGACTAATAAACAGCAAAGTATCATATAGACGTCAGGATTAATCTACTAAGTGGAATTTAAGAAGACTGATGCTTAAATTTTATGTATTTCTTATTTTAAAACAGAACCCTCATCAGCCTCAGTATTTCCTTGATCTTTAAGTTGTAGAAATATACAAATCTAAACAATAGTCTCCCACTCCACTAACTTCAGCTATCACATAATATACAAAACCACAGTTCAAAGAACATTCCCATTTGAATGCTCCATCATCTTTTCCTGGTCCTGCTGAAAATCTGGGAATGAAGTAGTTTGTATGTGAAATGATGCCTAGCTTCATCCATTTAATGGATGCCAAGTTACGGCTTCTCCCAGTTCAGAGAGCAACTATTCTAGCTGGAATGGCAGAGCCCTACACCAACAGAATAAATGTCACATCATGCAATGGCACCAGTTTAGTGATGACACCATCAATGCACCAGTTTAGTTTCATTTGTTTTGATAGAAGTCAGAGAGAGGAACTCTGGTCTCTACAGTCCCAATGCTTTTAAACCTATTGGACGACCCTACCTAGTACAACTTGCACCTACTTTATGCAGACTAAAAATAACACTACCACTGCTCGTTGAGTGCAAGAAGCTGACAGAAGAGTAGCTATAGAAAAAATCTGCCCTATGCTTTAGATAAAACACACCCCCAAAACACACAACACAGGGAAGAAAGGGGGACATGGAAAATTACAGTGATGCGAAAGAGGATGTTAAAAACAGAAGAGCAGCAGTCATACAGAAGCATCAAAGAAAATGAAAAAGATAGGGAGAGCAGTTGGCACAAAGGGAATGAGACCAGACTGAGAACTGGTTAGCAGGTACAAGTTTAGCAATAGGCTTGAGCTAGGTCCATTACACTAGAGGCCAGAGCAACTCTTACAGCTCCTCCAGTTTAAGGCTGCGGCTTGTTGCAGCCACATGGTGTCGTGTTCAAGATATTATCACATTATTCTTTTGTATTTATAGTATCCTCAGTGGTGCTTTTTTCCTCTATAGACACCAAAAAGACAGATGATCTGCACTGCTTGATTTTGCATCTAGAAAAGAGGCCCACACACCAACAGAGAAGGAATCTGTGTTGATTTACTGTCAGATAGGAGGACTGCATAAAAAGCCTTATGATAACAAATACTTCATGCAGCAGGCCTCATTCTACCTATCTTTCCAGAAACAGGAGATTAAAAATAGATAATCAAAGAAGAAGAGGAGGAAGAAGGAAAAAAAAAAAAAAGAAGAATGAGGGTTTGAGAAGTTAGATGGCTAGTGTTGTAGCTCTGAGTCTGATCTACAAAACAGCTTTTGTCAAAACAATTAGATGGTTCTCCTCCAAGCCATTCATCATCTCGGATATTTTTCTACTTTTGACTTCTACCCACTAGAGAGCAGAAATGTTCTAAATAATTATCATCTAGGGATTCCTTAGCTGGAATTTGGACTGGCCTACATAACTCCTCCAGACAGTGCTCCTCAACTTTTTCCCATAGACCTCACTATTGCAGTGCAATGCCTGGAATGCCAGCTCCATGCTGCAGAAATTAGCCTTCTGTGCGACAACGTCAAATTCAATCACTTGGCAGCAAGACTGTGAAAACTAATAGTATGCTCACACTTCTGGTTTTGAGCAATAACTTCTTTCTAGGATGAATTTGAAGGGGAGGGGGGCAGCTAAATAAGCAATTACAAAATTTTTAAGTCATGTTGGATTAGCAGTGTCATAGAATTAAGACTTTCACTGATCTACAAAGCTGATGGAGTACCAGTGACAGCAGTGGCAGCTATGTCAGCCCAGTTAGGCACAGACTGACTCCCAGTTAATGTTTGGCTACTTCGCATTTTCCATCCAGGGCGCCAGAGTGGGAAAGTAGCTTTAGTGATCCTTCTAGTAGCAAATCACTGATTCTGTACACAGCATTGCTCTCTGCATATCTATGGGAAATCAAAAGAGCTGCATCCCAGCATGAGAGGAACATGGTTGAAACCACACAGGGAAGGCTTCAGGTAATACACTATCTCTTTCTCTGGCTAAGTTTGTATGGTTTCTTGCAATACACAAGCACAAATATATCTCTAATCACTTTTAGTCAACATTCAACCACAGTAAAGTTTTTGTTTCTGTCTATGGTATGCACATGATTTCCACTGCAATACTGAGTGAATCACAGTTTTCAATCTCACAACAAACCTATGAAGAAAGCAGTAATTTCTGTTCTCATTTTACAATAAGCTGATTGTTACAAAGGTAAAATAAATAACTTGCACAGTCACAGACATGTTCTCTGAATGAAGACCTTACATGGGGGCCTCCCAGTGTGTCAAACAGTGGACCAGCTTCCCTCCTCCCCCCATTTGGTTTTCTTTATGGGAGGGGGAAGCAACTTTCTCTGAAAGAAACAAATGCTTCATTTCCTAGAAACACAAAACTGGTTTCTGTCAAATTCTTTCAATAGTATGCTCTGAAAAGGGAGAGAGGGCAGTGGCAAATGTGGCAGAAGATGATAAACTGCTGTATTCTCTGGAAATAGCAATTCCCTTGCTGTCAACTTCCTTGTTTGAGCCAGAAGCAAAGCACACACTTTACACAGATTGAATAGCCTCTTTATACATCCATACACGACATTCAAACCATTAAAAATAACGGGAGGAGGAGGAAAGAGAAAAGAGAAGAAGCTTCAGACAAGCCCCAACTAGTCTTGTTCTAAGCATCCAAAACAGCAGCAATATCTTTATTGCCCTATTGGAACTGCAAGTAGGATCACCTGTGCTTGGGAATTGACCAAACCTCTGAAAGATCATACATGGTCAAAAATCTACATATAGTTAATGTAGAGACTGGGATTTATCAGCCCCCAAACTGTGCAACATTCTTGCTTCAAGGTAGATCTAATAAAATTTCAAACAGGCTTTAAGGGTTCTTGCCCCACTGGGATTCTTAAAATCAGGACGCAAAGCTTAAAAAGTATCCACATACCTACTTTCTTCATTCTTTTAAAGAGGAAGATATTCCCTAAGTGCATTCGGAAGTAGTATGTGGTGTGTACATCTACACTCTGACATGAAATTTCAAGTTTTCTTGAACTGTTTGCACTTCAGACCACCCAATTGCAAACAAAGCTTTCCCAGTTTTAGGACAACCACTCATAAAAATGACTCCGTTCTCTGAAAACGATTTGTCACCGTTTTCAAATACCTGCCTCAATACAAAGAGTGTTTGGTCCTACATAGCAGTCATAGAATTGTTTGCTCTCTTCTGGTGCCCCACACACCATCTCCCTGGTAACATATCCACAGCCAAGTAATTATGGACCACACCATCTAAGTAAACTTTCCTGCTACAGCAGAAAAGCAAAAAAAAACCACATAAAATTTCACCAGTTCAATCTTGCCTTTACAACTGCAGCCTTTAGCTGATATGCAAACAGGTTCATCTAGGAAGAGAAAGCTGCACTACTTCAATGACAGGTACAATTCTGAACAGATGCAGCTAAGCCCTTACAAATCCCTGGGTAGATGTAGTTATTTCAGTTTGAGAGCTTGAGTGTGACTGGAAGTCCGAACACTCTGAAGATGACATAAATCAAAGTAGCCTCTCCTTCAACATGGAGATTTCCCCTATTTGGAGTTCCTTCCACTTTGAGAGAATGGATATAAATCAATGTCTGAAAGCAATACACACTGTTCACTAGATTGTGTGAAGTACTGGGGGTTTGTTTGGGTTTGGGGTTTTTTTTAAGGAGAGAAAAAGAAGCCTTTTTCCTTATTTCTGCTGGTACAGCTTAAAAACTTGTTATAATGACATAGTGCTGGGTGACTACTTGACTGCAGAACATAGAAAGTCAGCTTCCTTCCAATTTAAATGCAAAGGGAAACCTCAGCACTATGGTATAAAGGAAGTGTGGTTACACATGGCGAGTACTCTTGTACCCACAAGCATGTGCCAACAGTGGGGTTTTCAGTACGTTTTTAAGAATAAGACTATATGCTAAAAGTCATATGAGATTTCTGCCTCTGCACTCTCTGCTACTTCCCCACTATGCTCATTAGTGCAATCAGATGATTAGCTCTGTTCCCTTTGGGATGTCTTTATATGTCCCACGTGAAGGTGGCCAGCCCAGCTACTTGAACAGAAGTCCTTTCACAAGTGTGAGCAGCGAGATACAGCTGAGGCACCGCTTAGCCTTAATGATAGAAACTACCACAGCCATAGCTGCAGCTGGTCTCCCACAAGAAGAAATCCTGGGACCACTATGTACTAGAAAGGAACTACAGCACTGTGCCTGCTGGATTGGTCTGAAGGATGAGAACACCATTTTGATCCTTTTTTTGCAACAGTTTTCCCCTACTCTTTCCTCTACCATGAAACACCCAACACCACACAGACAATACAAAACATGAGGCTTGTCACACTCTTTGCACAAAGACTGATTTTCAGCCTCCAGATTGTAAATGAAATTTGTCTACAAGACATAACCTGAGCTCCATTTATATACTAGCATCCCCACTGGGGATATGGTGCTCTATGTATTATAATATTTGCTCCTAGTAACTAAGAGAACAATCCCTGTTTATGCCTACAGATGGTTGCATCAAGTAATTAGTTGTTTTAAAGGAAATCAAACCCAGGGTAACCAGTCATAGAATCATTTAGGTTGGAAAAGACCTTTAAGATCACTGAGTCCAACCTACTTCACCAAAGTAAATACAAACTCTCAATGTCAAGAGTTTTGTTCTTGATGCAGGATAACATAATAGAAAGCAAAACACAGATAATGCTAATATTAAATATTGATAAACAAGCTACTAAGAATTATCAGGGTTCTAGTCATAAACAGTTTACAATGGGATAGAATATATTCTTAAAGAGAAATCAGCATGTTAATGAGTTGTTAGTTACCATGACTAATGAGCAATGCGATTTTCTACTGATATCTATAAGATACATTGTTCGTATCAGCAACTTGACTGTAACTTCTTGTGATCATTTACCAGCCCTTTATAAAATAAACTTGGCAATAAAGTACTGAAGTGGTCTTCATGGAGAAGCTTTGATCACAGAGCCCTGGAAGAAGTACTTCAAGATTGCAGCCTGCCCTTGCCTTGCTTTCAAGCTCCAAAATGAGTTCTGACAGACAAGCACTTGGCTTGGCCAACATGCGTGTTTCTAGGAAGACACAAAATATAGACTTCTGAAGGCATAAATAACAGTTAAGTGCCTAAAACTTTTAAGTTTTAATAGGATTTATGCACCTTGTATCTTTGAATAAAAGATATTCTTTGAAATCTTTGAATATCTTTGAAAAAAAAGTCTATCTCCTTCAACAAAGACTGAAAAGAATCAGGTTTAGAGAACCTAATTTTTACTCCCAGTTACACTCGTTTACATTTAAAGATGACATTACACTCCAAGCATGGACAAATTAGTCTAATTTTTTTAGATTATTTTGAGATCAGGAGAGCAGTGGATGTTGTTTATCACAACTTTAGTAAGGCTTTTGACACCTGTCTCATAACATACAATATCTGCATAGGCGAACAAAGAGATGGATTGAAAACTGGAAGAACTGTCAGGCCCAGAGGGTTGATACCAGCGTTACAAAATGCAGTGGGAGGCCAGTCACTAGTGGTGTACACCAGGGTCAACACTGGGACCAATACTGTGTAACGTCTTCATTAATGACTTGCATGATGGAAGAGTCCACCCTCAGCAAGTTTGCAGACAATATAAAACTGGAAGGAGTGGGTGATACACCAGATGGTTGTGCAGCTATTCAGAGGGACCTCACCAAGCTGAAGAAATGGTCCAACAGGAACCTTATGATTTCAACAGAGAGGTTATGGAGTCTCCATCCTTAGAGGTATTCAAAACCCAACTGAACACAAGCATGGGCAACTTACTCTAGCTGACCCTGCTTTGAGCAGGGGTGGGATGGACTACAAAATCTCCAGAGGTTCCTTGCAAGCTCAGTTGTTCTGTGATTCTGCATTTACAGTACAGTTTCACGATAACTATACACTAATACATCTTTACAGTAGAGTTTCATGATGACTATACACTGATACATCTTGCAGTATACGTAGCACAAAAGTACAGTGTGCAAACATACAAACCATACTATCTTCCATGGCATAAAAGTACAACAGAGGCTGGTTAGGTAATAACTTCTCTGTGGAAACTAGTCTTATTTATTCCAATTTGCATCAGCTGAAGTTATGAACAATGCATATTAACAAAGTTTTGTTCTAAAGAATAAGTTTCAATGGTATCCTGATAAAAATGCTTCTATTAGAACAATTATTTTTAACGACTCAGCATCTTACACAGAACTGCTCTAATTATTGCCTTAATCAACATCATAACTTACAATACAACTTGCAATTAACATATGGTAAATAGTATCTGCCAGTTAGACTATCATGTGCACTGTACATCTGATTCCTGTTTTCACTGGAATGCAGCTATTTGTGCTGGATCTTGTCCAGGGTATCTGCTTTGGCCTCTAACGCTCTTTGGATGAGCAACCCTCAACTTTCTGCTGCAGTTAAGGGGAAGAGAAGATTCCTGCACATATGAATTACGTCATAGATATGAACCTTGAAAGGAGGTTCATTAGTCATTTTTAAAGCCCCACTACTTTAAAGTAGAAGAAAATAAATCACGGAACACATCCACTTCATCACTGCATAGCGTCATCACAGACAGCAAAGTTAAATCTGTATTAATCACACATATCCCACCATTTCTCCTTTTGTTCCCCTTCCATCCTTTCACTTTTCTTTTTTTGTTAAACTTCATGGACTAGAAACAAATACAGGCATTTTATTTAATTATTCAAGGTCACATCTCTGCTGTTACTGAGTGTCTTCTGTGGATGTCTAAGGATTCACACTTTCCAGTGCCGCCTATAGTTGCTCAGCATCTGTCAGGACTGGATGGCTTATCTTGACAAATAATTAATCATTTCACTATTAATGATCCCTTTCCTCAGATATGCTGCTTTCTCTAGAGCAAGGATTCTCGAATAGCAACAAGTGATTGCTTCAAAGTTATATACACATATAGGCTAAAGGACTGACTTGCGCTGTGCACTGTTTTGCACAGAGCCCACAGCTTCTGCTCCTGACGGATCTGCAATACCCAAACACACAGTGCTCAGCAAACCATAGAGCAGAAGTATCAGATGTGAAGCCCCCTAAACCTCTTGCACATTAAAAAAAAGCACAAGGCAAGTAGGAATTCTAAGCAAACACATGATCAAAGCATGAAGGAAAACTCAGAACTGTCTTAAAACTTCCATAAGTGTTGCTTGGACTTTCCAAAACCAAAATCATTCAAAGAAATGTGTTCCAAATTGAAAAAAAAGCACCACAGAGAGTCTCTGCTTTTACCTGCCTCAGTAACTCATGCTAGGGTGGCAAAACAATCTTTATAAAAAAGATTTCACCACTGGCATAGGTGACAATTCTATTTAGGGTCCCAGAGGAAAAGCATGCTAAGGAGACAGCCACTGCCACCATCATCAGTCAAGCTACAGAAAACAGTCTGAGCCTTTGAAAGACACCCTTTTTTCCACCAAAAGAGAAAGCTGTGACCTGAGACTGAAGATGAGACTTATTTGCCTAACTCTGCCACGTGATTTGGGGTGAGACGGGGGGCAGGGGTTTGCCTCAGTGCTTCTTCTTCCCCTGCTGCCCTTTGATTCTCATCTGGTTAGATTTTAAGTCTTTTTGATCTTGGAATGCTTTTCAACATAAACAGTGCTTGAGCTCCTCACAAGTGTGGTATAAAACTATTAATACAGATAATAGAAAGTGTTTTGGTTTCTTTTCTCTGGGATAGAGAAAATACCAATAGAAAGTCAAAGGAAGCACACAAAATTTTCCACACTAATCTATTGACTGTGTGTTGCAGAGTCAAGGTCCATTATGAGCAATGGAGGCTTTGCTTCAGTCTGAAAGGCAAAGCTCAGTTTTCATTTCCATCTGTGTAATGTACATAGCAAAGGTTTATGCGCGATGTCCCATCACGTGTTCTTGTTGCTGACAAATACAGAAAGGGAAGAAAATGGAGACATGAATCAATGAAGTCATTTTCCTTCCCACATACAACCTCAGGCTGAGGTGATGCCAGATTTCACAAGCAAAACAAGTTTGAGTGGCAGCAACACTTAAGAGGAGAAAATCCAAAGGAAACCTATGTTCATCAAAAAGTGGTGCTGATGATCAACAGGCAGCATCCCTACTGTGAAGTCCGTAATGAATCAAGGTCTATGTGTGATACATTGCTGTCACTGCTGGGGAGCTTTAACTTTCATAAAAAAAGGGGAAAAAGTGCATAAGGACTATACTCTCCCCCATGCCAAACAAATCCTGAAGGGACTGTAAGACTGGTTGCCTTTGCTCTCAAGGCATCCAACCTCCTGCTGATACATAAAAATCATATTGGTCTAGTAACTTCTGTAATTTCTGACAGCTCTCAATCGTCTCTACTAAATTATGAACGATGTATAAATAAACATACGGAAAAAAACCCCTCAGGTCCCTTGGTTTCTCTTACTGGAATAAAAACGGGAAGGGTGGACATGGGGGCCAGTTACACTGGCATTGTGCCACTTGGGGTGCTACTTCTGCCAGGGAATTTCTCTGCAGGATAGCTGTGGTTGGACTGCATCCTTTTTGCACCAAATTGGACAAGACTGGGACTGAGAACATAATGCTCGGTCTTTACCTTTCATCACTACTGAAAGTCCCACTGTAACTTTCACAAGAGTAGAAGTGTTTGGGAGAATTCAATTCAAGTTTCCCCCACTCTACATCTCCTCTGTTCATTAAGGTGTATGTGTACCCTACCTAGACTTATAAGGTCCTGCATACCAGGATTCATCTTGCCATATCAGAATATAGCTCTGCTGCCTTCCCCTTTCCTCCACATAGTCAAGTGGGCTTTAGCAAAAACAGAGATCAAAGAGTTCAAAACAATCAAGTGGAAATTGCTTTCCCCTCATTTCACTCTCCTTGCTCCTGACTTGTTACCATTTCACATGCCCTACTTTTCAGTACAGAAGCCTCCATTTGAGGTAGGATTTGAAGAGGATGAGGGAAAGGGGGCAGAGGGAAAAATTGACCCATTTTTTCCCCTTGTGTATGACTTCTTAGAAAGACAGGTGAGGAAGGTACATGGCACCTTACCTGATGTATTAGCTACTCCTGTCATTTCAAGGTAACCTTAGATTTGGAAAGAAATGCAGCAAGCTTGAACCACATTAAAGCCCTGATTTAGCAAAGTGCTTTGAAACACATGCTTACAGTTAAGCATGTGCCTAAATGCTTTGCTGAATTAGAACCTATGTTGGTAAAAGGGGCAATTGATTAATGGCTTATGACAACCACCAGAAACTAATGAGCCACAGACCTCCGCTTTTTCCTCCAAATGACTGTACTTAAACCCAAAGGAAATTTCATTATGGAAACAGAACACACTTATAAATAAATCATATATGTCTCCTTTGCAAATATTAATTTTTATCTGCAATTAGTGGTAAACCCAAACTTCCTTTCATACGGTAATCGGAGACAGTGCCATTTGCCCTATGTAACTGGTTACTCATTCAAACCCATAAATTTCTTTCTAGAACTTCATGGTTTACAGAAAGCTCTGTGAACCCAGCTAAATCAACCATGAAATATGCAGCATCCAACATACTAACCAAAAGGTTGCCTAACTGCGACATAAACTTCAGGATGAATCACTCCAGCACTGTATAATCCACCCAGAAACTAAGAGCTTAGTAACATGATGTGCCGAAACCTGCTTCAAGCTGCTTCTCACCGAAACACATTACAGGACCAAATCCCAGGGAATTAACACAAGCTATTCAAAGCCCTCCCACTTGAGAGATGGAAAAAGTCTGAAAGAGTGAGAAGAGAACCTTGGTCCTCTAAGATGCAATTCAGCTCTCTATTTGCCAAGCTGTACTCCATCCTGGAGGTTTTTTAACTGGCCGTGTGTTTTAGCTGACTTCACTTTATTTGTATTTAGAGACAGGAAAATCCTGTGGCCAAGGCACATCTACAGCAGCCATGACACTCAAGTCTAATGTCAGCCTTACGTAAACATCGATAAACAACTCATCCTCTTTTTCCTAGCACCATTACTATTGCAGAGCACAGACAACGCTTTCAGTATGACAAAAGCAATCACTTATGTCAACGCTGTGAGGTCCTGATCTAACAGGTACACCTAGAAACTCCAAGATCATAAGTTACAAAACAGGGACACTAATATCTGAGGTGTCATTGTTATAATTCATAACATATTTTAAATGATTCACCCTTTTCCCATTTTTACATGTGTATTTTAGTCATCTGAACCAGATTTCAAGAGTAGACATATGATATATAATGAAAAATAACATTAAAAATATATTATTGATATCATACAGCAAGACTTTAACGGGTGTTTACAGTGCTTAAAGGGCAGAGATGGAAGCAGCCTTCATACAAAATGGTAATGGCGAGCAGTTAGTTTTTCATTCACACACTCCTTCTTGAAAGTGCACTAGTTCACCTGTAATTTTAAGGATAACTGAGGCAGTTTGAATTCATAACCAGCTGACCAGTTACACTTAGACTGAGGTTTCACAATCACTAGGTTTGTGCACGAACATACCACCAAATCCTGCAAATGTAATCATCTGTGATCACAGGTTTGTCCTATTATCTTATGGAGTTTACACTAGCATTACACTTTTACACCAACTCTGTGCCCGCTTTGCATGCAAAGGCAATACCTAATCCACCAAAAATCCTGCCAGTATGAAGTTAACCAGTCAGTTTGCTTGCTAGTAACAGGAATCAGCAGAGAGAATTTGTGTTACAGTTACATTACAGCATCCAACTACAATGTTTCTTATCAATTACTAGGAGCCCTAATGCACAATTAACTTTATGACTAAACCATGACCTACTAGTAAGATGGGGACTTCAGCTTCCACAGTTTTATTTAAATGTTCCTTGAATATCCATTACAGCCTTTGTAACAGACACAAACTCTTAAAAGGCAGCTCTGAGGAAAGAAAAGTGTCACGACTAACATGCCTGAGCCTTGGGGAAATGACCAAAACCTATCAAGTCAGTGGAAAAAAATTGTTTCAGTTCCCTTGGTTTGGGTCAGATCAAATATGCACACGCTCTAACAATGCCCCAGAGGAAAGGGTGGGGAGGGAAAAGGAAAACACTTGATTTTTCTAAGTAAATGTTTGATGTGTTTACACTCTTGTTACACTGAAGAGGAAAACAAGTATTTACCTTCACACAACTGACTGTTACCAATATGTTTATTCTAATTCAGAGCCTATTGAAAAAGGTTATTTCATGTTTCCATGGATTTCAATTAACATTTTGTAAATGTGCCTAATACACAAATGGAATTTTATAAAAAACACCTAGCACTCAGTTGAGGTCTATGTATGTACGTACCACAGTAATGTGTACAAGATACTCCTAGGTTCAGACAGAAAACTTTCAGCACAGTTTCAAAAAGAAAGACAAGGTGGTGAGCTTAAAAACATATGTCACTATTCATTCAGTGCATGGGAAAGTTGGAAACAGCAGTTATTTCCTATTCCTAGCAGAGTGAAAGACTATAGTGTATCAGTTATCACCCTAAGAAGTAAATTTTGCTGTTTCTAAAGGTGAATACTGTAGCTAGGCAGTCACCAGTGCAAGAAAGCTTATCCCTTTGGTAAGTCTCTTCTGAGAATGTTGGCCAGATTCAGCTTGACCCACACAGAGCCCACAATGTTGCGCCACGGACATCTGGCCCCATCCATCACACCCACATCTGGGCAAATAATGTAAAAAACTTGTATTCTTCAAAGGATTAGAGCCTTTTCTCTGCTTGATTATAGTAACAGACCCATTGTGAACTCTTACCATTATGCTTCATTACAATAACAAGTCCAATTTTATATTTCCTTAGCCTTGTATTTCCAAAGCTTTTTTCTCTACTGCATAGTTATACTGACAGACACTCTTTTTCATCCCCCCCTTCCTTTATAAAGTAGAAAAAGCTGGCTTCAATAGAGTGAATGGCTCAGTACCATTCAGGAACATATATGGACCTTCCCCTGCAAGGTCTGAATTCAGCATGTTTGAACTGTGGCAAATGGATGTTAGGAACTGACAATCTCTTTGCTACCATTACAGATGTTGTCATTTTACTACTTTAGGAGACGTATGTGATAAGAGCTGTCCTCTTCATTAACATTCATCTTGGGCATCTAGGAAACCTCCAGAAGGCCAAGCTTGAGGAGATCTGGATGATTCTCCCACTACTATGGTAAATTCACTTCAAAGACTCCAAAGTCTTTCAGTCATGGGGTAGCAAGGAGTATTAGAGGAGCAAGCACCTCACCTTAAAGTGTTCGTTTTATATGAAAGGAGCATGGCTTCCACTCTAATAACATGACATCTTCCACAGGATTCACTCCACTTTCAACAAAATACGTTTGCTCTTCTGTCATAGCATTGCCTCTTCTTTCTCAAGGTTTCTAAACCCAGATATTAAAAATTAATCTGAAGCACGCCCACATGTGTTGAAGAAACTTGGCTCCAGATCCATCCTGCTCTCCTAAAGTGTTTCTCTAATAGCTGTTCTAATCACTTGCAAAAACTCATTGAAGCATTTCATGCATGCATTTCCACTTCCCTCATTGCTCTAGGGCTTGCCTTCCTATTTCAGCCTGTTTGTTTTTCAGCCTGACCTATCCTGTGAAGCCACTTGGTCATGAAGTGGCTGAATATATTAGGCAGCCCAAATCATTGATCAAAAAGATCGAGATTCTTCATTGACAAATATTTTGCTATTAATAGCTTAAAAAATATAAAAGTTGGGAATTGCAAGTGAAAGCACTATTGACTAGTATAACAACATGCAAAGCCAGGCAATTTTCAGCTTTGAGCTTTCTAAATTTTCATGCTAAATCTCTCCAGAAAACATGATAGTGGTTTGATAATTGCTTTCACAAATACTAGACAGTGCTTTACTAAATGAGGCAGTAATTCTCAGTTCTTAAAAATAAAAAGGGAAAAAAACCCAACGGCCAGGGCTGATAGTGAATCGTACTGTAAGAACAATGTCATATGGTTGGAAACACAGCAATTGCAAACAGCACTCCCTTCCTATTGAGCACTGGTCAGTTCCTGTCTGGAGTCCTGAGTCCATCTGCAGGTATACATCGCTTCAGGAAAGATGTGGACCAATTGGAGGGTCCAGAAGAGGATGACAAAATTTTTCAGAGATCTAGGAAACATGGTCTCCACAGAGAGGTTGGAAGGGTCAGGTTTGCTGAGCCTAAAAGACATGGTAATTCTCCTCACATATATTAAAGAGAATTATAACCTCTTCATATCCACTGAGGGCAAGACAAGACACAATGTGCTTAAGATGGAGCAATGGAGACTGATTTTCTCCCTTGACACGAGCGATTTCCCTATCAATTAAGAGACTTATGGAAACTACGTAAAGAGAAGGATAATTAAACACTGTTACAGGTCAAATGAGGCAAACTGCTAAGCTCTGCAGGGGACACTTCCAGAACAGAATGCACCACTCAAAAATTATTTAAGTAGTAACCTCTGGTTTGGTCCAATACAATGGACTGGATTACTTGCCAATGTTTTTTCTAGCCTACCTTCTATATTTTGTAATACAACCTGCCAGTTTCAGCATAAGTGCTATATGTGTGTCTTCCACAAGAACAGCAGTAAGCTGGAGCTCATCAGAAGACCACAGAAAGGAGGAGGAAGTGCACAGTCATTACCTTCTCCACAGAAGCACTTGCAGAGAAAGATTCCTAAGGATTCAACTGGCAAGTCAGCACATCTTCATAGCCAAAAGGTATCAAAAAATCGATGACAGATGTAACAAAACCAGAACCCAAGATACTTTGACTATGGACATTCTGTTAACCATAGATAACAATCAAATCAACACACAAAACCCCAATCTAAAGCCAGATTGGGATAGCTGTATAAGTATAATGAACTCAAGATGCAGACATTTTCTTGCCAAGCATACAGTTTTAAAGTCCATTAATTCAATTTCTTTTCCTTAAAGCAAAAAAATCTGAACTGAAAATTTAAAGAGAGATTTTAAAGAGATACAATGGACAGTTACTAGCTTTGACTTTCACTGAGTGCCTATTTCCTGTCCTTGAAACTCTCCCCATAACCACTACTATTTTCACTTGGATTTCCCCACGTATTTAATTTGTTTATAAAATTCCTTTTCCTATTATTATAGAACTCTGATCTGTTATTTTTGTTTGGATCATAAGCATAACATCAGTGATACCAGCTGTAGCTGCTACTCTACCAACATCCGCATTCTGCCTCCGACAGTGGCTATGAGATACTCAGAAGAAGATGAAACAAATCCACAATTCACCTATCAAATCACACAATAAAAAGCAGGATAAGACAGGCGAATTCTTTTTCTGAATGCCTCAGCATTCAGCTTACACTCTGGAGCATGAGATCTGCTTACCTTTAACTTCACAGGCACATCTACACATCAAGAGTCATAAAACAAAATCTTCTTTTATATCCAAGCTACTTAATCAAATTCTTGACAAGATTATTAACTAAAATTCTGGAACAGATAGGAGGGGGAAAACCAGCAATAGGAAGACTTTTCTCCCCGAAACACAAGTAAATGCAGTAGTAACTCTTTAGCTCACTCTGTTACATGCCATAAGCATATGGAAGGAGGCATACAGGAAAAAAAACCATCCAAAGAAACACCATGATTCTGTCCCAAAAAGAACACAGGTGGGCCATAACCAATCAGTATTTCAAAATAGCTGCCTTTTATACACATAGAATAGGAAGCTGAATCCAGAACACATCCAGATCTCAGCTTCATACTGCTGGCTTACCTTTGGGAAAACATATCAAACCCCAAAATCTCCTACTGGGTTATTTAGAAGTTCATTGAAGACTTTGAAGTTTGGGTCCAGGCTGTAGCCAGCTCATCCAGACTCATGCTCAGGCTTGGGAAAGACCTGAATTGTCTGTAAGCCCAGCCACCCCAGCCTTCCTGCTGTCACAGGCATATTCATTTCATACAGGTGATTCCTTTAGCAAAGTCACCTGGCCTTAAAAGGACCACCTCTGAGGGTCCGAGATCCCCTCAACTTAAATCAAAACTGTCTTTTGCCTATATCAGGCTAGTTAATATTTAGGCCACCGTGGGGTTTACCAAGTCAGCCACTGGAAGACCTTTCTGGGGACCAGGCTCCAAACCCAGTCCTCTTCTAAACAGACTCTATGACCCCTAGACAAGGCAGTCTGCAATGCTGCTCCCTCTCTGCACATGCCTATTTTTGTTTATTTTAGGTTGGAAACACTTCAGGCAGGAATTGCATCTCACTAAATATTCACATGAACAGAGCTGTAGAGTGTCACTGACATACAAATACTCCTCCTGGTCAAGCATATGTTGCCTAATCTGGTTCTGCCATGTCAGGTTATTCCCAATAGGAAAACTGAGGTACAGAAAAACAAGGCGTCATGCTGAATTCCCGTCTCTGCTCACACAGCTCAATCCACTAGCCCAGTTGTCGTGGTTTAACCCCAGCCAGCAACTAAGCACCACGCAGCCGCTCACTCACTCCCCCCCCATCCAGTGGGATGGGGGAGAAAATCGGGAGAAGTAAACCTCCTGGTTTGAGATAAGAACGGTTTAATAGAACAGAAAAGAAGAAACTAATAATGATAATGATAACACTAATAAAATGACAACAGTAGTAATAAAAGGATTGAAATGTACAAATGATGCGCAGGACAATTGCCCCCCCCCCCCCGCCCAACCCCCAGCCAGTCCCCGAGCGGCGATTCCCTACCCTCCCACTTCCCAGTTCCTAAACTAGATGGGACGTCCCATGGTATGGAATACACTGTTGGCCAGTTTGGGTCAGGTGCCCTGGCTGGGCATGAGAAGCTGAAAAATCCTTGACTCTAGTCTAAACACTACTGAGCAACAACTGAAAACATCAGTGTTATCAACATTCTTCACATACTGAACTCAAAACACAGCACTGTACCAGCTACTAGGAAGACAGTTAACTCTATCCCAGCTGAAACCAGGACACCAGTCCTGGTAGTTTAGGATTAAGCCAAGGAAAGTTCCACATGCAGATGCCAGTTACAACTGAATTAGTTGCGGTGCTGACTACAACAATACTATAGCAGGAAGGATTTCTGCTAAGGCTGCTAAAAGCCAGCCAAAACACAGGCTACACTTTCAGCAAGTGTGGGTCACTTTAGTTTCTGTGCCATGTTACCCTGCCACAATCTCCCCTCTCACTGCTGAGGAGATGCTGTCCTCTGCTCATAACTATCTGTGGTTAAAACTATGCGTTAGTCTAGTCAAACATAAATTCTCTACAATGTGTTTTACTTTCATATTCTTTATAAGTGGCCATTTGGGGGGCTGCTTGGTTGGGGTGTTCTTCTGTTTGCACATTTTATGTGCAAGCTGGACAGTGTAGAGAGGGTACATTTAGATCCAAATCAGAACCTCTTATGTTCCTCTCATACTTAAAGTTGGATCAGAGTTCAGATGAAACAGTGCCAACATTTTCAAACTGCTCTCAGAAGATTTTAGCTGGAATATCTTCTGGACAGTAGCTGTTCTTGGGAAGTCCACCTAAGGGCAAAATTCCATAGAAATGCTTCTTGCAAGAGCTGAACTACAGCCCTACAGCAGAGCTCCTTTCTGTACTAGATCTAAAATGGGAACCCACAGAAGTGTTTCTCTCTCTAGCCCCCCTCCCCCCATTTCCCTTGAGCGAATTCAGCACTGAGGCTTCATTTACATCTATTTTGTCTTAGTCCAATGTGTTGTGAGAATGCAGAACACAAATAGTCACCTAGAACCTCCTCCCTGCTGCTCCAAGAGCTGATGTGCTTTTGCACAACCTCCTTTCACTTTTCAAACCTTTCACACACCTTTCAGTCCTCACCCATGGCTCCAGTCTATGGCAAAAGCCTTCACCTGAGCATTAACTTTCACACAAGTGGTTTTGTAATCTTTCAATCACCAAACTATAAGCAGCTACATACAGTGAAAAATTCAGCTATCACTAAGAAAACTTTTTTTCAGCTATGTTTGTCCTCAGCCACCTCAGAGCATTCACTTCCAAATATAAACTTAGCTTACTAAAACTATAAATCATGAATGTATTTGTAAACCTCAGGGACCATTACTGCAAATTTCTCAACTCACATAAGCAGTACTGGACCTGATTAAAAAGGCTGCCCATGATTCAGCCTGGATCTCAGATATGTTACAATACTCTGAGAACCCCTCACCAGGTATATACCACCAGTAAACACCAGCTCCTCACAAAGGAACATCAACTGGATGTTTCTGCAGTGAAAACTTCACCAGCTTTGTATCTTACAAAGATGATGGGCAGAGGAGAGTTAGACAAATCTGCCTCCAGCTGCATCTGATTCATGCAGCAGGGTATGACACAGTTTTCTTTAATCCAGTAAATCCATATGCTGTGCCAGTGAGCGGATTACCAGCCTGGGTTCAGAAGAAGCATTTGTGAAGTGTCATCATTCACATGAGGTCAGAGTACATATAAAAATAATATTTTATTCTCTCCATGCTCCACTCCTAGCTCTGCTACATTTTTTTGATGATATTGCATTCATTTTGTGCTGATACAAACACACCTAAACAAAAGACAGGCTCACTTCCTTTTCCAAGATTTTTGGCTGATTGTATACTTGCTTGTGCAGGTCTCTCAAAATAAAAATCAACAGCTGGGCAAAACAACAAAGCAAATTTGGACATGTTAAAACTATATTCTCAATAGGTCTCTAGTGAACTTTGCAGAGGTTACACTCAATATTAAGTTCACCCTTTTCATTTGATTCAGTTCCCCTCTTCTTTTAGCAAACAAGGTAACAAATTATTGTGTGCAAACAGAATTTTTGATGATGGTCTTCCTCAATTTCCACAAGCCTGGACAACATAAGCTTACAGGTCACGTAATGTGGTTTGCTGCAGGCCTTTGCCCAAATATTTTACATTTCCACTTCTTTATATTTTCCAGATCATGTACAAACTTGAACCGACCCTCACAGCAGCCTTACCAAAAGCAGCTACTATAGCATTATCATCCTCTGACTCGTACAGACACAGGGGTCAAGAAGTCAAATGAGTTGTATAAGATCATAAACATCATCAGCAAAAAGCAGGGTCAGAACTCACAAGACTCCAGCCTCCTGGCAGCGCAGTGCTGTCTTTAGCTACAAACCACAGGCATGGCTTCAGCCATTTTTGCATCTTTGAAAGATGTTATCAAAATTCACAATCAAAAGACTCAAAGCATGTAATGTTGACCTTGTTTAATCCCATTTCTTAGGAGTACACATCAAATAATGCATGATATGGTAGCAGAAAGAGTCCAAGCGATATTAAATGAAATACAAAGGCAACCTCACAGGGCAGAAAGGTAATATCCCTAACACAGCTCTGTGATGATCACACCTGGAATACTTCATTCAGCTCTGGAGAACTCATTTCCTGAATGACAGTAACAACCTGGAGGAAGACCACAAGAGAACCATAAAAATGTTAAGCAAGCAGAGAGGGACTGACTTACAAAGAGAGATTAAAAGAGCTAAGGATGCATCGACAGACTAAATACTTAAGAAGGGGACGTGACAACTGTCTGCAAGTATTAGAAGAGCATTAGCAAGGGCAAAGAATAATATTAGTGAAACAAGAGTTTACAGCTACAGGAAGCAGTAGTAAATTAAAAATTATGAAAACATTTATTGATCAAAAAAGTCATTTTAATAGCAAAATCTACTAGAGTATGGAGTAGACCTGATAATATGCTTAACCAACACTACTGCTTCTCAACTTTTTGTCCTTTAAGAACACTAAAATTGTCAGCTATATCCTGAAAACACTCTACTTAGAAATTTTAGGTTGAAAATGAGTTTTGAAATTTTCCCAGTGGAATATTCTATACCTGGTTTGGGAAATTTCAGACATCCTTAACCCTGAAGCAACACAGACATGTCAGGCCCATTGCTTTTGCACTACCCCTGGTATAAGCTACAGCTCTGACTAGGAACTCCCTGACATAAGTAGACCAGCCTGCATGTACTGATGAGCAATGTCCCAAATGGGCAGTGGCTCCTGTCTCTCATCTAACCATCCTGAAGAACAATCATGAAAATAAACGCCAGATCCTATTCTACTTGGCTTCGGAATAATTTGCAATTATGAGGGAACTAAACAACTCAATATTTAGTATCTTCTGTTTCTCCTCTTTGTTTTCTCCAGGAAACTGGACAGGCACAAAAGTGAACCTTCTCAACACAAAAGACTCCATCTGCCAAACTCAAGCAAATCTTGTTGCAACAGTTTAGGGAGTCATTGATCCACTTGTTCACCCTGCTGTTCTGCTGGGGGTTATCATGCTTTGGATGAGTCTGCCAAAGCGAACAGGTACGCTTGTGCCTTACCCAGTCAGGTTCACTCCACTCCTCTTTTTCACCCGAATAACAGCATAATAATTAACTAGTGGGCTTTTACTGGGATCGGATTTACAGAGTGATCAAGATCTATGGATGAAAAGCACAAGGGAACCACAAACTTGTGTTATAATAATGCCAACTTTGGGTTCCTTTGTCTTGGGAAATTCTCTTTTTTTTGCTACCAAATTGTAATGAAAATTTTTAAAGGGTTCTATTTGTCTTATTTTATTAAACCTGCTAGTTCTTAAGAAAAACAGTGGCTGTCTACTCCATAAAATATGAGCACAAACAATAAGTACATCAAAAGCCTATTGCTGGTTGGCCAATTTCCATATAACCTAATATGGTTAAGAAAATGTTTGACTGGAGCCCAGAGCAGAGTGCCAAATTTAACAACTCTGCAGTAAGCAGAATGCCACAGAGCCCTCTGCTTAGGCTCACTGTAGTTTCAGTTCGGTGCAGTTACTACCTATTCACATGAACTAGACCATAATTGTACTTCTGCACAGTTACAAAACCCAGATACTTTTGTTCTCTCTTCCCTGCCAATGAAGATTAACGCTAGCTGCCGTACAAGGCTTTCAGAGATAGAAGCTCATTGGAGTGTTTCCCTTCTTGGGCTAGATATATTAAGGAAATCCCGGGCATCCTGAGGATATAAAAGAACATACACTGTATGAGGCACTCGGCATTTTTGTAAACATTGCAGAAAGTGAAGGTTTTAAAGGGCTCCAATACAAGAATACACACTTTCTATATTTACTGCTAATGTATACAGGAGTTTTTACAATATCAAATCTATATGCAGGGCAGGTATTTTCCTCACTGTCTCACTACTACTGCCATTTATGAAACTTGGCAAGGTGCAGATTGCTTACCTGCCTCTGAGCCCACTGAAAAATAAGCCTTGCCCACTCACGTTATGTATTTGCATTTCCATCTTTCAAATTTCACTGGGCAGCAAGTGATTTAGGATTTTTAAAGTAAGACAAAAAAAGGTCACAAAGCAAATGAATGACATTATCAAGGCCAGTCTTTAAGTCACAGTTCAGTCCTCTCACTTACTCTTTAATCTAATGCCACTGAATCATTGTGAAGTCTGATAACAGGGATTTGGCAACAGTGGAAAACTGGATCCTTGAGTTTATATCAGTGAAACAAGTCACTTTAGGCATTAAAAGAACAATGCCACCTTGATTATGCAAAAGGGTTAGCTGGCCTCTCCCAGATCATTTCCTATGAGATCATATGCAGACTTGGAAACAGAAGGGACTGGTTTTAGGAAGTTTGGAAGCCTTTTATGGATTATATTAACAAGGCACAGGCTGTTCCCTAAAACTGATTGTACAACAAATTCTATCACAGCCACATGCCCTTGGTTGGAATGCCTTTAGCATTTATGATAGTACCAACAACAACCAAAAAAAGCAGCAATTCTGTCATTTAATCCCTGTGACTTTTTTTTTTTTTTTAAGAGTACTGAGTATTAATTGTAATTTTCTGGGTGTCGATAGCACACAACAGGTTACAATGGGATATCTGTTAGGTTCCTTAAACTTTAAAGCATCCTGCAGAGTTCAGCCACAACTTCAGAAAAAGTTAAATACCTGTCTTACATAGGTAGAAAAAAAAAATAATGCTACATTGTAAGATTTTTGAATGATACCTAATAACTATTAAAGGCCAATTTTTATGTTTCTTCTCCAATAAGTACTAACAGAAAAACATACATCTACACAAAACCACATCAGTGCTTGGAAAATACTTTTTTTTTTTTTTTTTTTTTTTTTTCTTTTTGAGGTCTTAGCTAATGCATCTCCTACCAAACACTTTTTCCAGTCAGTTTAGTTACCATATATTCATTCTTGATACAGAAGATTAGAAAGCAAACCAGCAACTGCACTCCTTTTGTAAGAATTAATGCTGTCCATTGTCTTATTTTTTAAAATTTTACATCTAGGCATTATTTTTCTGGTGATGCATATTAATGAGGCAGATGCCTCACATGCACCAGGACTGCCCTGTAGTTCCAGACAGACCCATGAGTCTATAAACATACCTCAAATGCTGCAAATCTGTTTGGAAGTGTCAAGGCATTATATGAAGGCCATTATATGAGGCCTTCAGCCTCTTTAGCAAGGCTTATGCATCACTTGGGTTCCATGCTAACTCTTTGATGATGTATATACTGCATGCTGAGCTTTATAAGACCTGCACTGTAAGAGGCTGAATTTCACTGTGGGAGGCAGACTGATCTATTAATTGAATTAGCTAACATTCATCCATTTATTAGCAATATTAGCAGATTTGGCTTTCTGTTGAAAGTAACAGAACACTTTCAAATAACAGCTCTCAAATAAAAGTAATAATCTTCCCTGCTGTTTACAGATGGGGGAAGAGAGGCATGGATAAATGCCCAAGCCCAATTGGTCATTCAACAGCAGCACCTCCTGCATCCTAATTAAGTGCTTCCCCACGCGAGGTTGCACTTTCTCCTACCATCTGCATGGTCCGAACACTAATATTATCTGCATCACTGCTGCTGTGGCTGGAGAACCAAAATATTTAGAAAGAAGATTCCCCCATTGCCAAACTGCTATCTCTTATTAGAAATACAACACATTTTTGTTCTTGTTGGGACTGAAGAGAAATAAGAGGCACCTGAGCAGAGGAATGAAAAACTCACAAATTTATTATAATTATTTGCTATCTGTTTAATGATAGTGCTGTTCTCTGTGCCAAAGAGAATGCAACAATTAAAGACAACCGCTGCCTTTGCTCAGTTCGGGGAATAATCACCCCTATACAATCTCCCAGGAATCCATCCTTAGAACCTTGCCCGTCGCTATTTATAACTGAGTAAATATTAGAGGATTCACATCTTTTGCCCTGAAAAAACAAGACCTCTGACCTTAACATTTCTTTGGAAAGTGCTTTAGAGAAGACTGTTACTCTGCAACAATGTTTCCTTCCATTAAAATTTCTTCTTAAAATATATAGCCCAAAGGAGGAACACTAGACCTCAAATATACCACAAATATGGACAAGTCTGCCTGCAGGCATTTGGAGGCTGGGAATTTGCCCAAAATGTTATCCTTACAGAATTAACCAACTCTGTTAGTCAGCATAGTTAACAGCCTCAAAAAAATCATTTTACTCTGACATGCCTTTGTCAGGACAGCTCACCAATCGCATATAACATTGTTTTCCACTGCTTAAGGATTAATTATTCCCAAGGACTGAAGCTGGAGCCTTTACACTTCTACGTGCAAATAAAAAAAGTGTTTGGAAGCCAATACTGTTCAACAAACTATCACTTCCAGGTTTCCATTACTCCTGGCTTTAGCCCAGCTCACTCTGCCTCTCCTTTCCCTCATCTCCTGACACAAGGTGTGACAGCCAGAGCCCAGAAAAACAGGCAAGCTACGGCTGATCACACAAACTCAGTACCTGCTCAGGACTCTTCCCTGCTTGGGACTCTTATATCTGCCTGATGAACACCAGTCATCATAGAAGGCAGACTAGGAAAATGGTACAAGACAGGCAACACGACTCAAAGGCAAGCCTTTATCTGCTATTCACTCAGTAAGAGTTAATGCAGACACAATAGCCCATCAGTTCTGCCATGTATATGACCGTGACTTCTTAGGACACTTACAAAAACATTAACCTCATGGGAAAACTCAAAATCAGATCTGTGATATCCCTCATCAAAGACACAGCCCTTCATAGTGGCCAGTCATTTCAGAGAGGTGTTCAACAAACAGGGTAACCATTCAAGGCAAGTCCCTTCCTCACCTCCTCATCAAGGTTGGCTTCTTCACTTAAGTTTTAAATCCCTTTTAATTGTTTTCCTTAGTCTTCACTACTATAACTCTGTATTGTATTACTATTTTATATAAATGCCCCATCCTTTCAGATCAGTGAATTTGTTACACATGACATCATAACCTCCACCTGTGCAGTCAGAATGATGAAGTTCCCTCACTTGGAGCAATCTGTGCTAAACAGCAATTATAAAACAAGTGTAACCTGGGAACACTTATTATTATTATCATTGCTTAGCAAGACTCCTATCAAGTGCTGAAGCAACGGTCTTTTGAAAGGCAAATTTCCTCCCACCTGGCAAGCAGAATTGTTTTACATGTCCCTATCAAACTAAAACCAGAACACCTAGGGAATATAGAGTCACTGATTTTGCTGACGTACTCAGCAACATTATCTTAATGACATATAATAGTCTCCATATTCATAACCTTTCACTAGGAGACAGACTAGTATGGCTGTTGAGCTGAAATAATTACCCCAGCCTGTACCCTGTGTGTACAACTGATGTGTGTGTGCAGAGATGACTGCATGTAGGTTTAATGACAAAGACAAATAAGAGTTAGGCCCCTCAAGGGAGTGAATGCTCCCTTTCCATTCAGGTAATGTCCAGGGACCGTGGGAGGCACAACGTGGAATAATTTCTCCAGTGTTTCAGAGCGCAAGATTACCGCACACATACTTACTCATAATCCTTAGCACACAAAACACTAACAAAAGGAAACATCAAGGTGCAAGACTCCCAAATACCCAAGCAATTTCTGACAGTCAGTTCAGTTAAAGACTGCCATAAAGTATCTTCCCAATGTGTTAAATTAAACCAAAAACTAACCACCCAGAATGGCCTCTTTCCACATCAGACCTTGAGTTTCAAAGGAAACTAAGCTAACACTAAAGTGCTGCTCATGATAGCAATTCTCTCAACTGAAGAGAAAATACCTCCAGGAAAAAAAAATATATATATATATACATACATATATAAAAGCATCAATAGCGTATCTCACCAGTTATGATGCCCCTGAGCCTCGAAGATGCTGCCTCTTCAGCTCCCAAGGGATTCTTTGAATGACCAAATGGTTACCACAGGCACTGGAAAGACAGAAATGTTTATGGGTGGGAATGAAGAGGGCACCAAAGACGGAACAACTTTAGAGTAAGGACGATCCAGAAAGCAGACCAGATCTCTATCCTTGCTGCATTTGCTAGGTACTATTGCACCACTGACTAATCTGACTAGCAGCTCCTTTTCTTTTCCAGTGACTCCTCCATGAGGAGGAAGAAAATCCCAAGCGAGAAAGGGCAGACTGCTCTATGCATCTGAAGTCCCATTAAGGGAAAAGAGTTGCTTCCACTTGCAGGGAAAACTGCTCCATTCACCCGATCCTGCTGCCATGACCGTAACTCAATCAGCGTAATGCAATCCTGAGAACAGCCTGGGAAGCATCAGCCACAGAACTGAGAATTTTAATAGCCAAACTGCACCGATTAATATGGAGCCAAACCTGATTATGTCCTCATGATTCACTTCACAAAAAATATCTGAGGGAATTCCCTATTTGTTTTGGCTGTAGACCAGCACGGTTCCTTGATTGCTGGCTGCCTCCAGTCAAAGATGCAAAAATGTTTGGCTATTTCTGCATAGCTGCTGGAGTGCATTTACACAGTTTTTGATGACAGGTTGTTTGTCTGCCTTTACACGTACTTAGCCACTTTTTGACTAAGAATAATAGAACAGCCACCTCTGAGTAATAGCCAGGATAAATGATGGCAGCTTGGGCAGTGTGTGGTGAGACTGGAAATTGCCTCTGAGCAATCCCTCAACAGAAGAACTGGAGGGAGTTCCTGGGAGAACAGGCTCAGATATCCCACTTGGAGTAACATAAGCCAACTGGGAAGCTGCTCAGGGGCTCCGGTGGTTCCCATCCCCTTTCATCTACAGCGGCAGTGAAAAGACAAAACTTCCAAATGTCTATATACTCACAAAAGACAAAAGGCTGGTATCACAAGGTCCGAGAAACTTCATTTATCTGTTAAACTAGGTGAAGAAAGATCTCTCAAAAATGAGCTGGCTTCACAATCAGCCTTTAATTAGACAAATACACAGTTTACCTTCCCTGTTCTCTACCTAATCAACACAATCAACAGACATGTTTAAGAGTCTTCTTCAGCAGACTAACTGGCTTGTACAGAAGGTTTGGCAAAGCTCTGGGAAAATACATCATGCTTTTGCAAGTGACACTGTATTTTTGTGCCATTTCTTCTAAATCCCTAAGCAGCAGTATTGGCGGGGGGGGGGGGGGGGTGGGGGGGTGCTTATCTTGGGGAGTTTTGAGGGGTTTGTTTTAATTTTATACTGCCTGCCAAATGAGGTCTTATGAAGACAGCATGTGATGGTACAATGAGGAAGTCACAGTCTCCACAACACATACAAAACTGTTCTCCACCATGGCTAAACACAACTTGTACCCTGTTGTTTTACAAAAACAACACCTTTGTTGGCCCAAGAACTACCAAGACGGAAAATCACAGCTGTGTCCAGCTGAGGTGGCAGTCCCTGCAGGAAACTCTACTCTGGACCTTCCTAAGACTGCATCACACTAAGTGCTGAAGAGATCCATTTTTTCTGAGGTTTGCCAAATCCAGGAGATCTGGTGAAAGGAATACAGATTGTCTTTGAGCATTGCAGAGGTCCGGGATTCTGGACTATCTCAGCCTCAGTAAAACTCCTATTAAAGTCAATAGCAGTTGAATCCTCTTATCCAGAGAAAAATCTAGATCTATCCTTGCATTAATAAAACTCAAAATTGCTCCAGTCATTAATAAAATCCAATGACTGACACACCATTCAGGAGTCATGTAGCTACATGAGGTGACCTAGTTCTTTCAAGTAGGAATTCAGCTTTTACACTGCTCACCCTACATAACCTACCATAGCCATGAAAAAAAGAAATATGCTATAATTTACATAAGATGAGGAAAATAAAAATTTAAAGGTGCAATATAGTAGAGTTAAACAGCATTAAATTCTGTAACTTCCTGACTGCTGAGTTATTTTAGAGATAAAGCTCCACCAAAGGTGGACATTAGTCTTAATCAGAAGAACATCTCATTTTCATTCTAAGGCTTTCACTTAGCCTTGTTTCCTGCAGTACCTTAACATCAAGTCATTCTTAAGTGCTAACATTCACAAGATACTTAAGCATGCTCCTCACCAACCAAACAAGATTACTCACCTACTTAAAGTTAGGTACACACTTGTTGAGGCAGAGCCAAAACAGACATGCACACACATAGGACACGTTTTTCTTTCATGGGCTGATTTTTATTCTGTAGTCCAAAGCACAGTACCAAAAAAAAAAAACCAAAAACAAAAAAAAACACACCCAAAAATCAAAACCCTTTATACCACATCTCTTCAAGAATCCCTCAGTGAAACAAAATTAATGAATATATTTTACACCATTTATTTCCTAATTGCAATGATATTTTCCATGCATAAAATCTGTATTTGTGCCCTCAAATCTATCAAAACCTGAATTCTCTCCTAAAAGAAAACAATAATGAAACATCTATGAAATGAAAGACTACAAATGAGTAAACACTAATGACTAGGCAGGATTTGAGCCAGAGGAGTGTTTCATCCACTTGTTGATATACATTTATACCATTTTATACCATGCAGCCTGCAAAATATAAAAGTCAAGGCAAACCAACAACTAAAAAGATAGTATAAAACTAATCTATCTGGTTCATACTCAAGCAATCTCTGGATGCCACACCCAAAGAAAAGCTGAGACTGAATTATCTTGCACTTCTTTCCTAAAGGAGGCCAAAGAGGGATACAAATGGATTTCTTTAATCTTTCCTATAAATCATCTCATCATTATATTTACTTACATATTGATCAAGTAATTACCAGGTTGGGGAAATGGAAGTATGGGTACCAAACCCAAACAATTGTGGAAATACAAACTTTCTCTTCCTCTTCAAGTTGTCAGTACTATCTTTCTTTCATAATTTTATAGCTAGAGAGGGCTACTTCTAAACAGAGAAACAGACCATTTACATTTTTATAAGCAAACTAAAGCATATTTTTCCATTGCTCTTTTCCAAGATGAAATTCTGTTCCCCGTAGGAAGGGCAAAATGATCATTTTCAGAAAATAAACTTATTACAGCTTAGACCACAAGGCATTAGTCTAATATTTTCGAGATATTCCTTCCCTTCAATTTAACTTGACTGCTACAATAAGCAAGCTAGATTCTGTGGGTTACTTTTGCATACTGGAATAAACTTTGTGTAAACATGGTATAGCACCATAATTCTTTGTAGGTCAAGTGAAACAACCAAGTATACATTGTCTAACTCTCACCTTCCTCAAAAATTAATGGTACACTACAAAAAAAATTTGTAAGTTTTCTGAGCTAGTCCTTAAAACCTGGACTGCCTGTAAGTTGTCTAGATCAACTTAGAGCACAACTTTTCAATGATTTAGGCCATTTTGGTGACATGAACGAACACAAGATCTCATTCACTGTTACACTGCTGCTTATTCAATATCAGGTCAGCCTAGGTGATGTGAGCACAGGAGCTGTCGAATCAGGCCTGAGCTCTGAGGAAGATGAGCTGCAGGGCTTCACACACATCCCATTTCACAAAGATGGGGGCCTACAGACTGGTCCCTTCCCACACGAGTAAGTACTAGTGCCAGGATGTTACATGCCTATTGGAAATTGGGTTGAGGCACTGTAGTCTCTCACAGTAGGGCAATCCTGGTGGGCCTGTTCCGTGGTATTTAAAGTGGGAACACTTAGATGGTAGAGCCTGCATTAGCAAACAAAAACAATGGCACCAAGGACTACCTACTTCCATTCTCCTGGAAGGGGCTTGATCCTCTTTTCTATAACCTAAATAAGGAAACAGAATGCTTTACTTCATTGCCACACCCATGAAATGCCATATACTTTGAAGTTTTGTTTGGCCAAAATGCTGAGGACAGCTCCCTCCATTACGGCACAAACATTTAAATACCTATAAAAATCAAACTTTGATTTTTTTAACATCTTTGGAGCCCTGAGTCAGTGTTATTAAAGCAGAAGGCATGAACAACTGCCAAGCAACTCATTGAAAGCATATCAGGTATAGCGCTGATTCAGAGGAAAGCATTATATATGCTGAATTACCCTGCTTTCTAGCAATTCTGGCTGCAGAAGTTCCCAGGGATTACTTGGCCTGGTTTTATTCAGCTCCTGAGATCAAAAGACATCACAACCTAAGTGGATCTGGGCTGCAGACCTTTTAAAGGAGACAAATGGCAAAAATATCTTTCAGTGTACAGCAACACCATCTTCCACTTATGACCACACACACACACACATATATATATATATATATAAACTGGTTAAAGGCACATAGTTAAAGTGGCAAAACAATAATTCTGCCTGCCACAGCAAGGTAACTTCTTTTACACTTGCATCTTACCTATTAAAATAAGTCTGTCCTTTAATTTCTCCTCTAACAGCATTTGAAAGAGACCTAAAGCAGTTTTTCCCGTTACTTGAACTAGAGTAGCACTTTTTCACAGTATTTTTCACCGCTGATGTGAAAAAGCAGTTAGCCATATCCTTGCTTGAAGTACAGCTTTTAGTCCCTTTCATAACTCAAACACAAAGCTTAATTTCTGACAATTTTGTGTTAACAATAATTTGATGACAACTCAACATGTGATATTCAATTACATAACAGGAAAAAAAGCAATGCAGGTTATCTATTGTTTCCTTGTCAGCCTACAAAAACACAGCATAAGCACAAATGCCGCATGTGTAGACAGAACCCTGTTTTAAAATCTCTGATCAGATACTTTTGGTTAAAACTCCCACCACCCACCCTTCTATCGTACTGCCTCTATCAATTCTGGTATCAATCATCAACAGAAACATTTGCATTTTAGAAAAGAATGGCTTTTTCGAACATCCTTTATGTCTTGCATATATTTACTCTGAAGAAGGTCATGTCCTATTTTACACGTTTTTCCCCTGACATTTTTGTTCCATGTTTTTCTTTATAAGAGACCAAAAGATAGAGATTCTGTACATTTTTGTGGGACAACAGTATTGGGCAGCCAGCCAACTCCTAAGCCAATATCAGCAGTGAATTTATAGCTCAACAGAAAGAAAATGTTGAAGAGACAGGGGTTTGTGGGAGGAAGGTTTTGTTTGGTTCTGTTGTTTAAATCTGCAAAGCTGTGTTTGACAAGTTTGTCATCAGGCTCACAAAGGAAGAGTGGAATTTAAAGCATCATCTGTTCTGAAAGATCTCTAGCACCCATGTTCACACCATGCTGAACACCTCACCCATACTCCAGCTCCTGTCCCTGGGGTTATTCCTACTTTGGTACACACTGGCAGAGCTAATGAGTGCTCCTTGCACATTTAAACTGACCATTAGTAGTCTATATGATAAAACACATAATTTTTACTTCACCCCCTCATTTTCTTAACTTAATTCTCTGGAGTTCCAATCTGTGCTGATGTAAGGAATAAAATACGAGCCAAACAACATTCTGCCTAGTATGAGACTATGCTACAGTGCTGAAATTTAGCTTTTGTTCATAAAAATATAAGGTTTTTGAAGCAAAGGTCATCTTACAGGCATCAGTAGGACAATTACAGTTCTACAAGTGGGGAATGCACTGAGCATCAAATACTTAATTTTGACAAATGCTGTGTTGACAGCAGGCACCCAGCATAGCTTCAGGACAGGCTAAGAGTTGGATGGGACTGAAAGTTGTGTCAGCAATACGAAGGCATAATAGTTTCACAAAGCTGTCAAAGCCACACATCTAGCGATAAAAGCACATCCCAAGATAAGGCAGCAAACTAATGGCAAAGCCTTACAACTTGTTGCTCCGGAGCGAGGACAGCTTGACAAGCCGATATGGCAGTGGGGGCACTGAAGACAGAATATTAATGGATGTTCACACGCTGGCTGAGACCACTCTGGCCCTCAGCTCATTCCCACACATTGCAGTAAGGGAGCCAGCAGTGAGTCATTTTTTCCTAAGCGTAGCTCCTGATCGATCCTAGCAATCAAGTATACACGTGAGCATGCAGGGCACAGTCCCTTGCCCAATGGTCCATCCTTCGTCACATCCTTCTACAGTGCAAGGAGGGTCCATGGGGCAGCGTCTCCCCACAGTCAGCAGGACCCCGACAGCCCCCGAGCACACTGCGCTCCTGCCAGAACCCCCCATCCCGCTTTTCAACCTCTAGCCAGCACTGGTTCAATGCTAAACACCAACTCCAACAGAACAGCTTCTGTAGCACTTCCAGAAAAAACACGTGCACGTGCCTTTCTATAGACTAAAAATCAGAAGCAGGCAGTTCTTTTCTTGTTTGGCTGCTGAAGATCTGCTGCTTTTAATGCACACCTTTAAAATTTTACTCCTATTTCTGATAGATGCATGATTCTGTACCAGCTAAATATTTCACAGAGGATCCGGAACATCCTTGAATCACTCCCCGTATAATTAAAGGTACATTTTTAGAGTTTAAAGCTTTTTTCTTTTTACCAGTGGCTATGGTGTAAATCATACCCTCCTTTGTGAGCCAAGGAGCTTCTCAAAGACATAAATTTCACTCTGTTCATTTCGGACTGGTATGGTTCACATAACTTATTAATGAAATGTTGGGAGATCTCAGAACATAAGGAGAAAGGCTCTCTCACAGAATCCCACAATTACAGGAAAAATCCAAAGACAGACACCTACAGCAACCAGAAGCAACTCAAACACTCTTTATGCAAAAGAGGGCAGCATGTAACAGATATTTTGTATTTAAATGAACCAGCAAATAGTGCCTTGGGAACTGGGGAGGGAAGAAAAGAGAAACATTTATTGGAAAACAGATCTACTGAAGCAAGTTTATTTTGAGACATCTTAGTTGACATGTTTAGGAAAAAATTGGAATGAGCCATTTGAAAAAGATGCAGCATTTTTTGTTGGTACTGCATTTTTTATTTGGTAGGAGTCTACGTTATTCCATAGATTTTAAGACATGTTTAACATTCCATAGGTTTAGTATTACATCACTAATGCTTCATAATGAAATTCCAGGCAGTAGCAAAAAAAAAAAAAAAAAAAGAGAGAGAAAGAAAGAGATTTAATGATAGTACCGCACAAGATAGGGATATGGGGCCCTTTGTGCAGATTTACTGATAAGAATGTTGAATATGGGTTAAAATAACATAGTTGTCTGGCTTACTTGTGCACACTAAAATGTCATGTGACGGAGCACAAGTTATGCTATTACTTGAATCTCTTTTAAAAAGTTAATCTAAATCTGTCCTGTGCTGGATTTTTCAAAAGATTTGTTATTTGCTACAGCTCTATGAGGCCATGGACTATTGTGAAAAGTATTTTTCCTGTTTTCCTATCCCATCCATCTCCTTGATGAACAATATTTCAATGGTAGTAGCATGTTTGATACTACTTGGACTGTTGGATTAGTGCCCTTCAAAGCACAGCATGGCATAGTGGACAAAACACTTGACTGGCATCAACTCCAGCCTGGTGCTGTCGCAGGAGTCATTTTTCTTTTTTGTGCTTCAACTTCTCAGACTGACAAAAGGGAAAACAATGCCAAGCTCCTTTGTAAAGAACTTTGAGATCAATACAGAAAAAGCAATGCCTGACAGCTTGATCTTAATGCCATTTTACACTACAGAAAGAAGGTATCTTTTAAAGGTTTCTTTAAAAATAAATAATAAGAAAGCTATTTAACATATTATAGCTACATAGGGTTGAAAGTTATTGAGAATAACCACCTATTCTCCGCAGGTAGATAACCTGAGTCCAGGAAAGATGACCTACCGGAGTCCAAAGTGAGATAAATTGGCATCAGTGTACAGGAAATTTTCTAAATCCAAAGACGTTCACTGTAACAACGCTTGCTTTGGGACTAAAAGAGAGTTTGATATTATATCTCAAATAAATTGTTGTTTTGTCAGTTCCCCAACAAATAATTCCAATTAGAGTTGTTCAGCTTCGTGTTTTTTATGCCAAGGGCAGATACAGAAAGCAAAACATCGCAGAAATACTGAGGGGAAAAAAAAGTCTATGGAAAAACGTATTCAAAGAGCAACCTTTGCTTTAAAACACAGGAAGCAACTATGTTGTCAGATCTGTGACAAGTCATGAATAATCCCAGGCTGAATTTTAAGGACCAGCATAAAAAAAGCAGCAAATGAGCTGTCAAACGTCTCCTCCTTTGAATACAACAACGTTGCTCATGGGTCACCCAGTGATCCATGTTGCAAGCATCAGACAGACCTGAGCTCACTTCTTCAGACATTCAGACCATTAGGGTCCTGACAATGCTAAAAAAAATTTACATCAAATAAGGTGCTTCTACCCCATGGAAATACTCCTCGTCACTGGGTGGTGGGGGAAGCACACAGCCCAGCTTGTTACGGTGGGCTAGATCCTGCAGCTCAAGCTCCTACAGAATTCAAGCCCTGTCTTGTGTGAATGTCAGATAAGCTCTTCATTATTTGGTTTATTATATATACACATGAAAGAGGAAATAACCCAAGGACAAAAATAGATTTCTGATATAGAAAAAGGTGTATGGATGTGTTTGAGAACAACAGAAAGGAGAACACAGTAGACTCCATCTTTAGCTCCTTAAAGGACACACTTTAATTTTGGTTAAAAACTTATATGTAAGAGAGAAGATACGAATCCTCTGTTAAGCTTATTAGTGCCTTGTTTTGTGCCGTTGAACAAAACCTGAGTATGTTTAGATTAATTTTTTCAAAAGTTTTTAAAGATTTTGGCTGCCTGTGCTAAGCTGCTGTAAGAGCATTTGATTTCCAGGGTAATGACAGCCAGGTCTAAAATATCCTAATTGGACATCCAAGAATCAAGGCATTTCAAAAATAACTTGGAACAAACCTGCCCTTTGTTTTGGTCTCTTCTCTTTGACAGAAAGAGTGTCCACTTGCCAAATTAAGTAAGGAGAAATATGAAAGAGCAAACAGACCTTTGACCTATCGCAAGAGCCAGACTATTGTTTTACATCCCATGACTGTCTGTGACAGTATAAAATGTGAATTTAACAAGACTGTTTGGGAGCTTTAAATTATGCACGTACACTCATTCTGGTGGGGTCAAGATTTTTATGGGGTTTTTGTTCAACTGGCCCATTTTACTCTAGAAGAATGGCGACTTTTGATTAAACCATTGCAATTTCTGTGCGGAGTGCTCAAATCTGCCAACAATGACAAGTCAAAATAAGTAGGACCAAAATGTTTCTATATTAGAATTACTATCTACTGCACTGATTGATTCCAATTGAGTGCAGTGCCAATCTGAAGCATCAGGCATACTAGGATGTGAATTGAAAACGCTCTGCATTTATGCACTAACCATTCATACAGGATTTAGACATCTACTAGCCTAGGGTACTAGACATCCAGAAAGCTGGTGTATTATGGCCAGAGATTATTGCTAAAAACAGTCAACAGCCAAAAATCAGTGAGACTGCCAAATCTGAGAATGGACTACAAATGCATAGGAGAGAAGCTTCGTCATTTCAACAGGGCCAAAAACTCAGCATCTGTTTCTTACATGCTAACTTTCACTTTTCTTAGAAATCATTAGAATAGTTTCATTTCTTGATTTTAAAGGAATCATGCATACTTATTCTGACTATATTTTTGAAGGTTGCTTTTTTATATACATAAAAAGCTTGGTCTCCAATAAAATCTATTTTTTAATCTAAATTCTGTAATGTTTCATAGGCAAACTATTTCACAATCTGATCCAAAACTCACTGAAGACCTTCCATCAGGCCCTTCATCCTGCGACTACTGAGAACAAGCGTTGCCAAATTACACTCTTACAGCTTTGTTTCTGTAAAGCAGCCAGGACCATCCATGCTATGGAACAGAGCTAAAGGACTTCCCTGCTCTGTGGAGCCTCAGACTCCAGCTCTATTAACCCAACTACAGCTCCTTGGAGAGATTCTTTACATTGGAAGTTATGAAAATAAATGTAAAATATGTGCTTACACATCATAAAAGTGAGGTTTTGTTCCATTTTAGACTACAAGATTAAAAAAAATTACACCACGAACAATAAAATAGAATTTACAAACCCCTAAACAATAAAGGGTTATGCACCATGGAGCTGTTTCTGGTCAATTTTCCTCATTAAAAAAAAATGAAAAATGCATCAGAAATGCGCAAAGTCAGCATTTATGATATTTGTCAACTTATCTATACCCTTTCTGTATACAGCAGCTGCATATATTAGGGTTGTTTTCCAGCTGACAGAAAAAAAAACCCCAAAGATTACCATGTAACTAGCCTACTAGTCCTGATAGTTTTCCCTTTCCCATTTCATGTGTAAATTAAGACAAAATCCTCAGGCTCACTATGCCTCAGTCTCTTCTGTGTAATCCAAATGATACTTTCAATGAGGTTAGGCACAAAATTCACTTTTGTAAAGATCTTTGAGACCTTATAGATGAAAAGTGCTTTTACATGTAATGTATTATTAATGACATTTCACCAAATGTAAAAAGACTCCATATTTGAATGCCAGAAGATTATTCTTTCTTATTATAAGCAGCATTTGTTTGTTTGTTTTTTCCTTCAGCAAACTAACCACCTGCTTGAAAGGGTGTGGTCAGCTTTAACTTCTGATCTCCAAATTTCTGGGGACATTTAAAAACTGTTTCAACAAAAATTCTTTAAGGTGGTGCACATCTATTTTCCCCAAAAGACCGATACCTTGTATCAAAACTAAACTGCCTTACCTCAAAACCAGCAGAACTTCTATTTATATATAAGTGCTAACAGTTGATTCAAAGAGGAAAAAAAATTTCAATAAATAATTATGCCTCAGTTTACCACAGACTGATGGTCTGCTCAAGAGAAACACACTTTCTCTACTTGAGCTATTCCTCAAATTTTCCATACTCAAGGCACCATGACAATTTTTCATACCTCTGCTTTTAAGTCAATACAGACTGACCGCTGATTTTCACACTGGCTCTAAACAAGTGAGAGCTACAATCCTAGATCATTAACTCCTTCTCTGCATTGTAGAAAAAGTATCTTTTAAAAAATAAGTTGTTCCTCAACTGAATTCACTTTGTATAGCAAGAAATTCCCAACAGGAAAGAGAACATTTTCAAACTCCAGGGCTGTGGGAGGATTATAATTGTGGCTCCATCTCTCTGTATTATAATGAATATGAGACAATGAAACCTCCCTCTTGGCAGGAGGTACAGGATTGCCCCGTGGCTGAATGAGGATGCGTCACTACTGACCTACTCTATGTGCATGCAAAGCAGAGCCTGACTGGGCAAGACAAAAAGAACACGAGTAATTCACAGCAGCAGTAGTCAATATAAAATAGCAAAGGGCTCAGCCAGAGAGGATGCAGCAACTCTCTCATCCCCCGATCCTGCAGCCACTGGAGATGAAGCATGCCACAAAGCCGACTAGCGGAGTTAACATTCATCTATTTCCTGGCACTGGTGTGGAAGAGCTCAAGAAGTGGATTTCAGAAGACCTCTAGGCTTGGTGCTTGCTGTTGGCCAGCCCTGTTCCTCTGGGACCATCCTTTCTGCTTAACTCTCCCCCTGATGTACATAGGCATTCCCATCAGGTGCTGGGATATCTAAATGACAAGAAAGGGCAACCCAACTCTTATGTTCAATCACACCAAAAATGTCACTATCGTTATGGCCATCAGCCATAGATTTAAAAAATTTGAATCCTAGTCATTTGCCAGAGGATACACAAGAAAACTTAAAAGGAATGGTAAGGTCTGCCAAATCGTAGGCAGTACTTTACCCATTTGATAACACTTTCTCTGAGATCTCTGTTGTTGCATCTGTGGGGAAGCAAAACATTTATGCAGCTTTAGTAATACAATTCTGCTTCTGCCATCTTAGAGATGTTAATGTCACACATAAATCTGTATGTTTTACTAATGGCATCATATATCTTCCCAGGCATTCCTAATTCACCCCTTGTTGAGCTATCTAAGCACTTTATCACATGGGGTTACTCTGTGTCAGGTATTAATATTAAGACACCGTGCCTTGTCTTTCATAGGAAAGTACATGTTCTTATCTAAATTGCTAAGACTAATAACTTGAAATATTGTCCCTGCAAACATGCTTGAATGCTGTATATTTAACTAACCAGATCTCTTTTTTTTTTTTTTCTTCCCTCCCAGTGAGTGAACATAAATTAAGTCTCCACAGGAATTAACCCAAGAATAAGCTGCATTCCCAATTTGCAGGCAGGAAAGAAGGCTGTGCTATAACAAGAAACTCGTGTCTCATCTGACTGGGACCACATGCCACCCCAGGCAGGACTCACAAGGGTGGTACAGTCCTTTTGTTCCCAGAAACCCATGCCTGCAGAAACATGCACTAGGAAACAGCACTTCTTTCCCCCTGGAAGTTTCTTCATTGCAAGTAAATAGTATTACACATAGTCCCCATTGCTTAATCCATTCAGTTGAGTATGCGCTTTAAAACTTGGGTACGTGACAGTTAAGATTGTTTTCAACTGATAACTGGCCTAAGGATGCCCCTTTGCTTATTACTTCTTTGATCCAGATAAGCGTTTGGCTGTTTAATCAGTCACAAAGTTAAAGCAGAAAGAGAGAACACTCAAAAGCCTTACAACCCCACATATTTAATTTAGCTTAAAAGTAATTTCTGGGCAGAAAGAGAAAATTTAATTAACTTTTCTATAAAAATGTATGGTAAGATGTGTAGCAAGATCTTATGCATTCCTTTGAAGTTTGTCATACATTCCCAAATACCTTTGACAGCCTAAGAAGTTATGTGTCTGCTTCTGATTAGATAATTGAAATAAATCTACACCAAATACATTCAGATCTCTTAAAATAAACTGCAGAGGTACATGAACTTTGTGAAATGCATGTAGTACTTAAACCAAAAGGCATTTCTGCAAAAATCAGCTATCATGAAGGAATTTATTTCTCTATTTTTTTCCATGCATGTGGACTGCAGTTAGTGTCCAAATTTTAAGCCAGGCTTAATTCCAGTCAGCATCAACTACTGTTCCTATGTGAACTGAAAACCACCACAGCAGAGGGAAATCATGTCTTTTACACTTACTACTTTCTCCATTTCATCCCTTGTAGTTAGATGTTCACTAAAAATGGGAGATACCACAGTGTCAGTCACTCCAAGTCCAGCAAATATTTGCCCACTACTTCAACTTGAAACAACACTGCCTAACCTGACTGAAAATCTATAGGGAAGAACACTGCCTCACATGATCAGTCTCTATTCACTACATCCAGCCCAACAAAACGCCAGCCAACCCACATCGCAGTACTGTTTCTGCCAGACTACAAAGCTTGGAAAGGTATGTATCTGTAATATATACTACAATGTAATATAACACATAGATCCAGGCATATTATATAAACTGGAAGATAGCAACAAAATTGTATGTATTGCTTGGCAATACATGAAGAGAACAAAGAGAATTTGATTTGAGTACAACTGAGTAGTAACTGGTTAAAACCATGCAGCTACCTAAGATTCAAAAAGAGCAGAGAGACATCAAAGCTTTCTGTGAAATGCTGAGAGTGACCACATGAACCCAAGCAGCGCTGACTAGATGGATCTTATCACACTGTTACCACTTCAGTAGTCCTGCCAATCATTGTGTGATGAGCTACTGAAACCAAACAGAGGACGACGTGCAACAAATTCAAGATGAATCATCTTGAAAAAAAGCCTCAGAGTTCACAGCAAGATGGGCAAACAGAAAGCTGAATGCATCACAAGTTTCAACAGAGTGACAGGTCTTACAGAGATGTTAAGATGATATCATACTTGAAGCAGCCAGAAACTTCTTTGGAAACTTGTTATCCAACTAACAGTCACAGGGGGCTAATATTCCCCTTGTCCTTGTTCCTGGGACACTAGCACTGTCAGATCCAACAGTAGGCAAAACAAACAAGGCAAGTTTAGGCAGAGGGATGGCACAGAACAAGAGCTCTGTTGAAATCACTCCCAGCCATCTAAATACATTGCTTAGGAGCAGGCCCAGTCCAAAGCACGACTGGTGTTGACAAGACATATGCAGACTTGTAGAACATCCCAGGTCACCAGCCCTGCATGGAGGTACATGAAGTCACAGAACTGATGAACTGCCTGACATTTACAGGGAGACATCAAGAAAAAGCGATGAAAGATGCAACAGAGAAGCCTATACAAGCCCTCGTTTAAAAATATAGCTTCAAGTCACAAGGAAACAATTTAAAAATGTGTCATGGAGTCCTATCGAGAAGTGAAGCCTCATCAAATTCATGGGCAGACAATGAAAGCAAAAATTCTGAAGACACAAAGAAGATGACAAGTTCTACGTTAAACATGGGTCTGTCTGTCTCAAGCTAACCCAAAACCACTCTGATGAAAACTTAATTCTAAAGTCTCATGTGATGGCAGATCCACATTCTGTTACTTTGCATGAGGTCCACGATTAGCCAGTTAGTCATGGTCAGAGCGGAAGACTGATACTCTGTCATGATGTGTCCTGCCCAGTATATCAACTAAGTGGAACACTCACCTGGGGCCAGATTCATAGAAATAGATTAAACGTTTTAGCCTGTACATCTTTTAGTGCTTCTCAAGGAAAGAAAAAGCTGGAAACCCTAAAATTTTGTAAAGAGAGTGTTATCAGCAAGTTTTTTCTGAGCTTACACAAACACGGGAACTACAACCAGACCTGTCACAGAAGATAGCAAGTGTTAATGCTGCCTACATACACCAAGCGCACAATGACAGATAACACTGCACACAAGGATCAGCTCTATTATGCTAAGGACAGATAAGGACAAAGCTCATGGTATCCAGCTTCTCTCACCGAAAGCCTATCTGTTCCAACTTCTTGTGCATGGCAAGCTATCATCAAGCATGAACCGGAGATGATATTGCAGTGCAAGCCCACTGTGCCACACTCAAGTTATAACCAGATAATTGATACTAAAGGAAATTCTGAAATTCAAATAATGACTCGCTCCACTGGGCAAAGGCTGTCGTGGACTTACAAAATGTGATTGCCTCCACTTCTGCCAAAACATGCAGGTGTAATGCACTGGCAACCGACTGGAGTTTACAGGGAAGTGCAAGACAAACCTACATTACCAAAAGACTGATGATGAATAGGAAGATAGTGTGTATAATTATCAAAAACTTTTGGAGTAGAGAGCAGGGAATTTATATAAAAACATACATCTAACATCATGTAAGTGCCTTGCACTTTTTTTTTCCCACAACTGGGAAGTGTTATTACTTGCTTTTAGTCCATAAAAATATGGGGGTTTTTTCTACTCAGAATCACTTTTTACCATCAGATATGTAAAGTGTCCATGCTAAACAAGAAAAATATATTTTCCACCAGGTGGAACAGTGTCACAATTAACAAAATGGCCACTACTAGGCTACAACATACTGAATAAAACCACACTTAAGCAGAAATACAACAGCCCTCAAAATCTGTGTTAGTTTGTCATCTCCAATAGTGCCCAGAGCTGGTATTTCTGATCTCAGCTCCATGAATCACTCCAATCACCTGCTCATCTTCTATTCGTTCCTTCCTACTCTCTTTTACACAGCATTATTTCAGACTGATTCTTCAAAAACTGCACCCACCTTTCTTGTTTCTGCCTGCCTTCTCCATCACTCCTGACAGCTCTGCTCTCCTTCCTCCCTCCCAAACTTGCAGATCCAACGTTATCTTCATTTTTTCCTCACCTTTCCTCTCAAATTCAACAGTCTCTTGCCAAATTCCACTGCCATTTCCTCAAACTTCTTTTCTCTTAGTCCTCCTCAGGAGTATGAATGTAAACTTAAAAAAAAAAACAAAAACAAAAACAAAAACCAAAAAACACTACACCATAAACTTTGCTGATTCTTCTTAATAGCTGCTTTTCTTTGCAACCTTCCCAATTACTTGGGATTCTAAATGCCACAGCAGAATTGGCCTTCCTTCCCACCCACTCCTGTTTTCTGACCATATCACACATGAAAAAAACTACCAAAAAAATGCATCCACCCTGATTTCTGCAAAAAAGTTAGACAGTATATATTCTAAAAAGGAATGGGTTTTGGTTTTCTAAGTCATGCCCACATTATGCTATAGAACTGTTAATCAGCAGTCACTAATTGGGTCTAGTGATAAATACATAGTGCAAGATAGTAATACTTTATTCCTAAAACTCTAAAAGCAAAATTAATATGAAAGACACAGATAGCTCAAAGTGAATTCATTCCATTCTGTATAAGCTGTAGATTAAAATAAGTATTAAATAACATTTTCTTGTTCTATTATGTCACTGAGGTACCTACTGTCTATTGAAGCATTTTGTAATTAGAGATTATCTCATTATTAGTTATTAAAATGGCTTGCTCACATTCTGGAGATGCAGCAGAGCAGCACATCTCACTTATATTGTTATCTTTCTCTAATTTATATGAGTCATTAATGTGAAGTTAAATCTACAATAAAGTGCACTGTAAAAAACTCCCATGAGAGCACCCATTCAGAAAAGCCTCTAGCATGTACCTTGCTGGTTGCTCCCAATTTCTGGTTCCCTAATGCACAGGACCTCTAAGCCATTTTGCAACAGGCCAATTATCAGCCTTTCTGTTTGTTCTGTAAGAACTCATTATTTTCCATGCGTTTTATTTTGTGTTACTTGTCTTTCCAGATGTCTCTGGACAACTTTTCTGTGAGAACTCCTCCAGACAGGCTCTATAACTCAGTTTATTAATCACTGTAAGAAAGTACTCCTATCGGGGTTTTAATTAAACAAGCTTAACACTCCTGTTGCAACACACTCGCACTTTAGGCGTGATTAGAAACATTCTAACTTGTCCAGCAGGACTCATGACCCTAGTGCACATGTAGCCCCAAAATCAGTTTTTTACATAGAACACTTGAGGGGACTACTGAACTGAAAGAAAGAAGAAAAAGAATTGTGGGGCATTGCAACATAAAGCAGATGTCATATTTTGTCAACAACACCAAGAGATGAAGAATCAACCAAACCTTATTCTTCCAGTGGTTCATCACCCTGAGTGTAAAAATGTGTGTCTAATTTACTTGTCTGGCTTCAGATTCCAGCTATTAGATAGGATTTTCTCTGCTAGAATCATAGAGCCTGTTAGTAGCCAATATCTCTCCCTAAGGAGGCACCAAGATTTGATTTTTATTAGTCTTCTATATTGTTCATACACAGAAGATACAATCCCTCATTCTGTTTTTCTTGTTCCTGGATATATGATTTTGCTTTTGGCTGCATTACAACAATTTATCTGAAGAGACTCACTTTATTAAGTGATACAGATTGCACTATACAGCTGCCTTATCTTCATCACCGCTCACTATCCCCCCACTGTCCCGATCCTGGTATCATCTGTGCTTTTTATCTGAATCATAAGTAGTAGCAGCTGTAGTATCTCCCAGTAGTAGCTCTCCTTAACTTTTGCTCCTCGCTTCACTTTTTCCTGAGGTTTCTAGTACTAGTGTGTTATCATAATAACTGTTCAAGAAAGACTAGCATGTCTGATACATGTTTCCCAAAATCACGTCTGAATTCCAGAGGGACCATCTGCTTTAAGATTACCAAAGAGAACTACTGTCAGAAAGAGCCAAGCCTCCCCTGCTAACCCATTTCACTTGAATAATCCCACCAGAGCTGTGGTACTTTTCATATCGGAAAGGCATGTTTATAGTAGTTACTGGTTACAGAAGTAGATCCACAGTATATTTTGCTGACCCTGGAATATATCCCACCATTGATTTTATGTACAAACCTTCCAAGCCCCACTTCTCCCCACTCTGTAAAAACCTTTTTCAGTAGGGGACATGGTAAGGAGATTGCTTCTGTCCTTGTTCCAGTGTGTTAATTTTTCTTCTTTTTCTAATGAATTATTTTGGAAATTTAAAAAGTAGCAATTAAGCAAACCCCAAAACTTGTAGGTATTGGACAGGGCAAACCACAGAATATCCATAACCACCAAGTAAGCTCAAGGAAAACTTTAAAATATCATTCTTGCAAGTGATTTGCAAGAGGGTGGATAAATGCAAATATTTGATAAGTACTTATATTTTTCCCTAAGGTTTCAAACACAATAATGAAACTGTAAGCCTGGAGAAGTTGGAGCATTCCCAGTGCCAACTGGACACTCTTAACCTCTATGCTCTTAACGATATAAATGTGTAGCGTATTTGCTGAGTAGGTATTTATATGCACTTCCTGTTTCAATGCTAACTTTTTAGTTACTGGAAAAAAACCAGAAGCTTTCTATTCCCTTGGGAATCGTTTACCATTAAAGAGGCTTTAGATAGACTATTTGTTTTTTCAGATTTGGAAAGAGAACCCAATGGAATGTGTATTTTGAGTATCTTTAGTCTTTTTATAACAACAGTCAAGGGCTAAATGGCTGGAAAAAATTGCAGATTTATTTTTTCTAATCTACCTCATGACACCTGATGATGCTTTGTGCCAATGGAACGTGATTTCCTTAGACACAACCTGACAGTTTTTTACTTGACCAGAAAAACAACTGTAGTTGTTATAAATGAGCAGTCCTACTGACAGTCTGCATAAAAAAAGCCAACCATTGCATGAGTATGAAGTCTGCACGCATCCCTTCCTTCTTCCTAACAGCTGGGCTCTTTCAGGGCAGGAGGGAAGTCTGATAAAAGCTTCTGTTTAGGCTATCTTCTTCTAGAAAGAAAATTAATTTCATTTCAACACAGCTCGTCCAGCACTACTTATAAGCAAGCTTCCATGAAACTGTATTTTTAAAGAAACATGATATGAATGGTCATGCTGTGTACTGGGGTACCTTGCCATTAGCAAGTTCTGCCATGAGGGAAATTAGAGTATACAGGACAACCAAGCAGTGAGCGAAAGACTAGCTGCTTCTTTTTATTACTGCATTGGACTTGCCAACCATCTAGAATCATTGCAGAAAGAATTGAAAAGCAAAAAAACCTAGGAAGGATGGCAATGAATCAGCAATCTAAAATAACTTTGCAGGTATTGTTTTAAGAGAATATTCCAGATCACAGCATTCAGAAACTTTCTTGGGTGGCCAGGATTTCAAAGCGAGAATAAACTGAAGGAAAAGAAGAGAAATGAAGATATGGGCTGGTGATTTAAGCATCCCCATCTGGACCAACATTCTGTCTTTGCTTATTTGAGTACAGATCCAGAGTAAACTGAGTTTTAAAACATGCATCTGGATTTTTACCAGTGAAAGCAAAAAAAGAATGTCTGTTTTTGGTGAGGTGTGACTTCTGAAAAACCCTGACTCCACACCCAAAATGCCACTTCACTTAAACTGGTTCACGATGGTTTCATTTGCTTTCAGGAATAACAGCACTACCTTCAGCTGGCTCATAGTGGCAATTTTCACATTTAAAAATCTGTACCAATCATTCACTGCAGCCTTTTTGCTTTAGATTTTCTTTACCCTGCCAGTCAGCATCGTGCAATTTCTCAACAACTAGGAAGAAAAAAACATGTGAAGGAATGAAAGCCTCCGACAATATTCATACATTTTTAGCCAAGTGCAAAATTTTTTCCAACAATGGAAAATTCTGCATTTAGAGGATTTAGTCCAAACGGCACTGTGAAAACAAAAATCAGTAAGTTGCTTCAAAAGTAAAACAGCCAATCATGTCATATGCAACCATAGCCATATCTGTTTAAGTATATGCATTATAATAAACTCTTTTCTCTCTGGGGGACCTGCCTGACTTTATATTGCTGTTTCATAGCACTACAGGTTTCACTCTTTCAGCACAATGTTGAAAACAACCTCATTGAACATGCATGCTTCAGAGGTTACTACAGCATGACAAACTGAGTGAATTCAGTGGTGATGAAAGATGCTGGATAGACGGACCTGAAGGTGAAGTCCTCTATTCAGAAAAAGTTATGGCAGAGGCTAAGCAATGCAGATTTCATTATACTTCCCTAAAGACAAAACTAAATCCTGAGCTATAATCTACTAATGATTAGAATGACTATAAATGGGTGTAGTAGAAGAATATGTCCTAAGAACTCAATTCAAAAGCATTTCCTGAACATTGCTGGAATATATTGCTTTGCATGCCTTAAATCACTGTGGAGCTGTCAGACAGCAACAACTTTTGGTAATTTCTCTGACATCAGCTGGATCTGACCTTACAATTCTGCACCACACTGTGCCATTCAGTCCTCAGAACTTCAGATCATGTAGTCTCATTCAGCAGATATCTCTCTAAAAATGAGCCATCCAAGTAGAGGTCAGGAACACAATTCAAGAGCAATATCTAATTACAAGCTCCCGGTATGTTTTAATGTCTTTTAGTTACCCAATTAAATTAAATATTTTTCAAGATCAAGAATCATCAGAAGAAAAAAACCCAATGAAGGTTCAATAAAGTCTTTGGCTAGTGAGAATTCCTAATTCAAATGGAGGACCACTCCACAAAGCAAAAAAATAGCACTTTATTCAACATGTTATGCTCTATAATTGCTACTCCTGGACCTTAAGGAATTGATCCTGCTTTAGCTGAAATCAGTACAATACAGTACAAGACAAATGCCCCAGCCCTTGTGAAATGGCTTTAGCACAGTCCAGTTTTGACCCCGCTCCATAAGCATTCAAAGGAAGAAGAGAAGCTTATCCGGTACTTACCTCATGACACAGAGAGCACACCACACCACACAGCACTAGCTGAGTTTAGGGAGGGTGGGGAAAGCTATCATTTGCATCCTGTTAAAATCTCCCTGTAAGTAATGTCACCACCAGCTTTGGAAGCCCCCCATCCCCAGACGAATGAACGGGTATGTGTTGCATTTAGTTCAGATACATTTCCAAGTCATATGTGTTTCTTTCTCCTCTTGCACAGGGGAGAATTAATTTCACAGTGGTCAATGTCACTTATGTGCAAACTTCCCCCCCCATAGGATTCATCTGACTGAACCTAAGTGGATAAAGGAAGACTTCAAGAGAAAGATAAAACCTTCTACCAGCCCAACACGCATAGCCATGCAGGGGAAGGGTGTGGGAGAAAGAAAAAGAAAAAAGACACTTTAGTAATCTTCAGGTCACTTGTTGGGAAGCTTGCAGCAGACAAGGAAGACACTTCTAACTTATGGCCTTTCTTCCCAGCAGATTTCCAAAGAGACCAAGTTGCTCCAATTATATAAATTATATGATAACTTTAAATGAAAATGTGAGAGAACTGAAAATACAGGGATTTCCGCTGAGCACTGGAATTACATTGCAAAGCCACCAAAACCTATTGCCATCTTATGCCAGATGCAGCGCTGGCCCTTGAAGGTTTTTAATTCTGAACAGCTGCCTCCGCACTGCAGTCAACAGCTGCATTTTCAACTGCATCCCTCATCAGCTTCAAACCACTGTTCATTGCCTCAAGGACAGAACATCTAAGGAGGAAAAAATAAATATTCCTCCAACTTTCTTTTAAATCAAATGAAGTATAAAAGTCAAAAATATCTATTTTAACAGTAGCAACACAAAACCACATCTTCTCAAGGTATTTCTACGAAGGAAAACCGATTCAGCCTATAAGAGTAAATATCATTTGACTAATTTTTTAATACCACCTTTTCTACATAACCCTATAAGGCAGTACATACTGCTGTGTGACTTATGGTCATACTTGTTTTTAAGACACTCAGCTTGATAGACGTTCACATTGTAGGTCCTCCTTACATTAAGAGTGCTCAGGGTCTTTTAGAAGTCAGGCTTCTGAGAGGACAGGCAAAAGAAGTTACCAACCACCAATGGTCCACTGTGTCTTCTTACAAGATCTAAAATACTAAAGATTTCCCAAAGCACCAAAGGGCTTCAGGAGCACAGTTTTCCCTTAAAATCAAACTTTTTAAACTCCATTCTTAAAAGTCTTGCCAATGCTCATATAGATTGGCTGAGAAGTGAGTTTAAATCCTCTGTAATTCTTTCACTACTTTAACCCAAACCCGTTCCATTTTCTGCTAATTAAGTGGGTCAAAGGTACCATCCAAATTTACTTCAGAGTTACCCTACCCTCAACAGTAAGCTGTTATAGCCCATATATATATTCCGTGCTGCCTGCATATAATTTTCCTACAGTACCTGCTAAGCGAATTCCATCTTCCTAAAAAAGAGATGAGTGAACACCTTCCCATCAATAGGTGCAACACCCAGTGTCCGACTACTACCTTTACATTAAATCTCTCATTGGGAAAAGAGAGCAGGCCTTCACATTACTAATTTGCAGGCTAGATGTAACAGAACAGAGATTAGGCCGTTTGTTGCTACACAGACACCACTCTTCTGTCTCTATATGCCAAAAGAGTTATAAGCATGCAATAGTGTGACTAGATGTATTGAGCTTCATTTAACAGGCATCACCGAGAGCCAGATTTTATCCTCCCTGCTATTAGAATGAATTCTTCATGTTCCTTCCAGATGGGAGGACCCAAAGGGCAATCAAGTGTCTGTTCTACTGTCACATAACTAGTAACTCCTTGTAACCCAGAAAGCCTACTCTTTCCAGTCATACTCTTAGATAAAAGCAAGCTCTTTGATGAGCAAACTTCAATAAAGCCAGTCAGTGCAGAGTAACAGGGCATATGGATTTGGTTCAGGCAGAGGTCTTGGAGGCTAGACATTACCCCATTTGCCCATTTTTTTTTTTAATTTTTTTTTTTTTTTTTTAAGGCAAATGATACCGATTAGAAACTTTAATACTTAGACTCCAAGCTACTACCCATCAATATAACTTCTATTAAAACCCATGCTTTCATGCATCCAGAGCAATTAGGTTTGTGTAAAATAAAAAAAAAAAAAAAAACAGATGCCCAAGAGATGTAAATCAGTAAAGACCTACTGATGCCAGCAGTTACAATGATTTATACAACGCAGGAGTTCAGCTTAGAGAAGCTTTCTGCATTTGGCATTCTCAGAGCACACGCTATTCTCTCCTTTCTCCTCCTCAGATTCCCATCAAATGCAGCCCTGTAACAGAAGTGTTCTTTTCCTAACTTGGCTTCAAGTCATGGCTGCAGGTCTCAATAGTATATAACCTGTCAAGATAAAATATGTTTGGGGACATACAATCTCTACTGAGCATTTTATTGACTTTACAATTTCTGAAAGGCAGCCAAAATTCTTCAAGGTTTTCAAAGGACTTTGTTTTCTAAATATTATCCATGGACAGATATAAGAACACAAAAAATCCTCAGTTGTTTGTGTAGTTTGACTTATGTGCCATGCATTCATTACCCATCATGATATATTAATTTTCTTTTGCAAGCAAACAAAACAAATCTCAGCTACAAGTTGCTTGGTGTTAGGGGCCATATACAATGCAGAGTACCCTGGGAACCATTCAAAGCAGGAATTTTGCCCATGTAATGTCTGCAGGTCATTCAAAAACTACAGTTTTCCTTCTCAAAAAAAAAAAAAAAAAAAAAAGCAACCCAAAGCAAAACAAAAACACACCCACAAAGTTTACGCCTCCATTACAGCTTTTCTTTCCAGATGCTGCACAGGAGGCCTGGGACTTAAGATCAAGATACAGAGTTGCTACTAATACCACAGAACACTCCCAGTAACATCTCACAGAAGGAAAACGAGTCTTGGAAAGACCAGAATATGTGAGTACAAGAAAGAGGTCACCTTTCAGCAAGGTCCCTTGCATACCCTCTCTTTTCTAACTCCATACAGAGTAGCCCAAAGAGGGATGAGCCACACATGCCCCAACTCTAACGCACCAGAAGCCAAGTCCATCCTGGTCCTAGAGCCAAGACTGGAGAAAAGACAGAGAGGTAGCAACTTATGCACCCCTGAGTCAGAGGCAGAGAATCCCTAAAGACTGTTATTGCTTATGTTACTGCCACAGAAGCCTCATCAGGGAACAGAATTACTGTAGGGGTAAGAGATGAACTGGCTGCAACTTTTTGCACCTGTGCCTCAGTATGGACCACACAGTAGGAATGATGCTTCCCCCTCCCAGTGTAACACTCATGAATTGAAATTACTCAAGGCAGTAATTTCTAAATGTTGTTAAGCCTCCCAGAGTGCAATTCTAAAAAACCCAGTGCTCTAAGCTGAGACTGAAATTATAAACCTAATAACTTGCTCCGATTGTTTGGATTGGTGACCCAAAATCAGTTGGTCCCCATTACTTCAGCAACATGCATTCTTTGCAAAGGGGGATTTAAAACCGCTGAAAAGGAGGAATTAGAAACCTGCAAGATCAAAGAGCAGGAACAGAAAAAGCTTAGCAGCTGATGATAGCCTTATCTAGCTACTAGTTCTTGTGGGCATCACTTCAGTTAACAATATCACAATGCGCTTACCACTTCCAGGGCACCTTTCATTAAAGGACCTCTAAACACTTTGTAGACACTAATTAAGCCTCAAGTCACAATATTCCTGTGAGAAACAGGATTTCTAGCTGTTGAAATTCCCAAAAGATCAGGAAATAAGTATACTTCTGTAGCAGATGAGTAAGGTCCTACCCACAATAGGAAATGACACCAAAGTTTGTTGGGGAGAATCTGGAAAATAATGAAGAGAGCTACACCCATGCAAGCAGTGCTTTATGCCAGTGGTCTGACCAGAAAGAGATCTTCCACAGCCTTTCATGAGCTTATCGTTATCACCATAGCAATCACTGACCAACACTGAAGTGCTTTGCTGCAGTCAGTCCTTCACCCCTCTGCTATTACAGAAATCTGAAACATGTTTTATACATAAGTAAACAAGACAAGGCCAAAACGTCCGCTAAAGCAAAACCAAAGCAGCACCAGAAATGGAATGCAAGAGTCCCATCTCCTGCTCTAGCATACTACCACCTTGAAAGAGATTGTTGACAGCTTTCAGATGCCTTAGGTGTTCTTGAAGATTTTATCAAGTGTTCAATTTTGAAGCAGTCCACTTAGCTACAATTTTACCAGAGCTTTTGAAATTGAAACAGCTACTCTCACCAAGATGCTTTAAACAGAAAAAAATAGTGGGAAGAAATGTCAAAGGTCAGAACTGCAACTCAGTTTAATTCACTTTAATGTACACGCAGAAGGATACAAGGCAATAATTTTTCTCCTCCGTTCTGTCTGCATAGCACAGCTCAAGCCATCACCTCTGTCTTCTGACACTAGTCAGCTATAAGAAACAGGTATTTTAATGTTAAACCTGGCCAGCTGTAATACATTTGCTAAAGTAATTACATTTATTTTTACAGATTACATGTGCTTAGGTTTCACTTACTGATGTACTAGAAAATCAGAGGTTTCAATTTTGCAGATAAAGTTCAGCACTGTTATAATCAAAGACAGCATCCAGTGCTTAAAGCTGCTAACCATACGCACATTTTAAAAAGTGAAATACTGTAGCTAGCATGTACTAGAGAATCTATATTTCTTATCTGCTAGCTCAAAGTACCTTATATTCCTTTCTCTCTTTCCTCATCACACTAACAAGGCTATGATAATTAGACAGCAATTACCTAAATGTCTAAATCTTTGGTCTCCTGTAAATGAAGCTTTTTTCAATCCACATAATTTTATGCACAAGCAATGGCATTATTCTGAGTCAACACCTGAGGTTCCTAACAAAATCTGGTACTTCTGGCAACAGAGCAGTGACTGAACTACTTGATGGCAAAGCAGCACTCAAAACGAAACTTCAGGTCCTGTTCCCCTCAGTCACCAGTGGTGAGCACACCTACAAACTAGGAACTGTAAAGCCACTGACCACATTCAGATGGGTAAAAGTCAAAGCCAGGCACGTGTTTCTTTGGGCAGCCTGCATCAGCTATAGAAGAAATGCTGAAACAGAATAGAACAGGCATCGATGAAACCCCCACAACAGCGAAAGAACTGCTCTTCTATGAGAGTAACTCCCAATCCAAACTATGACAATTAAAAGTTGCTAAAAGTACTGTATTGGGGCAATTCAGATTTTATTGTGCGTGTGTCATGGGGACACCCCAAAATTGGAATGATTACTTCCAAAAGCTGTTGGAAGTGCCTCAGAGTATAAATAGGAGAGTACCTATCACTTCTGATGTGCAACACCTCTAATAAGGTATTTCACTGTCTGTATGGATCATCTCTGAATAATGGGCTGGGGATTTTCAGAACAGGCATTTTTCTTCAGTAAACTCTTTCTTTAGTACTCTAGTGAATACAATAGCTGGTTTTAATCTTGAGGGAGAGGGAGACAGTTGCTTTTTTTGCATCACTTCCAGAGTTGTATGCTGTAGTGTGACAAGTAGTTAGAAATGAAATAAGCTTCAACAGAGGTAAACCTGGCCTGAGATTGCTCAAGTTTCAAATGCAATAAGCAGTAAAACCCTACAGTAGAATTGCCCAAAAGCTACTTACATAAGTTGTCCAGAAGCTTTATATTGCTGTGATGTTATTAAACCAGAAATAATATCTGATCAATAAAGCTGAAGTGAAGCAAGACACATACAAAATAAAGCAATCCAGTAAAAGAGGAAGTAATCTGGGATAGCGTTGTGACTCAGTTTTGTACAAACCAGCCCATTTCAGGGTTCATGCCCTTTTAGTACTGCTGGCACACCCAAAAGTTTTGAATTTACACCCTTGCCCTGTTAGGAAGAAAGTTGCTGAGAGTACGGCTAGCTCCCCAAAAGAGTTTCTAGGGATCAGTGAATTGAGAAGGTGAACATTGGGCAGTGATTTAAGTCTTTAGATTTAAGACAACAGTCTAATTCAAGATCTAATCCTTCAGAGTTGCAGCATACCATATTACTTCTATCCAGTCTCCTCCATTCCTATTCCTTACAAAAAAAAAAAAAAAAAAAAAAAAAAAAAAAAAAACCAAAAAAACCCCTTCCTGATTTTACCTACAGAGCTTAATTTAGCTTGACAAAGCTTCATATTTGCATTGGGAATTTGCACTTAACGTTGGGCATCCCAGTCAGATGTTTTGCATAATGCATATTGTAGGTCACACTGAAACAGCACGCAATGGACTGGAACAAGATTCAGCTGATGCTATCCATATAAACATTGTAAACCACTAATTGCATTTCTTTTTAATGAAGAAAAAATGTATAAACAATTTCCATTCGCAAAAATTAGTGATTTCAGCTGGGTGGAATTCTGCAACTGCCTCTCTTCATCAAGCAGCAGTGGGGTAGCCACTACCCTGTTTATGAATAATGAATAGGGGCATTATGTCCTTACAGAAAATGTATATGGGTAAGGAGGACAGGTCGTCTTTTATGCACACAACAAGAACGCCAACACAAGTGAAGTGTGTTTGTTTTCTACCACTGGTGTAAATGTCAAAAGGTAATTTATATCGATGATATAAATGAGACATTCCATCTCTCATCAAAAACGGCCCTTCAGTTGAAGCCAGTTGCACCTGTATAAATGCAAAGTCACATTTGGTACATAAAGCTTTTCTTTCTGGTATTTCAGAAAGATACTTTTATGCTCCTTCTGCAGCAGGCAACACAGAAGTTGTATGGAGAACACAGTTATTACCATGTAGCCTCTTGTCCATCTCTGTCATAGACGTGTTTCAGCATAAAATTGCAATTGTTCATTTCTGACATGCTCATTTCAACTAAGGTGATGCTTTTAGACATGGCAAAAATGGATGCAACACCACCCATCTGAGCTTCTGCTATCTCTCCATCCCACAGTTTTCATTCCTTCACTGAAGTCCCATTCTAGCGCCAGAGAACCTTGTGCCACCTCTGCTTTCTGAAACCAGCATGACAGATGCACTGCCAACAGAGCCTATTGCCCATTTGCTGAGAATACCTCCAGGAAATTATGAATAATAGAATTTCTTAAAAGCATCCAATACAATAAGTGTGGTACTAATACAGCTCCATGGATGTAGACCATCTTAGTATTCCCAGCAGCAGCAAGATTCCAGCAGCAGAAATCTGGTTCAGCATCTCTTACCCTGTACTTTTACTGATCAAAAATAAAACTGATCAAGGGTGGCCAGGGTACTTTGGACAGGTTTACCATAACACTCCATAATAGCCTTATACTTAACTAAACAGCAAAGGGGAAATTCAGCATATATTGAAAGGCATCACATCTCATGACATCCAAGTCACTAGACAACATCTATTTAGGTCCTCTTCTCATAGAAGAATGCTCAGCAGATTCGGTATCGGGCTTTTTTTTCCTCCTCTAACACCTCTAAATGTATTTAAACTGCTCTTAAATTTTAATCATTCTTCACGGGCAAAAATTCTCCTGCTTACTTATCTATTCCTTTGTGGTCAATACGGTAGTCCCAGGAGCTACGTGAAAAAAGGTAAGTAAATAGTAGGCCTACAAATATTATGCCCTGGGATAACAGCACAGTCTAGACCTGTGCATCTTGCTGTAGGAGACAGAAGTCCTGGTCTCTGCCCCTACCTCTTTCACTGACTTTCCACACGACCTCAGGCATTTTTGTCTCAGTGAAGGGACCTACAACATGCACAACATTTTTTAACATATACAGGTCAGGTTGAATTTGGCAAGCTCTGTTCAGCTAAAGACAGTATTAAAACAGGAATAGGAAGCGTTTTTTAGGACACAAGCATGCTGGAAGCAAGCAGGAGAAAACTTTTCTGTGTTGTATTCAAACGAGAGCTCTCCCACTGGAGTTTCTCTCAGCAGCACTTAATTTGCTTAGGAGGAAGATCCAGAGAGGACTAAAAATCTCATCACAAATCCTCTGAGCAATAGGGCCTCTACTGCATGCTAACCACTGTGAATCTGGCAAAGCATTGCAGCTAGCAGAAGTCATTTCTGTCTGATGGCAGAACAGCATCCTATGTGAAACAAGTTGATGATCTCAGACCGGTTCTGTAAGAATATGTTTCTGCATCACCACTGGGAATAATTAGCAGTTGTATCACCACAGGGACACTAGCTTCTGCTACACTTTTTCTGTGGACAATATAACTAGCTTTGGCTCAGATAGTGAACAGCAAGAACCCTATAATAGACTGAGAAGAGACTTGTAACCCCACTCCATAAGAACTCCCTTCTAAACAAGTGCATAGGGCCATTTAAAACATTCCCCATACTTTACTGCCTTCCCCCCCTCAATTTTGGCCTACAGATCAAGCTTAAATTACCATCATTCTGCTCTCCTTCAAGACTTCAAGTGAAAATGAAAGTTAATACTACATAACTTCATAGTCTTAAAATGTTTTCCCTCCATCACTGGGGGTGCACAGCATCACACTGCAAACGACATTACAATGAACCTTTACGCCATACGCCTGTAAACATCACCATTTCAAAGACGGAGCAAAGCAAAAAGCATCTGAAACCAGTGTTTACACTGGCGGGAAATCCTGCTAAAATCAAGGGAGCCGTGTTTAACTCTAAACCACAACATTTCAAAACTCACACCAAAGAGGCTGCAGACTCTGGTTCCAGATGTGCCTGTAACTCAGGTGCTGCTGTACAGGAGAACAGCAAGCCGAACCACCAAAACACAAGCAGCAAGAAACCAAAATGACAAAACCTCGCTCCTGGCCTTTCTTCACTCTTAATCAATACCTGTCACATCTTCAGCTGCATTTCCTCAAACCCAGAGCAACAGCAAAGCCCATCTCACTGTTGGGACTGTTGCTGTAGCACCCAAGCAACTTGCTTTCAAATAACACCTCTACTGGACTCCAAGAAGTTTTAACGCTCTTCTCCCTTTTGAGACCAGAGCTACACTTTCAATAGAGCACAGCCACCTTCCTACAATTTTGCAAGATTTAGCTAAGCTGAAGGCTGAGCTTGAAAGAGAATGTAATATTGCACAATTCTAAAGGGAGGTTTGACTCAAGAAACGTACGGTTCTTATTTCACTGCTTCCTTTGATAGTTTCAAGGCAGAATAATGACACGTGTGGTGCTTTTGTCTGAGATGGCTTCACAATAGTCAACACAACTGCTCTTTTAATTTGATATGGTTGAAATTAAGCGGCAAAAAACCTGAAGCTCCCTACAAAACAGTCTTATTCTGCCATATTTCAAGGAAACATCAGAAAGCCAATGAGAAGGAAACTCAGCCCAGCACTTGGAAAAATTAGATACTTCTTTGGCCCTCCCTGGCACATTACCCCTACGGTTCATTTTAGATTTAGACAGGTGCTATTCAAAGCAGAATTTGGCCCCTTTCTCCCAGGCAGCCTGACACATTTACTGCAATGTGCAGATATGCCCATGTATTTTATATGTATGTAAAGCACATTCCCCAAACTAAAAGCCTCTCTCAGAGAGTCTCCCTAGGTCTCTATCTCATTTTGGCCTCATTTACTCCCTTGCAAATGAAAAGCAGTTCCATTGAAGTCAGTGAGGTAACACTTGTATTAAACTCGTGTGAGATCATGTCAGAGCCATGGTCCATAATAAAACCAGCTGCTGTTAACTCTTCTACAAGTTTCCATTCATTAGGGTTTTTTTGCTCGAATTCACATGAGCAATATCCATGGGCCAAGAAACACATTTTAGAATGATAGCTATTTCCCCTTGCTAAAAACTAGAAAGTGCAGCAAACTATCCCAATCCTCACTGAAAAACTACAACTTATTGTATTTTGTTAATAAACAGAAGTGTTTATGGACAAAACACGTGTGAATATACTTTAGGGAATCATCCTGCACTGCCTAGAGGAAAGGGACAAGATGACCTAATAGGTCTTTCGCAGGTTTTCATTTTTAGTTTTGGATTTGGGGGGTGGGGGGGGGCCTATAGCTTCTGGTATTTAATTCTAAATCAGGGAAAAACCTTGAATGTAAATATTTAAATTCAGCCTCAGTGACCTGTAAGCACTGAACCAAGATTGATGAAACCGATTCTATGCCTGCTAATGCCAACAGCCTTTCCATCAGTGACTTTCCATTGCCTTGAAGGGTCACAGGAGAGACAGAAATAACGTACTCTGATTATAATGTTTTTTCCAGTTAATCACACCAGTCTCCAGGCTTTCAGAACTGTATAACTGTATTCTATCATATAAGAGAGATTCATAGTCTGTCACCACTTCAATCTGTTCATTTATAATGAAACATATTTCCTACACATATAGTAAATTCCTTTCATTTTTTACTAAGATGAACTGATCTTTATCAGATACGCTGATACAGAAGGCAAACACAGCATTATTCCCTCCCTTCTTGTTAATATTAAGTTTGCTATATATTGATTCCAAGAAAGGAGTTCACATCTATTACACAAGGTAGTGAACAGAAAGAAAAAATGCTGCTTATTTTGGAAAAACAATTGGGTGGTTAGAGCAGATGGCCCAAGAATGACAAACTTTTTGGTTTGACAAGTAAAGCAGCAAACGTTTTTACTGAGCATAGAAGTCCTTTATTAGACAATGGACTGAAGCTTTAAGGCAGTTCACAAGCAGCACAATAGGGAAGGGTGTTGTTCTAAAAAACTTTAATGGAAATCAAAACTTATCTTGTAAAATGATGACTTTGACAGCCTTTACTGAAGGACCCCAACAAACAGAGGGAAGGGGAGCTCCCAGTTGTGGCCTGTGTGGAGCAGCAGAGCTGAACATCACGAACTTCTGCAAAACCTCTCTACAGGTAGCCAGGAGGAGGTTGCACAAACACTAAGCTTGGCCACAAAATCACTTAGAGGAGGGAAAAGCAGGGGAAAAATTACTCCAAAGCATGCATAATTTACACTTTCCTCTTTTAAGAGGAAAAAGAAAAACAAAGCAGTCTCACATCTTCCATGTGGGCTCAGGAAGATCAAAGATAGCAAAAATAGAAGAAATAAAAAGTTTTTTCAACCATGCAATAATATTTATTGCATTCAATGTGCTTATTATTCAAGGACTTTTTCCAGAGGTTCCAGATACCACTTAAGAAGCTGATATAATGCAAGGTTTCTCACAAACCAAATCCTGAATGAAAAAATATGAAGGAGATTAGATATCTAGTTATTTTGGTGTCCAAATTCGCTATCCCTGATCCTTCCAAGAGCTGGAAAACAGAAGTATTCACATGTGTTACTATTGCATTACCCAGCTGTCACAACCTGACAGTGCTGCTTTCGGCCACATTAGGGTCCCGCAGTGGGCATGTCTTAGCATGACTTCATGGTAATAGTCAAATGATATGTCCTCAGAAGTACAGCTGTCCACAAGTGAAAAGCAGCAACATCTCAAACGCAACCTAATTTACACCCTCCCTCTCTGACTTAAAAGATCTGGACCTTTCAGATGCAGTTAAGGGAACCAGTTTCACCTTTAGCAGAATAATAATTAAGGAAACCCAAACCCACCTCTTCTCACTGAAGAGAGGTATCGGACATAAAGGACTACCCAAACAGAAAGGTCAGTTTTCCCTAACACTGGAAACAGAAGCAGTGCCATGTGTCAAAAAGCAATTTTCTGGTATTGAGAAGCCAAACCACTTGAAGGCTGCCAGTCTAGCTAACCTAAACCGCCACGTAAATTTGTTATCACCCCATGGCAGGTCACCCGCAAGAAACTCTACTTTCTTGACATGGACAAAAATTACACTTGTTGAAAATTGTGAAGGCACCAAGACATATATGAAAATAGAAGCTGAACCACACCTCTGTCACAGAGCTGTGGTCCTTTCTGGGAGGCACAACAGCATTTTGGAGGAGCAGAAGACTGGCTTCAAATCCCACCAACCTGTCCTGGGGCTGACTACAACATCCAGTTTAACTGTCTCAGCTTAAGTGGCCTCAAAACATGAGTAACTGGATGGTGTGCAACGAGGCACGTAGTCTGGGAGATCAGACTGATCAATCAGCCCTTCTGGCCACAGAGATGTGGGTTTTCATCAAAATTACACAGGGGTAAGATCCCAGACATAATCTCTAAATCTACCAATATGACACAAGCAGCATATTTCTAAGGTACTCAATGTAACACAAACGAACAATAAAAACTCTAGAAATTCTCCAGCAAGCAAAGAACCTTATGTAGCTCCATTGCTTCAGTCACTTAACTACCTTTCTCCTTATGAAACAAAACACAACTAGACCAACTACTTTATTCCCATGATTTTGATGGCAGACTGATCCCTAAACAAAATAAACTGAAAAGCAAGAATGTAAACACAACTGTGCTCCAATGACTTCACATCTTAATGTCATCTGTGTAGGGTTTCACTGCAGAAACTGATGTGGTGGAAGGAAAATCTCTGACGGGTGTGTGGAGCACTAGGGACCCCTTCTGCAACTCTCATCCAAAGCATGTTGCTCCCTTCCCCCCCCAAATTCATCCCTATTCATACACACACACACATTTCCTATTTGCTTCACTCCTGTGGTCCCATCACACTCTCTGAAATACTGGCATTTAATTATTGCTTTTGCTAAAGCTAGCGCTTTATACCTGGTGAGGATAAGATTTTGTCTGCTAATCCCAGCCTTCAGTCATATAAATCTACAATATATGCACTAAAGACAGAGGAGCTACATTTATATATATACTGGTATAGGAAATGTCTTTTTCTTGTTTGGGTTATATAGGGGGAAGGAGAGGAAATAGGCTGGTGTGTCTGGTTTTATGGGGGAGGGTTAAGTGGCAAACCAAACTAACTGCAGTTTACAGGGCTCTAAATAAAGGAACAACAACAAAAAAATAGTTACAGAGCTTTTAATAACACACAGTGGAGAAAACTGCAAACAAACTGCAAGCAAAAGTTGCTGCTTTTCATTTTTATTGTCATAAGGCATTGCTCCTTGATTGCATACTGTGTCCAGTGAATAAGCCATTTACTATTGTGGTTGGAGTGAATGAAGCTCAGACCTTTCCCATATATGGCAGGGCCTTTTAATCACCAGGGAGCAAACAAGCAGTGGAATTTTACTGGCTTTCTGGGTTTGCAGTGCCCTCTCTTGTATGAAATATCATTTCCCCGTGCATGCTTGTTACTGGGATTTTGACCCAATTTCCTGCTGCTGTTGTCCTTCAGGGGATGTGTAGAAAGCCAAACAAAAAGGACCGACTTCTGATAGCAAGCAGCCCACTATGAATTCTGAGTAACTCAAGGAAATCAAACAGATTTGCACTAAGATAACTGAGATCAGACCTAATTTTTTTTTTTTTTTTTTTAAAACAATACAGTTTACATCACTGTACAGCTGCTGAAAGCAAGATCAGATTCAGGCCAGCTGATGCCCAGGTTAAAACTTCTCCCTCATTTTCACCAATGCAGCAGAAAACAGACAATTGATGTTTTAAGTTACTGGGATAGCGGCAGGGAAATTCTCGGCTGGCCTGCTTTAATCAGTGTAATATACATTAGCCCCAGAAACGTTTGGCTCAGTATCATCTGGATTGCCTAAACACTCTTATTCATATTTACAGCAATTAAAATGCTGCACTTCAGTCTTTATAATCCAAGTTTTGTTTGAAGTGGCAAAGCAACAGCTGTGGCTTATCAGACATCTGAATTAAACTCCTCATTTTCATAGCAGGGGTGTGGCTCTGTGTATGGGGCTAAGCTGTTCCCCAAAGCCATACAAAGCAAACTCACTCCTCTCTGAGGACCCAAGGGTGCAGCACTCCAAAGCCTCCCATGAAGGATGCTGACTGGGAGCATCCTCCAGCACCAGCAGGCTAAGCTATGCAGGTAAATGAGAGCTGACCAAACTCTCCCCCAGATCTCGGAGCTAACCCAGCCTGCTCCCATTTCCCAACATTGTAGCCAAGCTCTAGGAATTTCTTTTCCAAACCTACAAGCTTTAACTAGGCCAGAGCAAAGCCAAATTCTCCCCTGGCTCAGTGGCTTTTGAAATTGCTGAGAGAAAGTACGTTATCACTAGGTCATTAGGAAGATGCAGACAGAAAGTCCTTAGCCTATGCTCCATCTCAGCTGATCCCACAAGACCGAGCAGAAGTTTTCCTCTGTACAACAGCTTGTATTAGAAAGTGATGATCTGGGCTACCACAGGAGCACTGCCATGTCCTCTGAAACAGTGAAGAATTAGAAAAGGTCCTGCCTTTGCTTCTGGGATGAGAGAGAGATTTTACCAGGGTGAAACCTTGGGCAAAAAAAAAAAAAAAAAAAGAGGAAGGGAGGAGGACCATTTCACTATTAGAGCGCTCACTGTCAAAGAAAAGAATGAAGTGGGAAAAGGGTAGTAACATGCCCTGTGGCAGTCAGAAAGACAACGGGAACATCAAAGCCTTGCAAATAAGAAACAAACAAGGGCCTGATCACAGACTCCTTCACTTGAGCAGAGCTCCCTTTGAAGATGACTGGAATCCAACTGGCACGAGCCTGCAGGACTGAACCTTGACTTCTGAAGGAGCACAGGAACCACTGCTCCTGCACTCGCTCTGTGAGGGTTCATCCAGCCCCACAGAGCTTCTCCCTAGCCAGAGCCAGCTGCTTCGGAGAAGGACATAAAACAAGTTGCCAACAAATCTCAGGACCTTTGTTTACAGCGCTGTCATAGGTTCAGGCTCCCTTAGCAGTTTGATGAATCGTGAATGCTAGGTCTCTCTCACCCCAAGTTATTTAACTTGTAAAAGTGCACACAGTGATTTCCATGCCCCTTAGATTTCCACATACTTGAAGGAAAATTGGGAAGGTCCGTGCAGGTGGAGAGGGGTGTGCATGCACAACATGCACGTACAAGTACATCTATGTGCAATGAAATTGTCTTCCTGCATTTAGCAATACCACCCCTTTTCATATTTGTTGGCCTACAGAGTTACTGTTCTGAATAGATCCAAAACCAGAGCATTTACAGCAAAACTTTATCTCCACAAATCTATTTATAACCCTTCTATGAGATAAATTCCAAAGATATTTTTTGCCATTTAAGGACATAAACCAGAAAATGTGCAAACGGGTGGGTTCCACTTTGCTTCACACCCTCCACAGCAAGTCTCGAGGGAAATGCTCTTTATTTGTATTCTGTACACAAGAGGGTGTGGAAACATGTAATGTTGTTTCCATCGCCTGAAATCTTTCCCTAATATTTTCCCCACTGCAGCCTGGCCTGGCCCCAGGAGTTACAATTTCAAATGCTCTCATCAACATGAAACTGGACAAGCAGATAAGGTTCAGCAGCTCGCTTAGTAGTTTCTCTTGCGAGCTTAGGAAACTATGGCGGGTCTGTAAGCAAAAGCTGTCATCCCGCGGTTTTGGTACACGCATGAAAACTTCGCAGGAAGACTCTGTCTCAGATGCAGCAAGCACCCAAGGAATTCCCTCCAGACATGGCAGAGTAGTGTCACTACTGAGCCTGGCCCACTTTGCATCTCATTCACTGGGCTTCAGCAGTTTTATACCCACTATCTAGAAGAATTTACTTTCTAGTAGAATACATATCTGTGTGAACAAACAAACAAAAAAGTGTATGTTCTTGCTGGGAAATCAGTCAAAAATAAGGTTTTGGCCAGTGCTTAAACTTGGCATTTTGGTATTACAAATTCTTCATGAACACTAATGAATTAAGCCCAGCAGCCCCACGGGCTAAATACAAAAAGGCACAGATTATCCTTTACTTGAAGATACAGAAACAGACACACAGCATTAAGTGACTCACTAGGTATTTATGACCACAGGAAAAAATTCAAAGGAGAAATTACTCCAGTGGCTTAAGATATGGTTGCCTCTTTCCTTTCTCTCTTCCCCCTGCTTCCTCAGTTATTTGCTCCTACCCCCACTGCAAGCCAGCAGGACAGACCCTGCAAACACTTCTTCCTGGCTTCAACCCAAAGTCCCATAAACACTGCTATCGGCAGGATCTTCTGATCAGGAGGTGCCCCTATGCTTCATGGACAGTTTTCCTCTCTCAAGGGGCAGATACAAGGGGCAGGGAGGGGGAAGAGGCATCAGTTAGCAGCGGTGGTTGCTGACCACAGACAGAAGAGGTGGGTACCGCAGCTCAGAGCCCACCTGCCTCACTGCCGGGTAGCCCAGCAAGGCTGGTCATGGCTGTAGCTGGATGCACAGCAGTTGCTGCAAGACAAAGCAGTAGCCAGGAGGTTTGCAACTGAGACAGTCCAAGAAGACTGCATTCCTCGCAGGGACAGCTAGTGATGCTCAGGAAAAGGGACACGATAGGGACCATGCTGCTAACGCTGGTATCTGCTTGGCAGCCAGGCTGCCAGCCCCACACCATTTACCAGCACTAAGCACAGTTCCAAAGAAAAAAAAAAAAACCACACGAAAAGCAGCACTTTCTTACGCAGGATGTAAACCATGCAGCTAACATACCAGGGCTGGCAGCTAAATAACGGTGTTACATGCCCTAACCTTTTTGGTTAATCAAGTCTGTTTCAAGAAAAGTAGGAGCAAGCTCCCCTGGGGGTGGGAGGGATCCCAAATTACAATGTACTGAGCATCCTTCCCCACTGGGCTAGCTGAACTGTACAAGAGCATCAGGAAAGGCCAAAAGAAATTGTTACATAGTTCATCTGTCCCATGACCTCAGTGTTTCATCCAGAAAGGTCATACCTAATCTGATCCTCAAATGCCTTTGAGTCAAATTTCAGCCTTAGCCAAATCCTTGACAAAGCATTTGGAGGCGTGCAACAGCTACAGCTTCCCAGCAAACGCCAGCACCAAGAGAGTAAGTGCTAGCATGTAGGTAGGTGCCTTGTTTCCAGTACAGATGCCCCCAAAAGCCATTCTCACCAGGTCACGGGGCTTTAAACCACCCAGGAGCTACGAACAAAACCAGCACGCTGGCCTCTGCACATGCACATTTCTGAAGGTGAGAGCTCTAGTAAGGAAGCAGCTTTCTTGTTACAAGCTGCCAGGGGGTAGTTACTAAGAAAAGACAATTTTTAAAGAATGAAAACTTGCTTTGAAGATAGACTCCCACTCTTTGCATTCACAGGCCTGTCTGCCTCAGGCTTTGTACACCTGGAGCCCAATCCTGCAAACTCCCCATAAAGCTCCTCTCAAAGGCAACGAAAGGTTCACAGGATTGTGCTTGCCATTCTGCCCTGTTACCTTTTTTGGTGCTTTCTCTGATACTCGGAAGAGTCCAGACAAGCACTGCAGATGGACAGCTAATGCCGCTGTCTTGGTCCTCTCTTTCTTAGGCATATATGGTTTCCTGTCCCTCTTTGTTCACACTCAGCAATCAAATGCACCAAGTTGTACCCTTGGCAGATAGGGGTTAACAACTGCACCAAACTTTAATACAAATTATAACTCAGGCAGCCAAGAGAATAGGACTCATGTAAGCAACCAGCGAGAAAGAATATTTTAAACAGTCCCAGGGGATTCAAGTGCTATTTGTCCTGCAGGAGGGAAGACCTGCAGGCTCCCACTTCTCTGCAATGAAAAAAATCACCCCCATAGGCAGGGCCACTCCAGCTGCACACAAGGAAGGGTGAAACAAGTAAGACTTCTTGACAGACCTTCCCTGTCGTCTTTCTCTTCATATGACAGAAGCTACCTCCCAGCAGGCAGCCAGCAAAAAAAGCCTTGCTCTATTTTTCTAGTTGCACCATCTGGAATCAGTAGCACTGTGCCCTAACCCCATGTGGGTCCAGACGGATGCTGACCACCATGCCTCCATGCCACATGTGGGCCCATGAATGAGACTTTGAGGAATAAGAAATCTTCCCATGTTAATGCACTTTAATTTTCCCTCTAATGTCAGCCAGAGGAACTTACAGCCCCCCTTTCCTTTCAAATCACCTAGCTTTCAGTGTCACTATTGCATTGTGTATCAGTGTTGGACAAGAAATAGAAGCACAAGGGAAGTTACTCTTTTCTCAGGCTGCTCCGTGTCAGAATAATGCTGTGAGCGTAAGAAGTAACAATTGTGGAAAATCCTTTATTCTCCTAATACATGCTTACATCATTCACTGTCAAAGCGTATTCAGAGTACACAGGACTCCCCTTGCATCAGATCCTGCATCTGTTAATGATGGTATTGATTTCACCAAGACTAATCCTGTGAATGAAGGCTGTGGAATTGATCCTCTTGTCATTACATGCTGCAACAAAGAGGAGTTTTCAGGAAATACAAGTTATTTCAATTTAGTCTCTTGTTCACAGGCATCTTATCTGGTCTTTCTCCCCTGCCATCATAATTTAGATATTACATTAACGTGTGCAGGTTTTATTGACTAAGATACCTGCCTAGCAGAAAGGCATCTGCCAAAGAAAGACAGACCTGTACTTTCTTCAAATATGTTGAGAATAGTTCAGACCCTCTTTACCTTAAAAGCAACTTAAAGCAAATGGACCACTTACTTGAAGTATCACTCTATTTGTCATTTATGTTAAAACAGTACATTTCATTGGTTTTGGTGTATGTAGTTTTAGGACCCCATCCTGTCTCTCCATGGCAGGAGAAAAAAAAGGTATGAAACTTGTACACTCACACAGAACCTACTGCTACGTTTAGTGAGACAGAGAAAGAATAGATGCAAGTCCCAGGGTTCTTTGATAGCAAACCATACAAGCACAATCATTCACAGTATAGTACCTAAAATAGACAAATTATAATAAATACACAGTTCTCACAAAAGAAACACTCTGCCTCCTTATTTTCTTTGAGCTGCTGCCAAAGAGGGAATGTGTTATTTTCAGAAATAATTCTCCTGTACGCCTTTTAGCAAGAGAAGCCTTCTCAGCTAGGCAAAATTGCATAAAAGCTGCGTACTCTGAAAATAAGTACTCCTCTGAAAATAAATACTCCACAAAAAGTCATTTTAAAACAGTTATCTCGCCCATTCTGCCAAACAATATATACGAGAAAAATCAATTCTGTTGCTGCAGGTCTCGCCGGAGGTTACTAGTTTGGCCAAAGTCTGCTGCTCCCAAGTATCCATCTGCAGCTAACTTCATCCCTCCCTTCGTTTTCCCAGCTCTTTCTCTGAGAAATTCCCTACTATGCAGAATATCGTGCTATCAGCAGCCAGCCTTGCACAGTGCTTTCAATCTGTCCGAGCATGTCAAAGGAGCTGGGAAGGAAAGCCTGCTCGCTGGCTCTCCCCAGCAGCGCTCTGACTGACACAAATACAGACCCAGACTTTTAAGAGCTCCGGTCCCACCCAAGTGCATTTTTTTCTCCCCCTTTTAACAGGAAAGACAACTTCACAAGAAACATTCTGGCAATATGCTGCTGCGCATGTTGAAGGCTGAAGACAAAAACGGATGCCATCTATTGTCAACAATACTTCTATGAAAGGCTGCCATGACGGACATCTGCTTCAGCAAGTATCAGATCAGTTACATTAACCAGAGCTTTACTGTAGCTGTATCAGTTACGCCGGGAGACTGCCTTAGCAGTCAGGCTGCTCTGAAAGCCCAGGTATTAAGTTGCAAAATTAAAAGCAATTCACCAGCCGTTACCATGCTAAAAACTTTTTCATTGCAATTCCTTTTTCAAAAAAGAAAAAAAAAAACAACAAAAAACCCCAACAAACAACCACACAGGTTATTGCTCCCCTAACAAGCCTGCTGCAGGATCTCAAATGAAATAGGACCAGCACAGACCCTGCTCTGCACCCAAAGCCTTGCCCCCACACCTCCTTTTTAGGGTCCACTGGGGTGGGCAACCATGCAGCCCCTCCACCCGCCCGGCACAGACATCCCCCTTAGTTCACCACAAACATCTGGAAAGGGGGGCACAGAGAGAGGAAGGGAGGAAAAATAGCATCCGACACTTTCGCACTATTTCCACAGCTCGTTAGATTTCGCATGCTGCTTAATCTCTAGCCGTAACACAAATGCAGTCAGACCAGCTCACTCCCGAACAAATACATATCTTAAGCCCTTACCTCTGGCTGAAAAGTTTTCAACTAGTAGGAAGGAAATGAATAACTGGCTGCTTGGGCAGGAGCACAGCAAGAAAGGCACACCAGCAGCCTCACACACAGCCCTATTCAATAAAACTACAGCTTTTCCTTGGCCCCTCCCAAAAGTCAATGCTAAGTGAATACATATCCCTTATGTTTACAATTGGCAGGCAGCGGTATGCATTGTCCTCAATTTATTCTAATAGGCAGCCAATGACTACGCACAAGCCAAGGTGGGTTCAGCCTGCCTGCAGAGATGCCTGTCATTCCCTAGGCATGCTCAGGAAGCCACTCATCAGAAAACCAAGACCTAAAAAGCTCCGAAAATTCATGCAAGCTGCCAAAACTGTCTTGCTACATGCCCTTTTTTGGTTATCCTTAGCAGGGCCTCTGAAAGTAAATCCTCTGTCAGGAACAATCATAAGAAATGTTAATCTTGGAGAAGGAGGCTGTCTTGTTAAACACAAATGGAGCTTAAAAAAGGAAATACACTGAATGGAATGGGACACAGTAAACATATTTACTTTTTGCACCAGTTAAAAAAAAATCAAATAAATAATTTCACCACAGCTAAACTTCATTGTATTTTTTTTAACGAGGACCACATGTAAAAGGGAACAGAAACGCTGTGCTGTGCAAGCTTGATTCTGCAGAAAGAGACAGACACCAGTGGGATAGGCACATGAAAGATGAGTTGGCAGGCTTTGCAGCCCGTTTCCATTTCAAATAGTACAACAGAAGTTACATATAGAATATCTGTGTTCTGAAAAATAACTTTTAAAGGTATTCAAAACTTTGATGATGATCCTTAGCAAGTTGAACTAGTCGGATACACAGGTTTAGTTTATAGGTATACAACTATTTATCTAGACATTAAAACTGGTTCATTTACAGTGAGGGTAGCCCTACATCTACATAGTATGACCAATACTTTTCACTGTCTTTGAATACCATAGATAAAAGTAAACTTAGATTAATTTTTATCTTTTGTTTGTTTTGCTTTAGTGATCACATGCTATTGATAACTTTCCAAATTATGCGGGCATTTTAAAAAATAAAAGAACAGATGCAGACTGGTGCCAGAAACAAATGAGTTACATAAACTAATTAAGAAAGTGTGAAAATATATATGAAAATTATTGCCTGGGAAAACAGCACAGTACATAGGTCCTAACATGTGCATGTACCAGCCACTAAGCAAGGCTGCAGGAGAACTGCTGACTGCTCTAAGAGGACAGGATTCCAGACCAGGAGATATTCTGCAGATTCATATTTGACAATAATATACACAAAACCAGTTAGGGGGAAAATATGTGTAAGATGACTTAGCAGCTGAACGGGCTAAACTATTTTAATGCCTTTCTGGGTCTTTTTTTTGGCCACTGGGCCCCACAGATTTAGTCACATGTGTAGTGCAAGAAGGATGCAGTCCACAGACAGTAAACTTATCTTTATAGCATTAAAAAAAAAAAAAGAGAGCTAAATCTATGCAGATTTACAGCAAGCAATCATAATTATTCTAGTATCATTTTAAATTTCACAGCTTATTAGATGAAGTAAAAAGTGGTGTTTGTTTTTGGAAGGCACCTTCTTTTTCTTCATTTTAACAACCCTTTGGAAACTTCTTCTGATGCCAGACATCTCCCATCACGTGGCTGTGATGGTTTTAAATATTAAAAGTAATACATACAGCACATGTAACTTTGTTTTGCAGGTTTTACTAGACAAGGGAGAACAAAATCCTTGTTCTCAGTCATTCCATTAACTATAGAAATTATTAGCCTATGTATCAGTGACCAAATAAAAAGACGTAATGACATTATTTAGGACGAAATTACAAATCTCTACTGGATCTTACCATCCCCTAGATTTTCAGAACATAAAATATTGAAGAATCCCAGCTGAGAAGTAAATGGGATTAAGGGATGCTGACGGTCAGAACAGAAAACTGAATGTTAGAAGTACCCTCAGGTTATCATTCCAGCATAGCCATCAACCCCTGCAATCTCAGTGTCCACTGCAACAGGGAGCTAGCAAGTATACACTACCTAAAGCCAAAAACAACTGTTTGTCTGGGGTTTTTTGAGAGAGACTTGCCATGAGTTTGATGCTCACTTGTCAAAGCATCCCAAACTCTTTGTGTTCCAAGTCACTTTTCCATTAAAATGCTGCAGAAAAGACCGATTTTGCTTTGGGGAAATGACATCATGAAAAGTAAAGTTTGCATCCTTCTTACTGAGCTGAATTTCACTTGGAGAAACTTTTCAATTCTACGACTTGAAACTTCAAAGCCAACAAACTGGCACAGATACCATAGTTTTCCTGGAGGTATTACTGGAAACCTGAGCTATGAAAAATGCAGAGTTAAATTCTAGTGGGTGCCCCTTTGACTTCTATGACTAGGAGACACCTGTAAATGCCTGCTGTAAACACGCAGTTATAATATGCCTATATCCACAAGTGTAGGAATTTAAAGAACTATCACGGTGGTCCTTGCCCTCATCACCAGGGTTGCCACTCTAGCCACACCTTCCTATCCCCTTTACTTTAACAATCAGACACTCTTTGTATCATAGCACAGAGCTAAAATCCTTTTTGGGAGCTGAATAACCCAACTCCTGTTTTATGATTGCACATGTAAGACAGAAAAAACAGTACACGCAGAAATTAAACCCCCAAACCAAGCACAATTTTAATATCAATACTTTATCATGGTAAGTAAGGGCCCTGCAAGTGCTCATTGCTAAGCTCTTGAGCTCAATAACTCAGGGCAAGGGTGGGACTTCTTGCGATAAGAGCCAAAGTGCTTGTACGTGCTAGACACTTAGTGCGTTCTTGGAGACCTAAGCCTGCAGTCACTCCCTCAGAAGAATCATGTTAGAAGCACCTGGAAATCTCTGTCGAGACTGTGGCTCTCACAGGTTTATCAATTTTTCCTACAAAATTTACAGTCTAAAGCTGAGGTAAGTCTGTGGTCTAGAAAGTACACTATAAATCATCCCCTGGGAAGCAGGTCTGGTTGCTGCATACAGCTACTCTGAAGAACTTCCATTTTGGCACTGCAAAGCCCTCAAGACTCAGCAGGCAGCAGTAGCCAAAGGGGCCATTTGGATTATTGCTGTTCCAGTCCTCCGAGTGCCTTATTCCCAAAGCAGCTATGACAGTAGAGCTGTGCTCCCTGCCTGGAAAAAGTCTTTGGGGTATTTGGGGAGGGATAATCTTCTGCTTTTCAAAATGAAGACGCTTTTTGTTATTGAGCTTCCCGGAATTATTTTTCTTCTCTTTCATTGTGCACGTGGCCATTACTGAGTAGCACTGAGTCTCCCACCACTGTCACTGCAACATCTTCAGCTGCTGTTTCAGAAACAAAGAGGAAATATGTTTACCACCACTGCACGTTCCCACAATATAGCAAGATGCATGTACAGCATCAAACACACCATGGGGAAGGCCATTCTTTCCATGTGTACCCAATCAATTTGGCCATTGCCTCACACCCCCAAAATCTAATTTTTTGGTGGTCTCCACAGCTAACAGTGGGTCAAACAGTCCTAGTGTTTACAGCATAGAGATCTTTAGAAAGGAGCTTCTGTCCTGCTCTGTGCTTAGCTTGGGAGACCAAAGCTCTGCTTAGGAGAATCGCAGTAGCGAGCTCTATGCTAGGAGTAACCGACCCTGTTCCCTAATGCAGAGACAGACACAAAGAGGAAGGCTTCCTCCTGCACCAGGGTAATGAAGATGTGTCATTCAGGCCTGCTGACAAAAAAAAAAAAAGCAGTCTTTATTTCCAATCCTGGTACTGGTAACAAAGGTGTGACAGGCTGGAGTGCTGGCGTGAGTCACAGATACAGAAGATTATAATGCTGTCAGCAGCAAGGGTCAGCATCCATTGAGTCCTGGCAACCACAGCTACAGCTGAACATCGCTCTCGCTCTAGCAAATGCCCTCAGACCCGACCAGTAACGCTTTTAACTCTCACGTTTAGGTTCCCTTCGCAGCACTCTTCAAGAGCTATACAGTACAACTGTTTATTGTAAATAGAAGTTTGCCATTCTTTGCCTCTGAGCAGGACAGGGAGGGAAGGAAGTTTTAACACTGCCAAATACAAAATACTTCCCTGGAGGGTCATGTGGATGCATATGGCAGGGGCAGAGCCTCGGTCTTACCCTGTAAACCCTCTAGGGAGTCTAAAGGAAGTATCAAAAGACTACATCTTGACATGAGAGGTAGGACTCCCTTCCCTAGCACCATTAAGCAAACCTCTCCCGCTCCTCATCTATGTATACTGGCATATTCAACAGTGTTGAATATCTCCAAACACCCCTGAAATACCAGTCACAACTGCATCATTCTTCACTTTCAGCCTCTCCAGAATATAAGTGCTCTCTAAATGGAACATCATGACCAAGGATGAGGGGAACTGTTCTGAGATTACACAAGATGTCCAGGCTAACAAGATCTTACAGGGAGTCCTGTTGTGTATACCAGGGTAGGCAAGACCTGCATTGCTTGTGTGAACAGGAATGAGGACTAAGCCTCCATTGGCACCCAAAGGACACAACTGCCCTAGGAACTGGGTCGGATGAGAAGCATACCCAGAGAAAGGTCAGCACTAGGAACAGTTGACGAGATGGGACACCAACTTACATGTACATTCTCTGCCCTCTGTACCCTGGTCAGAGGCAGGACAATAGATAGGGGCACCCTCTCCAGCAGATTTTGTTTTTTATCTCCCTCGGCACAAGAGAGCAGTGGGCAGGAAACATACCAGAGTGCTCCAACCCAGAGTGGAAAGCACAGTTTGGCTCTGCACATTTTCTCATACCCCCTCATAACATAAAGAAGGCACAGTGTGAGTTCCCCCCAACCCAGCAGATTATTTCTAAATGATGGTATGGCTACGCCATTTCTACAGCTCATCTGAAATCAGCCTAATCTTATATACAGAGGATACAGCCCAGATGGTGGTACTCACAGCTGTGCACGTCCGACATGAAGGTGAGTAAGCTTAGATTTGTGAGCAAGCCACCCAGCTGGCAGGTCTGTCTGGGGGATTGCTTCAAAGTGCATGAGGGAGAAGCCCACACACCGTGAGCAGATTTGGTCATCCTTATGATTACCTCCTGGGCACAGACAAGCTGCTTCTATGTTAGAGAGGCAGAGGTAACTTTTTAGGAAAATTTTACACATGCTGCTTCAGGCAATATCTTTTGGCCTGGAACAGCACAATCCATAGGACTTCAAAGCCACCAGTGCGCTCAAAGAGGGTCTAAAAGCTACCACAAAAGAGAGCAGAGGAATACAAGCATCTCTTCAAACACAGGGTTGCGTACAGTACAATGTCAGTCAGCTGGAAATAAAAAGCTAGTGCTGCTTAGACACAGTAACAAGGACTAGAATGTAGATACCAAGAGGAACGCATGTCTTTAACACAGATGCCAGCCTCAGTCTCCCTAGGATTCATCCCTGTATATCCAGTAGAAGAGGGAGAGCCCTCCAAAAGGCTATTCACATCACAGATGTTTAGCATGTCCAGAAGAGCTGCACTGACAAGTAGGAAACCCAAGGCACCAAGCCTCCCACTCAAAGTGCCACAAATCCTTCACAACTGGCAAGGACTGCATTCTCTTTCCTTCCCAAAAGGCATTTTGAGTCTTCTGGGTGCTAACAAAAGCAATAAATGAAAAAACCAATGGATCCTGTTTAAGGCGCAGGAATCAAAAAGCATGCCATACATCAGTCCACACCATGATAACCAAGCAAGGAATGCAGGGCAGAAGATAGAACCAGTTTCAGCTTGCAAAAAGGTATTGGGAAAGAAGAGACCCCCCTGCTATGGGAAAGAGACTTACCTAGCACCCTGAGAGTAAGGATCAGTCCAATATTTCCAAGAGCAGCACTCCCTCACCTTGGATTAAAGAAATGAAAAGGTAAGCTCATAATTATGTATCGTTGCCATTCATTTTGGTGTGGCATATCTGCCCGTTTCTGCTAGTTGTCGTATTTTATTTCTCTTGGTTTAGGCAGCTAAATATAAGCAAAGCACATTTATATGCTAAAAAGAATAATCAAAACAAAAAAAGAATCCCAAAATCTGCTGGAAGAAGATATTTGACCCACAGTAAGAAAGAATTAATCATGGGCACAATGACTTTACTAAAAGCAAAACAAACAACACAGTGGCCCATATTCCAAAGAAAACAGAATACCTGCACTTTTCCACTACAAAACTAAGCCTACCTACAAGGACACAGTGCCCCCCAAAGAACAGAGACTTCACAGCACCTTTACTCATTAGTAGAAAAGAAAAAAAGCTCTTCTGGATTGCTTTGGAAAGTAGGACTTTTACAAACTTTTTCTGCAGGCTAACATATGGTAAGGGAACTCTGCCCTCAGGGTCACCCCTTTTCCTGAAGGGCATGCCCACTTCTATCACAGAGAGTACAAACTATGAACAACAGATGTGTATCTTTTTCCAAACACCCTTGTTTTCCATTGCCAGCCACAAAAAATTATATGCAATGAAATTAGCAGTGCTCAAAATTTGCACACATTCACAATTAGCCTTGGTTTGAGAAAAATCAGTGCATTTGCTCAAAACAATTTCACTGTACATGCTCCTTCTTTGTAAGTTTAGCTTTATTTTGAGTATTGTTTTCCAGGCAGAAAAGATAGTGCCATCATCTACTTTTGCAACTGGGTTACAAATTGCACAGCTACTGGTACAGGCATTTTGAGGGTGAGGCATATTCCTTGGCCTTGATTCTCCTCTCACTTAGGCTAGGGTAAACCAAGTGTCAGCCTAATCAAATCAATATTCTCTGACATATCCTATTGTTACAGCAATGTGAGAACCAGGCCCTTTTGTGCTCTGACGCTAATAAACTACTCTGCTTCAGCAGTTTGGCTCAGGCAATGAGCAAAGGTTAGGTCTCAGTCATTAACTTGGGCTCGAATGAAAAATACAGCTTTAGTGGGCAAAGTCCATTTAAGTCCCACACATGCCCATGTTTGCAAACAATACTTTTGATCTTCACTCAGGTCTCCTGTATGGTTTTGGCTGCTGTAACAGAATTCAACACTTGCAGCTGCTTCTCCATGGCCATGTCCCTAGGGATGGCAAGCCATGGAGAGAGAAAGGCACCTCAGGCAACTGAAGGCTGTGCTTACTCAACAAAATCAAGTAGAGGTAGTTGGTAGGCTGCTGGCAAGAATATCTGATTCCATTGGTATTTGCTTCAAACACTGAATCTGTTACTGTCCCCATTTTATCCATGCAGCACATGCATAAGGGGAAGAGATTGAATACAGTCACCACCTTCCAGCCTATTCATGCTATATCTTACTGTCATATACATCCTTACATCTCCTCCAGACCCAAGAAGCTCTAACCAGTTCAGGCCACAATGCATGCAATGAACCCAACATCTGTTTCTGTATGGTAATAGGCTTCAGTTTCAAACAGGTAAAAAAAACAGAATGCTAGAAAGCAAGGAGTATTGCTCCTTTTTTAAAAATGGGAAACAAGGTACTGAAGAGATCCATGTAGATCCAGCTTAGATCCACACAGGTATTCAGACATTCAGCTCATATTTACACAGTTAATAAGTCCCCCATCATTTAAGACTTCAGTCCCATGTAGACATGGTTCTCAGCGACTTGCATAACATCATGAAGTCACTGTTTCGCAGAGCCAAGAAAGGAACCCAGAAGGTCTCCATCTTGCTCTGATCCCTATCAAGATGGGAGATGTCCTGCTGAAAGACTGGCTGTGCCAGGCAGCTCACACGAGGCTACTAGCATGTCGCTTCACTCACAGCAAGAGCGCAGGGCAAGTTGGAGAGCTGGAGGGGGGAGAGGAAGACCTGTTAGGCAGGAAGAAGGTATGACACTGCAGGGGACAGAAAACAGGCAACAGGGTGCGTGGCAAAAGACTCAAGACAAGACTTGTTAGATACCTCAGCAGACACAGCACTAAGAGGAACTAGACAGTGAAAAAGGGGAAAGACAAGAGCACGCAGCCTCTGCTTTCACACTCTTATTGCTATTACACACAGAGGGCAGAGCTGCACTGTCCCAGCTCAGAACAAATTAACCAGTTGCAGCTTTGTGCCACGCTCTGAGCACACACATGCTGTGCTAGGGCTACTACTGGTGCTTGCGAACAAAGTTGTTTAAAACGAGATGTCTAGTGCCCTGCATCACACCCTGCCAGCTTGCATGATGCAACTGCAGAGCCACAGCTAGAGCAGACTGTAGCTGTGCCAAAGTAACACGATGGTTCTGTGGAAGGAGCTACGCATCACTCAGAGTACATCCCTCCCTAAATCTTCCAGCCATGCAGTCCCCTCCTAGAAAGAACAAGCTTTTGCCACTTCCTTAGAAAAGCCAAATTTGTCATCACCAGTGACAAGGAATCTATAGGAAAGGGGAGCAGGCATGGCAGACAGAGCCTCAGCAGCAGTCCCAGGCATTTTGCTAAACCAAAACCTCCGCCTGCCCTTTGGTTTATCCAGCAGAAGAAGGAACTGCAGTATCTGCCTCAAAAGAAAGAATTAGAAGCAGAAGAGGAAGCAAATGAAGAAACATTAGCAATATGGCTTACCTAATACCACAGACCAAATTTGAGAACTGGATATTGAAGTGCACCAAGTCCCTGACATTCCTGTAGCAGCACATACTGCCAAGCCGTCTTATCCCAAAGTCGAGAGAGGCATCACTGAAATGATGGCTATTCCTAATGCAACATCGCTTAATAATCTTAGTCAGGATTCGGGTTCCCATGAGGCGGTTCCTCTGCTTACACCACAGTAGCAGGTTGTGGGAGACACTTGTACTGGTGGGATCTCCAAGTACTAAATCATTCATGCACAGGCAGGACTCCATGCCAGCAATCCTAGGGAAGTATGAACCCCTACAGGAGTTTCTCTGAAGGATGCAGCATTTAGTGCACTGACAGACAGTTTCCTGCAGCAGCTTCATTTAAATAAAAGAAATTAAATATGAATTTAAAAAATGGGACCAATACAGAAGCCTCCATACTATGTATTTTGAAATTACATTTCATTCTACATTTCCTATCCTCTAATATTCCCAGTATGTCTCAGTCATTTGTACTGATGAAGCAGCATGACAGAATTTCTCAAGGGGAAACTATCAGGGAGCAGCTGGGTTTTTGAACTGCAGACAGCTATGCTATTTGTCTATATAAGCTAAATCACTGGTATAACACATGATGAGGTACCTACAGAAGTATACAGAAAAGAGGAGTAACAGCTCATATGTTTTTCACAGTTCCAGTCTCCAGTTCCTCTGCACTTCAAAATTTGCTTCCAAGAGATTAAATCCTTGTGCTTTGCTATGCAAGTGGTGTAGCCACAGTTTATGGCAAAACTGAGGTTGATGTAGAATGCAGCCTTCTGGTTTGAGCACATTATATCAAATCTACTTTGGCCTGCCCTTTGGTCAGAAGTGAAATTGAAAGTGCTAGGTTTAATTCTCTAGGCAGGGATCATACTTACCTGAAAAAATTACTTTGTGACCTTCTGGCTCTCCTATGATCAACATTCATCAAATACTCATTAAAATATCTGATCTCTTGAGTGGCTCCAATTTCTTTGACCCTTCCATTTCCAGAATGACCCGTGTTCAACTTCTATGGCAAGCTCTGAACTTCTGAAGTTTAGTGTATTTGCACAATAAGTCCAAATATCCTATATTTTTTCCTATTCTTTAAGACAGATGAAAATCAGAGAGAGTCAGATTTTCTCTGGTTCCTTCAAGAATAATTCACGGCAATTAAACACTAAGTGCCAGCTGTATGAAGTACACTGATACAAATTAAAAATACATGATGCTGGGGGAATAATTCCATCTTTTCCCCATTCAGTCCTTTGAATTTATATTTGAAGTCCTCTTCTTAAGTGCTTATAATGGTCTTCCTCCAATTCTGTTTGAGGATGAATGGAAATGCATACTAATGCTGCCACTGGGTTTCTGGAATTCTTCTTTTGTAATTCATGGTATCTCCACAGATACCACTTCCTCAGACAAGCCATATAATATCAGGGAAGACTGCAATGCTCCTGTATCTTTTTGCAGTGGTAACAGTGGACACAAGAATTGCTTCCAGATACCTTGAACAACTGCTGTAAGGAAGCCCTGCTTTTCTTTAGCAACATCAATAGGAACCTCGTAATGCAAGCAGGTCAGATTTCTCTGAGTATAAAGCATGGTCTTTGCCGTCATGCATACTCTGTAGCACTGTATTCCTGGTTTGTGTTTTACCACAAAAAATTAGCATGGGGATGCCCATGCGATACACAGAGTACCCCTCTCAAAGTAGATCTTGCAGCTGGCCTGATAAAATAGGGTTTTCGGGATACAAAGCTCAAAAAAAAGCAGTCTTTGAAAGGTTGCACTTTTTCATGTTAGAGATTGAAAAGACACATCTTTAAGCACATTTGGCTGAGCATTCATTACATTTTCCTATAAAGAAAATAACTTATTTTTCCATGAAACTCTCTAGATTACCATACGCTACCCTTTATTAAGGCAGCACCATTACCACATTCTTCTCATTTCTAATATTCAGTCTCACAAGCCATTAAAAGCAATTCCCAGTACTGCAAGTTTAGATACCAATGATGTAAAGCAGTCACCAGTGGCTTATGGTTAATATCTTTATTATTTTCAGCCACAAAGACAACTTCCATAAACAAAAAAAAAATCAATTAAATTTTTCTAAACACAAATATGGAAAGAATTATGCCTGCCTTTACAAAAGTCTTTTCATCACTGTTGAATGTTTTTGGGTAAAGGAAAGGGATGTTCTTGCCAGCATCTACCACATATGATATTATAACCATCAAGATAAACATCCATACGCCTCAAGCCAGAGCTGCTTCTGAGTGTCAGAATGCATGCATGAATTCCTAACTAATAGCTATTGTTTGGATTCATTAGAAGAAATATCACAAGTCTGACTTTTTCCAGAACTTAGCACACTATAACACCACAAGCAAAAAAAAATAATCGTAGTTGCTAGGTTTTCTAAGAAGTGGCCTTAGTTTTTAAAGAGACTTTAAATCGATTATGGATCAGAAACACATTCCTTCATTTGATTGCCATCTTTTAGCATTCAAAAGAAGTCTCAAATATTCCATATTTGACTGAAAAAACTGACACTTGGCTTATTTAACTTGGCTTGTGAGCAGCTATATACAATTGAAAGCTTCCTCAAAAATCACAAGGGGTTTCCTTACACAGATGCTTGCAATGCAAATAGGAAAGAAACAAACAGCTTACTCAAGTCCCCGCACAGTCTGATTGGTGACACTTCCCGTTTCTGATCAGTTCACGGATAAATTCACCAGTCTTCAGTGAGATACCAGACCACCTCTGACAGACCCTGAACCAGACTATAAAACAATTAAGCTGCTGACTGCATAACTAGGCAGTAGGATTGCTACGCACAATGGAATGTATAGCTCTGTATTTCAACTATTGTCATCCTGCCTCCAGCATACGTCAGGAACTCATAACATCACAGTGAAAGGATTTGCTTATTCACATAAGCAGGGCTTACCCCTCAGTTTGCACTGTGCTCAGCTGCAGAATCCCACCAGCATTTGCTGTGCTCAGCACCCACCTGAAGCCATGAAGAGCTGTTGTGAAATATAAGTAACACAAAGAAGCCATACTCTCCCTCACAGTGGATGTGAACTGTTCCATCCCCTACCTCCACCAGAGGCACGCTGAGCATTAACTAATATTTGCACAACGCTATAAAAGTGCAAAATTCTATTCAAACACTTCTCTGGGGTGGTCAAAGTCCCAAATGTCTGTTCCAGGGAAATTCCAACATTTCAGGACTATCCTTGAGTTCATTATTTAACTGGAAGAAAAAAATTCCCAATTAAATGAAATTTCAGACGTACCTTCTCTTGACAATGTCAAAGGACATCCTTTCTAATTCCCCACTGAACTTTAATATAAATTATCAAAAAGAGGTGAATGCTAGAACAACATGCTTCAACTGCTCTCAAAATTTCTTCAATAATGTTTAATCAAAAAGAGATACAAATCAACTTCTGTGAAATATATTCCAGTGAAATTCAGAGAATCTGTAAAAAGACTCCAGTGGAAGAAACTTTAGCTTCTCCAGTAATATTATTCATTCACTGTTTACTACCACAGTCTGTTTTGGAAGCCACCAAGGATATGTGAGGAAGCACAGAGAAATATCCAGAAAAGTGTTTAGCTTAAGCTTTTTGGTACAGTGACTGATCTCCCCATTGCTTTTTCAACTTGTCTTCCAGATTAGTTGTGATCGATTATAAAAGTCATACGGTACAAGTTCTAGCTTATGAACATGGACTTCATATGCTCAGAAGGATTAGCAAAAGACATTTTGATTCATTTTCTCCAAGGAAGAGAATATTTTTTATAATCTCTATGTCCAAATTCAATCAGGAAAAAAAATATATTGGTGGCTACATACTGCAACAGTATGGGAAATTGGACTGCTTATTGTTTCAGGCCCAGGCCACCCAAGATTTGAGAGGATTTGGCAGCTTTCAGAATATATCACATGAGAGACTGGTTTGACAGACAAACAAAACAAAAACAACCCAGATGGCTGTGCTTCCCCCAGTTACAAGGCAATGCCATCAGAGAGGCCTTTACTCACATAGAAGCATTTTCATTTTAAAAAGGTCAGTTATTTTTTAAATGTCTACCTTTTCAAAAAGTCTTTGCACTGATTCTACTTTTACCAAAAATCATGTTTTCCTCACATTTTCTGTAAGGAAACTTATGTGAATTTTATAGAAGAATCTTAAAAAAAAAAAGAGGCCAAACAATCCCAACCTCACACGATCTCTCTCCAGCCTCTTTTTCCTGTTATTCTCAAAGATATAAATATCAGATGCAGGAATGTGCAAATGCAGAAAGTACATAATTTTAGCTAGTCCAACTATTTGGATAGTTCGGTCATCAACCTGTTTCTGAATGTTGTGGTCTCATTAGTTTTACTGGCTTGTTATATTGATTTTTCTGTTATTATAGGGCTGCTTATTTTACCTATATTTTATTCCCTCTGATTCATTCATAAAGAAAAACTATGAGCATCAAGAAAAGTACTGAAAGAGTCTACCCTTTTCCACAATATTCCCCAATAATAACCATTCTGACTTCCAATGCCAGTTTGCTTCCTTGGCTTCCACTCAGCTTCAGTGCATTCTCCCTGTTTTAAGTCACATATCTTTACAAGCATCCTTCCCCACCACACTGCTACAGGCTCAGATCCAAACTCTGGGCAGCCCTTGTGTGTATGCAGGGCTGGAAGGCCTGGAACATGGCCTCAGAAGGAGATGGCATTTTGACTCAGAGTAACGACTTTGGTACATGACCACATGCCATAAGCAATACCTTACCCATAGCTATCTGTTCTGAAGCACAGATTTACCCATTCCTGATTATTTCTAAAGAGTGCTGATAATTTATACACAATGCCACTTTCCAAACATCATTACAGATGTCTCCTTCTTTTGTCCCTGGAAAAAACTTGCCCAAACTGTATACTATAACCGTATCCATCCACGTGTCCACAGATACGCTCTTTAAACTGAGTTTTCAATCATCTTTCTTTGTTACCTTCCCTGGCTTTGTAACTTGTAAATATTCCCAAACAACCACTCTCTATGGAGACAGGATCATCAGGGTTCCCACCAACATAAATCATTCCCGATCTTTGTTTAGCTCGTATGGCAATCAGGGATATTAAGTTTACATATAATATGACCGGGGTACATGGATGGAAAAAGACATTTACAAAACCTTAACACCTGCTAAGGCTGCAGAAGACATCTAGACTATTGATATTAAATGACATCATGTCCATTATATTACTGTCATGTGTGCAGCATGGGCACAGGAGTTAACATGGGCCCTGGGACTTGTGGAAAGGTAGATGACAGGTGCAGATGGCCCAGTCATTAAGTCTTTAGAGAGCAACAGCACTTGTCAAGAACTATTGTCCTTCTGTCTCAGCCCCAAAGAATCTGCTGGCCTGCAGCCCTTGACTCAGTAATGACAAAGCTCCAAAGGAGAGGTGCAGGCTGGAGCAGGCTAAGCATGATCAGTCCCCAGGGCAGATGAGAAAAAAAGGTCATCTTATGGCCGCTAAAAGAAAAACCACTACCAGAAACTAACAGAAATCAGGATAGATAAGGGAGAGAAAGGAGGCAACCACACTCCCCAGAGAGGCCTGTCAAGTCGTAGGAGGAAAACAAACCCAGGTTTGCAAAGCAGTATTTGCTTTTTTTCCTATAGTTGTGCATCTACCATGAACTGTGCCCATGAGTACAGCATATATGTGGTTTGAAAGTACCTTTGCAAAATACCCATGTTTCTTGCTTTCACCACTCATCACGAAGTCCCCACAGGACAAAACAATAGTGCAAAAAGAACATGAGTAGAGATCTAGAGATGGCACAAAGAAGAGAGATTAGTTTGTACAAAGTTGGAGAAAACTACATGTCAGAGCCATAGCTCCCCCGAAAGGAACTGGAGACAGATCCTGAACCGCAGAAACTCGCTGAAAGGCCATATGCATACGTATGACCCAACAAATATGAACATCATCCAGGATCAACAAGGTTAAAGGTCGACAGGCTGCTGAAGCTCAAGATAACAGCTAGATGCGTATCCTGTTCAATGCAAGAGGTCCAGTAAGACTGTAGGTTAGTTACTGAAAACTAACTAGCTGTATAGTTTAGTGTTATACAGTGCCTCCAGGAGATACGAGAAAGTGCTTACAAATATACCCTTAGACCTCATATAAAGTAGGAATAAATCAAGTCAGGAAATTTCCAAACCTTTTCCTTTTTAATACTGTCAATCTCTACTTGTCAAAGTACATAAAAATGCAGTATTTTATTCCTGCTGTCATCACTACTAAGCCACCGTGTCTCTTTCTCTTTCCAGAGGTGCAAAGCCTTCACCTAAACGCTTTAAAAGTGCATAGTTCTGCTGCTTCTGTGTTGCGGGCCTCCTCTGGACATGACAAACACCTGAGAGATCTTTGCAGCCCGAAGCAAACTAAGGATATTCTATATGCAGCACTGTAAGTGAAGACATGTAGAAAGCACCGTCCCTCAGATCACTGCAGTCCTTAATGAGGTGTCAAGTACATCAAACCTCACACCTAGCTAAAGCCCACTTGCTTACAAACCAAGGCTACCCAGCGAGTATTCTCTGCCTAGAGAACAGCAGCAGATCCTACAGCCAGCAGGCTCTGCTCAGCCAAGTCAACAGATAACATTGGAGAGTAGGGATAATTCCTCCATAAAGGCTTTTGTGCTTCCCAGACATACTAGCAGTAAGTTCATCTACAACAAGCGGCGTTCAAGGGAAGGGGTGAAGGTTTGCTAGTATAATATATTTCAGTGGGAATGTGCACAAAAGGGCAATTCTCAGCTGAAATATCACCTCACTCAGCGAAGCTTAAATTTTTATTTCCATTTAATGTTGTTGGGTTTCCTCTGTGCTATAGCAGAAGTAAACCTCTAAACCTGACCTGCAGTGTAGGCAAGTGGAGTCCAGTCCCTGCTCTAATTAGCTGGGAGAAATCTGGGAAGAAAAACTGGGACCTGAAGGAAGGCAGCGGAGACTTGGACCAGTCTCTCCCACATCCCAGTACCTTAGCAACCCAGCCTGTCTCCTCCAAACAGCACTTTTTGCCAGAATGGAAACACTCCAAAGTTTTGGCACAAAATTGTTTTGTGCTGCTATGGCCCAGTACATAACCAGAGGGGGGCACCAGGGTCAGAACTATTATGCATTTAGATTGTGTAGTGTAGCATATGATTTATTTTTTTTTTAAACAATGGCTGTTTTCTTGCTCCACAGACGCTGATTGCTCAGCCCCAGACACCTATTCTGAGAGTTAGACACATGTTGTGAGCTGTTTATGCTGGTCACATCCTCTGTGTAAAACTTTTATGACTTTTTTAGCTTTTTATTGTTATGTATTTGGCTATCATAGTGCTCAAGTGTGGCTGGCCCACCTTAGGCAGTGTAAATCAAGTGGGACAGTAGTGAGTGATGAAGGATTTTATAACTCTGAGGAACTGGCTGAACTCTTTCCCTGTTGTTTTAAGACATTTATATTCCCTCTTCTGAAGGTGTAGAATATTCCTAAGCAAATGGAAAGCTGGATTTTTGTCTTCCCCTACCCCCTGTGCATGCAATCTCCTGAGATTAGTTTCAGCTTTAACTCCTTCTTTATAAAACACGCACACAAACGTGCCAACTGCTGAGAACAGACTCTAATTCTCTAGATACAATATCCTCCTCCTCCTCCTGTTAAATCAACAGCAAATGCAGATTTTCAAGCTGACTCATTTTGAAACCTACCTTGATGAGCATCTATGATTTATAGGACTTTTCAGGTGGTCTCCCATCCAGACATTAGCCACCCGAAACCTTGTGTGGCTTTTAGGAAGAGGTGCATCCTGCCCAGACAAAGCTAGCTCTCTAGACACCTTCAATTTTATTGTGTCCCATCCACCATTTTTCATCCTCACTACACTTTGCTCCTCCTCTGTCACATACAGATATGTTTATATTCAGTGCAGGCCCCAACAGGATACCCTACAGTGCATGGAGGGGACTGCAGTTACACACCACAGAGTTAGGACTTAACCATGAATTTAATTTTCTCCAGGACATCCTTCAGGCCTTACACAGAGCCTCTAGACTCAGCAAGCCTCTCTTTAAAC
>NW_010972642.1:4558110-4652917 GCF_000737465.1 Haliaeetus leucocephalus
GGCGGCGGTGTCTCTGGGGGGGGGGGGGGGGGGGGGGGGGCAAGTATCTATACTTTGAGATTGCGAAGAAAAGATAAACCATGCAGCTTCCATCTGAGTTTCCAGAGCCTAGACCAATTCTTTTAATTATTGTAAACATATCCTGTTAATAAAATTGGATGTTATTTCTTCTGCTCAATGCCAACAACATTGTTATCTCTTTCACACCTATCCACTGCATCAAAGAATCAACTACTGGACCAACTTATTTTACCATCTTGAACATATAGCACTGAGAAGTATAGCCATCTAAAAGAGTGGAGGCATGCTAACAGGGATGTGAAACCCCCATGGGGATTCTGAGCTCTACTGAACTCAGGAGAGACAAGTGCAAGTCCTTCCATGGCTAAAGAGCTACAGATTTTGGTGGGCAGCAGTTTCTGCATGGCTACACCACGTTCTCTTAAGTGGATGCACAGCTTTTACTGTGCAACTTGCACTGTAAAGTGGCTGGCCAGAAAAACCTTTTTCACTTTCAAACTCTTTCTTATAAAGTAAACTGGAAAGGCTGGTTCCTGAATCAGTCAATGATATATCAATTTACTATGATCAATTTTAAATCAGCTCCTTTTGTTACTGGAAGTTGTACAGAGAGAAAAAAAAAAAACAAAGAGAGAGATAAGCAGCAAGCTTTCATCTAGGCTTGAAGACATCCTACAGATTTTTACCCTTTCCTGGATTCTCCTGTGCCCTTAAAGCAAGGAAGTGTCACTGTATTCCTGAGCAAGTAACTCATTATGCTCAGAAGCAGCAGAGGAAGAAAGCCAGTCTTACCTAGTGCAGTGGTAGAAATAAACTAGGAAAGCTCTGATATTAAGCAATATCTGTACTCCTCACTCCTATAATTTGAAGATGTTGGCAGAACTAGGTCATTGTTTTCTTACTCCTCTCCTTCCCAGTTCATACGCACAGGGGATTTTGCACATCCAGTTTCTATGAATAATCTTCTGCTTGTTGTTGTAACCCTTAATGTGTGTCTAAATTTTTTCATTCACTCTTGCTAACCTAATTCTTCCAGATGTTTGGGAGTTCTTGCATTCTGGCAAGAAGGACTACTACAAAAGGGGCAATCATAAATCTTGTGGGCTTTTTCCCTTCTTTTTCATGTCAAACCAATTGTTGGGATCTTAATCTCTTTGGCTTCAATTTTAATTTCACAATTATGGGCAGTATTGCACCATGGAAATAATTGCTTAAAAGGTTTAAGTCCTTTGCCACTTACAAAATACGAGCCTTCTTTATTTCCTAATTAGAAAAGTAATGGAACCTTTATGAGTCTTCAAACAAGGTCTAAAAATTCCCAGAAGGAACTATGCTGGAGAAATGGCCGCTGTGGCACTTTGCAGAGAAATTATGTCATCCTCTGTGGAGGAGAGCAGAAAGAAAAAGAGGAGAGAAGCAGGGCAGCTGAGAGCCTGTCTGGATTCTCTGGCAAATAAAATACTCAGCCCCTCCACTCTACCCCAGGACCTCTTCTCCCTAACAGCTGCTCTTCTGCCACCATCCCCTTAGATATATTGTCCAGTGGTGTGGGGAGCTGCTGAGGGGAAGGCAGAAAGGGTCAAGGGGTCCCTAAGCCCTGGACTGTTTATCTTCTCAGGGTTCACAGGCAAGAGCTAGAGAGGTTGAAACTGCAGACTGCTAGACCGGAAAAATAGGTCACGTAAAGTCTGTTTCTCTCTCATCGTCTTCCTGGAGGTGAAAAGGAAGAGATCATCCTTTGAGAGTAATTCTAGTGACTAAGCAAAGGCAGGGAATCAGAGCTGACATTTTACATACTGTTTCAGAAAAAAAAGACCCTTTGCAGAATCTGAATATGAATTATTTCCCCTGGCATGAAATTTGGAAGGTCCCACTTTAAATTATAAATAAACGTAATTTCAACAAAGCAAAAAAACAGCAAGCAAAAAAAACAACCAAAAACTAGCTCATAAATTCACTTTTAGTTTGAAGTTTTATGCAAAAATAACCTTGGTTGCAAATACTGCTTGTACAACTTAGATGGGAAGGCAGAGGGAAAACAAGCCACCCATGGCCTTACAGTTCTACATACCAGTGGCAGCTTCACATCTAGCTCATCCTGCGTAACATTTTCCATTACAGGACACCCCCTTTGCAGTACCTTATAACTTTGCTCACTATTAACTGTTTGAGTAGAAGTTTCCATGCTATGCATCTGTGTCATGCTACCCAATGACAGGTTTGGGGGGGAATTTTTCGGTTGGTTGGTTGGGGGAGGGGGGTGGTTTTTTAATTTAAAGAAAAAAATCGGATTTGTTTCCAAAAGTTAGAGGAAAATGTTAGACCACAAAAAATATTTGGACCACATGAAAAATGCTCTTATAGCCGTTTCACAGAGAAGCTCCAGGCTTCAGAGCAGAAGTTTCACATTTGATAGAAAGACAGACTCCTCATCTGGGCTTTTCCCATCCACATGGAAAGTCACCCCAGTTTAATTCACTCAAAGTCTTGCAAGTGAGAAGTTGACTATCAGAGCAAGGTGCTAACAAGAATCTGACTACACACAGCAATTCCTTCCGATTGTCTCAATGAAAGAGATGAGAGAAAGAAACCATTTGCAACCGCTTCCACTAGGAACAAAGCATGGCTTCTGACAACCTGGCCTGAGCTTCACAGCAAGCACAGAAAAAGCAAAGAAATGGTAACTCATCAAATCAGTCTCAGAAAAAGCCTACTGCTCCTAAACTGACATGCTTAAGCTAGGATTAACAGTAATATCTTCTACCGCAATACTCATCCTCAAGGTCCATCTCCTCAGACTGATAATCAAAAGGGGGTTTGGGGTTTGATATCTTTTAATAAATTCCGTCTTCAGAGATTTCAAAGTGTTGAAGCTGCCGCTTTCCCATCTCTGACCCTTCCTGCTTTCCTACCACAGGCTGCTCTTTGCAGCAGCACAGCCCAACACATGCCTGATGGCTTCCTGAAGGCATTTACATTGCCCACATCAGAGTTTTGCAGCGTCAGCCCCTATCCATGAGCTACTGTACAAGCTTAGCAGCCATCACTCTTCCAGATTTGGCTTCCCCCCCCAGGAGAAAAAGATCTGCTCCAAATGAAAATAAGCAGCATGGAACAGAACAGGAAGAGAAAGAAACACAAACTTTATTTCTTGGACCGTTAATCAGGAATCTTAAATTATGAGTTTGCCAAACCCATAGAGCCTAGAATAAGATCTGCAAGTAACAGTGAAGCGGAGCCTTTGGCTGTGTTTGCCAAATGTAGGCATTTGCTCTTGCTCTTCTTGACCAGCTTTCAAGACCAGCTGCAACTACAGGGCTGCAAATCTATAGGACTGCATACTTAAACCAGTGCTTACAGTGACTGGGGAGAGAGAGATCTACAATCTGTGGCTCATGCTTCTCAAACCAATTCACAGAGCACATGTCTTAGAAGCATGTTACATAACTCGTGGCAAGGCCAACTCTTCACTGATAAAAACCTGAAATACTTAAAAGAACTGTCAATGTCTCAAGTTGTGTTAACATATGTAAGTGCAATTCAATTTACTGAAGGCCCTGAGGTTCAGTTACGACGTTTCTTGGGCGTGAACAAGATCAGTCAGTTTTTAATTCTTCCAGCCAACCTGGCTTTTGCTAGGGTCAAATCGAACTTGTTGCCAGAGTCAGCTCAGCTATCTGGCTGGAAAAAGAAGAGTAGGGCTGGGCTCAAGACGCAGCTGTCATTACCAGGCAGCCATACTTACTGTGTTTCAGTACCTCCAGATTATATCTATTGACTTAAACGCACAAAAAAAATTAGTTTCTGTAGCTTCTGGACAGGCCTGCACACATACTTTGGGCTTAGTCATTCAGGTACTACAAGTGGTATCTCTCTCAGGAAACCAAACTATGGCTTTTGTGTCCAGCCATACAGCATAAACACCACCTCTAGAGACACCCCTCATTCTGTGAAATGGTTTTAGGTCAGTTCAAGCTACAATTTAAACCAGATGCACACTGGTGAGGTTTACAGTCACAAGTTGGCACCGCTTCATGCCAGCCCATTTTAAGGCTCCATTTGCTTCCCATCACACAAAAATGCCACTGCTGATTTCAGCAAGAGCAAGCGCAGGTAGTAAGCTGCATGTCTAGCTGGAAAAACAGTAACAGAAATAGCCTGGCTTAGGGCTAACACTGCTGCAGAAATCTTTCCTTTTGCTTCTGCTGACTATTTAATGTTTAAACCATGCAACCCTAATTCCATGTTATGTTGCTTTTCACAATATATTTTTGATTTGGAGAATAAGCAATGAGCCTGTTCCTTGTTTGGCAACAGTACAAAGTCACTTTGAACTAACAACATATTCTGTAATCTAGCCTCAGGTATGAAGTTAGCTTCTGGTTGGACATAAAGCATGCATCTGAGCAGTACAGAACTGGCTGCATAGTCCAGCTCTGCACTGCTTTTAAAACAAACACAAACATGCCTGTTTCTGCCTTCACGTACACCTGTGCAGCTCCCCTGAGCTCAGCGTGTGTGTAAATCAGAGGGCTGTCTTGAATCCACATGGTCTGCACAAGAACTGTGCCTCCATTCATTCCTCCCCTCAAAGCCTGGAGGTCTGTGCTGGACTGACATGCTAAACTAATTTTCTGGAATCTGCTTCTGTAGCCAGGCCTGCAAAGCAAGCTGGAGCTGCCATCAGAGGACATTGCTGCTGAGCTGATGAGTTAAGATTGACTAAATATTGGGGGTTCTGCTTATGATTACTTACTTCCCAAGCAAAAGACCAATTTAAATTAGAGAAGAGGTACGTTTTTTTCATTGTACATAGCTAGCTGTATGAGAGCAGCTCTATGCTATTCTTCTGAATTGCCCCTACATATAACACTGAAAGTCTATGACAAAAAACATACATGTTAGGAAAAAAAGCATTTTAAACACCTGGACCTATTGTGGATATCACCTTACCCACCTCCTTTACTCTGGGCAGATTCTCAGTAGACTTCAGCACCAGTACAAGTTAAAAACCCATTTTGATCCTGAAACGCAATTCTCACTTTACCACGTGATACCAGACAGGATGGTTCTTGCTGGCTTGGGATCCTCAGCAGTCTTTGAATAACCTCAGATGTTTTTCAAGTAAAGAGACCATTCTCTGCTAATCTGTCCTGGGGAATACTCTCTGTATATTCATTTGTGGCTCCTCTCCATGGAAAGCCTAAACCTTTCACTATCACTGCACACAGAACTAGCAGCATTTCCACACTACAGGGGTAGGCTGAGTACTTTTTTGTCAGTTATTTATTTTCAAGTAGTGATTAAAAGCACTAGAACAGGTAAGTAAGTCTGTAGCAGAGGATCTTTAGGCACAAGAAGAACCTAGTAGTTTCTGCCAAAGGAAGGGTCACATGTTAGCTGGGGTGCAAGTTTCAAGCATGCCTAGTCTTTTACACCTCAGTCTATTAGCTTGCCTGCACTGAAGGCAGCCCTCTAAGTTTGCATCTGATACTGTGTTATCTCCAGATTGGTGGTAAAATAAGGCTGCAATTATTTTTACTGCAATATATTGATAATTACAGTTTTCCCTTGAATTCCACTGCACAGCTATCACCAAAAAAATGTAGCAAAATACTGTCCACATGTAGACTTTCCTCTGGATCTGTTCAATTTTGGGGATTCAGGGAAACCATCAGTATCCCAGGCCCAAAATCAAACTGATTTCCCTTATCATTTGGAAATACATTGAAAGGAAAGAGTCAGCACTAGCAGACTGTACTGAAAATTTCCTTCTCAGGGCTCTACCTTGAGGTTCAAGTTGACAGGAGAGAAAGGAGCCCAGCCCAAAGTTATTGGGTTTGACTGCCCCGTACAAGACAGCAGATCCCTTGCGCTGGCAGAGCAAAAGCTGCCTACGCTTCTACATGCCACATCTTTCCTGGATATAAAGTCTTTCCTAATGGCTTAGCACTAGAGTCAGGCATTGTTGTTTTGTTTTAAAGTACTTCCTCATGGAGAAAATAACCAATGTGAAACATTCTTGTGGGTTTTTTTCATGAACATTGGGTAGACCTTTCTCCAATTCCTCCTATGAAGGACAGCAAGGACTTGATGCATTCATAACTTATTCAGCGAAATTGTTGTACATGTGGTTTTACTTGATCAAGGACCAGTGATCCTGGACAGTTAATATTCTCTTTTTTAATTTTTATTTCTGTTGTTTGTATGGAAACTTTCTTCAGCCAAGAACTCTGGAACTTTTGGTAAGCCTTAACCTGGATACTCTCTGTATGTTTCTATTTTTTCATTTCACACATCCCAACACTTTGCTTTAGTAAAGACAAAAGTAAAAATTCCAAAATATTTCATAAGTTCTTAGAAGAGAGAATCCATTCCTCACAGATTCATTTAGGAGGAATTCATCTTGAAGGAACTGGAGAACATCAAAGCCCTTAAGCTTTTAGAAATTGTAACTCATCTTTTGAAATACAAAACATGTGCACCAGACAGTTTTGCCAAATGTTTACATTTTGGTGCATAGCTGAACTGCTTATCAGAAGTTCAAATGCTCTTTGTTCCTCATTTCCTGCTATTATTCACACTGCATGCTCTGTTCAAACACAGAAACACCCTTTGGCCATAAGATCCAGCAATGCTTCTGTCTCACATGGAGCAGACCAAGGAGACCCAAGTGCTAAGCATTCATAGCATGCCATAACTCCTGACTATACGATCAGTGATTTCTCCCTGCATTTTTATCTTTATTATAAGCAAGACTATGTGCAGAGCGATATAAACTCTTATTATATTCAGGGAAACCTCATAAGCACCTTCCCCAAAATAATGAAGTACCTCACCTTGGTACCTCAAAACTGGAAAACAGCTGAAATGGTTCTGTGCATCCTGATCTACACTATGGCCTTTCACTCACTTCTTATGGCAACAGCTCTCACAGGATTTTCCTACCATGTGAAATCCCAGACATGTGCCCTTCTCTCCCCCTCCCCATAGGATGACAGCTGTCCTAGATTTCAGTTTGAGAGAGAGGTAGGCACCTCCTGAGGATTATTCATCCTACTTTGGGATAAAGACTTCCTCTGGAAGTACTATTGACCGTAGAGGAATGCTGGAACAGGAAAGTCAATCTAGATACTTATTTGGGCCCTGAAGTACAGCAAGAAGAACATTAAAGTAAGCAATGGACCCTATGCTGAGTGAAGTGAAACATCAACCAAAAAAATTTCACCATTTGTTTCAGTGTTCTGGATGATACGATAAAAGAGGATGACACTGGTGACTCAGAACAGGCACAGCTTCTACTGTTTCATGACAGTAATGTAAAGTGGGATTTAGCAGGCATAAACCAAGAAGAGACGAGGCAAAAGGGTAAGAAACAACACAAATCAGCAGCTTCTGGAAGAAAGAGAAAAGGCTAGGGATAAAACATTTTGTAGTCCTAACAAAAATGCCCTTATTGTGGGAGATCATTTTAACTCAGAAAAACTACGAGGAAAGGGAAAATTGTTACAACGGCTTCGTCTTGCAGGGAGAAGATTAGCATAACTAGAACACAAGAGGTGAAGTCAGCAAGTATCAGCAGGAAATATGACACACATATTAATCATTCTTATTTCCAGACACAACATGGAAATAGTCTATGAAAATATGTCAACAAATTATTTGCATGTAAATCAGCAAAGCCACAGTGACTTCAGAGGAACTCCCTCCATTTATCCCAACAGCCCATCAGGGCAACAGACAGGATCATCTCCCTTCCAGGGCTTCTGACAACAGTTGCATTTGCTTGAGAGAGAACAGACACTACCACATATTCAGGAAAGGGCTTTCTAGGACTGAGCGGAGTAGGGTATCAGAGGAGAGGAAGCTGCTGACAACTGACATATCTATAGCATGCTTTCTAAAGCCAGGCTGGAGCTTTTCCCACTGCCTTCTTGCAGCAGAGATAGCTGGAAGTGGCTCACTCTTACTCTGGTCACATGCAAGACAAACCTGAAACTGTGCAAAGGGTGAGAAGACACTGTGATTTGCCTGTGGAAATCAGATGGGGTAACCAGAGAAGCTCTATGTGGATATACAACCTTTCCTTCCTACTTCATTTAGTCTTTTATTCACATATTGCCCTGAGTAGAGAATAGCTATCCTCAGGTATTTTGGCTTTTTATTATTTCAGCAGCTATCGAAATCTAAAAAAAATTGTAGGTACCTTAAGAGTACCTTACTGCATTTAACCATGAAATTCAGAAAAAAAAACCCCACACTCAGAAATACAGTCTTTACAGAAGAGTTCTTCCTCTTACAGAAGAAAGTAGGTTTAATTTTCACTGATCATGACAGAAGCTGACTAAAGATTCAAAATCTTTGTCTTCACTGAGCTTTGGAACAGACTTTGTTTTCTCAACTGCAGTCATATCCCTCCCTTCAAATCCAAATGCACAGCGACATACTGAACTGACCAAGTCAGAGGTCTGATTGCACTTTAGCTACTTTCCTGCTCAGCTAAGAGTCAGAGGTCTAAACACTGATCAACTTAAACAAGGAAAATATTGCCAACAGGAATTTACTAGGGGGAATAGCACATATTTGTACCTCATCTAGAAGGTAAAATAGGCAAAACAAGATTCTCTAAGACAGTAACAAATACAAAAGAGCTTTTAAATCAGGATAGCACAGCAATGGCCTTTCAGAACTTGCTCAGCTAACAGAAGTGTTGAACTGGCAACGAAGTTATGTTGAGCTGTCAATAAGCCTGTGGACTTCAGGGGAGCCTTATGAAGTAGCAGGATCCATCTGCTTACACACAGCTCACAGAGATCAGGCCCTAAAGTAAGTCTTCAGATTTTGAACAATTCCCTAATTGCAGTAATTAAGAGTTACATGGTAGACAGGAATACCAAAGAACACTGCAAACACTGAGATAACTTACTTTCCCTTGGGACTGGCAGCTTTTTAGTGCTTTCTACCATACTGTCTTTAATTAGCTCACCACAAATCTTGCATAGGCTTTTAAGCTATATTTAGACATAGCTAGAGCCACCAGGAATGCTAGCGCATTTTTATTGTCACAACACGACTTTGATGCATTGTCTCTCACTCAAAAGAGCTAATAATGCTCCTCTCTCCTCACCATCCCAGAACCGGAATAGATTATCCCAGCATTTCCAGAGACGACAACTATGACAAATATACCAGAAATGAACCTGAGAGAGAGAGAGGGGAAGATGAGAACCGTGTGCATTGCTCCGAGTGTGTGAAGAGAGAGAGGAAAATGGTGGATTTGCAGTTTGGATAGAAACATAAAATCTGTCATGACAAATTAGACCATTTGTTGGATGGTGAAAGATCCTGCTTTAGACATGAGCAAAGTTTATGCTTTAGGTGAGATGAAGAAACAATTAGAACCACCCTATCATTTAGTCACTGCTGAAGAAGGATGGTGGTGGGGAAACACTGCTTTTGAACTGTTACAAAACAGAACAAGCTACCAAAAAAAAAAAAATTGGATGCTGGGGATGATACTGTTATCTCTTGATCTTAAAGAGATTACCAAGTGGGGGAAAAAAAGCAAAAAATACAGGCAAACAACAAAATGTTGTAAGGTCAATATATAGCAATATCAGTTTGGGGGGAAAAAAAAAAAAACAAACTTGTATTTTGCAATGATAGAGCAATTTCCAGAAAATATTCTCAAGAGCAAGCATTCTTGAACAGTTTCCTAACCTCTCTAGAAAGCTTTTCTAAACTTTCTAGAAAGTAAAGATCCTACACCCATTTTGCAAATAAAGAGGTTCAGATACTGAAAGAGCTTAAAGACTACTCCTGAAATCTTTAGTAGAACTGGGAACAAACTGCCACTTTCCTATCTTGTGTACTATGGCAACAAGACTACTCATCTCTTCCATTACAGATGGTAATAGTCTCTTATGGGTGCTCTACTCAGCAGAGGTTACAAGAGCATTAATAAGGCACAAGACATCCATCCAATTAAGACTAAAAAAAAAAACCCACTGTAGAGGATTGCTATCCATGACAGAACTACTAGGAAAAAAAAAGCAAATTTCTACCAAAACAGAAAAAAACCTAGCCTAATGGATGGGAACACAAGCTGTCTAATATAAATGGCTTAAATTATTTATTGGCATTGCAATAAAGCAAATCCACTTAGAGGCCTATGAGTAAAAAGGAAACCCACAGCTTTCCAGACATATTTTCCAGACAGTGTGTCAAGTTCCCATAATATTGTTCTACACACTTTTACAGTTCCTTTTCCACCTTCGTATTCAAGGATGTAGCTACCTGAAATACTGAGGTAACTTGAAGTGCCAGCTTCATGATCTTTATTGGGAAGAAAATGCAGAAGTAGCAGTCAGGGAGACTTGAAGTATACACATAAGTGGTCATCAGATCTGCTTGTCTCTGGAAAGATGACAACTGCCACAAATACGTAATCCTCTGAAGCGAAATCACCACTGGTATTTCTGCAAGTACATGGTAACATTCTGGGCTGAAGAAGAGTTATGTCAACACCAAGTACTACTGAACACAGCAAAAATTGTCAGCACTGGGAATATTATCCCAACTATTAAATCATTCTTCAGCAATTTTATTTTCATCAAAAATACCCTGACTGTCAATCTCTTACTGAAGTCTACACTTTGCAATGATTAGACATGCACATCCTTTGACAAGTTTTTATTGCTTCTCCAACCCATCAGATGAAAATGCTCCCTATGAGATTCAAAGGGAACTAGTATATTGCTTTATACACAACACTAAGCTGCAGAGCACAGTTCTTTCTACACTTTAACAGAAATGAAAAACAAAAACCAGGAAAACCCTTGAAACCAAATAGCCCAGCAAGTCTGGAGAGGAGCAACAGAGTTGAAGCAGTACAACTTTCTCAGTAATTAGCATGCAATGTTATCAGCCATTTTTGCTAGTTAAGTATATGATTTTTTTTTTTTTTGCTGCAGTTCAGAAAGAAAAGCAAGCTTCAACCCTTTGCAGTCTGATTATTTTACATTTTTCCCAGACTTCAAAAAGGTTCCATGACATAGCACAGATTGCTAGAGACCTAAGTGAAAGAGCACAAAGCTGAATTTCTGCACTTAAATTGATTTTCCTTAAAAATAATGACCATGGGGGTGGGAGGCTAACTGGCTCAGGGGATTAGTAATGGATATGAAATATTTCCACCCTAAGTCAATGGTTCAAAACCAGTCCAAGGCAGCACATGCTTCGAAAGCCATTTGATGACCTCTGGGAAATGAGCTGGTGGTCTTGGTAAAACTCCTACTAGGCACATGTCTATGTTACAGTTGATTTTCTTGTTTGAGGTCTCAAAGTACTCCAAAAGGAAATAATCACTGACGTGTAACTGTAATGTCCTCCAAATACCCATTACATACAAGGAACAAAAACTGCTCTTCAAATCTGAAGCGTGTAGAAATTTGAAATGATAGGCGTTTTTGCAATAAGGAGGGAGACAGTTGAACTGACAACATGCCTAAACCCCTATTCTAAACACATCTTGCATTACACACTACCTCTCACTGTAGAGAGTTTCAAGGCATTTCACAGACATATAGGAATCACATCGGTCACCACTGAAACAGATGCAACAGAGCAAAAGAAGAATTGTTTAGCAAGACAGAACCAAACAACTGGGTACAAAGAGCACAAGGAGGAGGAAGATGCAGGAACAGTTTTAACTATACAGAGCATAAATAAGTGAACTAGAATTTTCTCCCTTCATCGAGATATTACGCTGCTATGCCAAAGAAAAACGTTATAAGCTCAGTTTTACAACTCAGCCAACGGACTGTTTCTCCCCCAGCCCTGTATCCCCTACCAACCATCTGACTTGGTCTGTCCCCCATCAACATGCGGAGATATTTATTTCTGAGTTGGAAACCAGAGTATCATCTACTGACCAAGACTGCTTCTTATAACTTTAATGCTTCCCATCAAAGCAATTTCAGATAGCCCATTTCTGGTGAGTTTGAAGACCTGAGAATTGTAACACCAGCTTACATACAGGTAGACGAATGCATGGAAACCTTCAATAATCAGGACATATCACTCTAGCCATGAACACTCTCCTGCTCTTCTGTTTCCATACAGAAAGAATGCAGTCAGTAGGTTTTTCTTTCTTGGTGTGGGGGGCATCCCCGTGCTAGCAATTAAGTAATTCTTAGGTTGCCAAGAAAGTTTCTCATACAGCAGTAAAACTTCTGCTCCACTAAGTTTGAATTCAATGGCCAACGCATCAGACTCAAGACTCCTAGAGTCACCCACCCAACTGGAATGAATGAGCATAACATCTGGTTCTTAAGTCTGAGCTTTATAACTAATATTACTAATTTTACAGAGAGGCTATAGTTTGTAATTTTAATGTACTTGTCTTCTGCGCTTACAACACTGCTAACACAAAAGAGTTGGCTTATGAGATATCAATGAGCAAATTCTTTTTTCCCTATAACTAAACAATGCACATAAACTCCTTATAACATCTGGACACAGAAACCCTTCTGCCTTCAGAAGGGATTTCTCCCTAGTATAGCATCACAAGAAGTATGTGGAAGGGAATATAAACTTCCAGTACATCTGTGATACCCATTTTGTATTTAAATACATCAAAACTCCTAAGCCTGGGCTAAATGATAGTTGTTATCATTTAGTTGCCCAGGGTTAGAAACAGAGTATTTTCAACAGGAATAAACAAAGTTTATTCCTGGTGTGAGCCAATAGCATGCATGTTACACTGGTGAGGGTCTACTTGACCATCACAAGCAATCTTCCCACTGTATCCTGCTAGCCAAAAGGGCACAGGCCTACATGTGTCAAGGAAGTCTTTTCCTCACACTTGGCACTTTGAGTTCTCAGGACCCTAAAGCCTGACTGCCTACAACAAGAGTCCTCATGGCCAGCAAGGTTCCCTTGAAACCTCTCTCATAGCAACAGAAAAACAAAAATAAGCCAAGTTAATTCTCACAGAGTAAAATCTAGTATCCTTATTACAAAATTGGAAACACAACAACAAAAGGGTAAGAAAAAAAATCTACTTCAGAGCAAACTTAAGAAAGCTTGTCCTTGGCAGTTTCATCTCAGCTACCTTTCAACACGGCAATCAGTTTTTCTCCCATCTCTTACTCTTTGAGGCCCACCTACCCCTGCAACTTTTCACTGCCTTGATCACAGACAGTATCCCCACAACAGCTCAGCAGAGCCAGGGCAAGCTTTGTGGCTCACCTCTTTGACCAGAAAAGCTTCTTCTCCCCTCGTATCAGTTATCTTCCTGTTCTTTTTGCTCAGTGGAGTTTCACTCTGAATAGTTGATTTCTAATCAACTATGGCTTTGAGGAGTCATACATCTTCTCCTCAGACTGGATTACCAGAAAGCTCTCCAGGATCAGATTTCTCCTCTTCCTGTGAGTTTCTCTGAATTTCCACTGTATTCTTTACTTAGCATGTTCTTTCTAGCTTCAGGCTCTTTTGCAAGTTGCAACATTTTCAAGACTGGCAAAAACTTTATAAAACATATACCAGAAGACATACTCATTGTACATATGAGTTATGAGAGTCAAAGCTTTCAGTTTGCCTTTAAGTTTTCAGAGACCACACATGGTGTACTAATAATGTAGATTAAAGACTTGACAGTTACAACATTTTTTCTAAATTATCTTCCTGTTCTCATTTTGGCTCATATTGCAGAGATAATTTTGGCCCAAAATATTAGCAAAGATAACATTAAAAATTATGTATAGTGTTTCAAGTATGCAAAGTTCTGTGAAGAGTTAAATCTTTATACGGCTTTTTTCCTCCAGTCAGCAGCTTAATGGTATTATCTAAAAATAAGAGAAATTAAATTGATTTCAAGCATCAAATCAGCAGCAGGAGTGGGATTAGGACCTCAGGCTTCTTAACTTTCTTCTTGGGATAACCAAAGATTCCAGTTAGAAAAACCGATCTAGAAAATCAGGTGTTCAGCAAGACTTCCCCCCGCCCCATGAATATCATATTTTCCTTTGAGAACTGCTAACTTTTTGGACAAAAACAATCACAAAAATAAAATAGACCTGCTTCATCTGAAAAACTTACCTTCAGAAGTGTTAAGAAATTGCCGTGCAAACTTTCTAGGAAAAATGCCTCAAAGCAGTGGTCTTTGGAGACCCAGTTTTTCAGCTGACTCTGGCTTCTCATGATGCACTGCACAGCAGCCCAGCTAACAGAAAGCCTGAACTACATCCTGGGGTTGTGAGGGACTGCAGGGACAGAGGGCAGTAATAAAATTTTAAATTAGACCTTTACTTGGCACAATTTTTTATTATTTCACTTAAAAAATTATGGCTAAGATTCTCTTTCTTCTGAATTAAGCTTTCAAAAGAATTTGTTCATTAAGAGCAAAATTCTTTTTGTTGTCATCAGCATTTGGGGGACAGAGAGAAGCAGGCCACTAAAAGGATTAATATTTTCCAAGCAGCTGTACTCCCCATCACATGTGCCCTTAACCAGAATAATCAAATGTCTAGATAAACACTGCTGCAAGTCAGAAAAACTATGCATAGCAGAGTATTTTCACAATTTTATTTCACATTTAATACACAATGCAGTTAAAGAAATATGAAGAGTACATTCTGTTTCATTTCTGTTAAGAAACCTGCCAAGAACTGCTGCAGAACAGTGGCATTCTTTAGAAGAAAACCTAATTATTTTAGTTAGAGTAACAATTTAGGCCTAAGATGAATTTCAGTGATGTGTCCTCACTTGCAAAACTCTACTGAGGAAAAACATCTGTCCTTTTCCATTAAAGGCATGAATGCCCTAAGAGCAATGAAATGATACTGCAATAGTGAGCACCACAGAAGTGCCTATAAACTCAACAAACACATTTTTCTGGAATGTATACAGTGGAGGAATAGATCATATGTTCTTCTTCCTAACCACCATGTACTGCAGTAAGCTAGAGTGATCTGATGCAGACTTCATTTTACATTTATTCCTGCAAGTTACTTCCAAGGTAAGAGGGAATTTTCCTTGACTTAAACCCTCAGGGGTTTTGGTGTTTGTCCAGAAACTATTTCCAGCACAATTTCAATAGTAGCATGTACTGAGAGGTCTGAGTGCTGATTACTTACCAGGGGCAAGCATGCACATAGGGCCTCCACCTGTTCAAAGCACAGTTCTGGACTTTGTACTTTATGCTGCAAATCACAACTGGAAAAGAATTCAGAACAAACACATTTTCGGGCCTTCCTTGCTAAGAAGTGGAAAACAGAGGCTAAAATTCAAGTTGTTTAAAAAAAACACATTAAAAAAATCTACATAAATGCTCATTGTTGTGTTCCAAAAAGCAGGTTTCTAGAAGCTGTTTTGCTCCCCAAATAGATAAACATATTCTTTCAATACTTACTATGACAGTCCAACTAAAACAGTACTGACTTCCATAGAAAAACTGAATTTATGTCCTCTTTCATGCAAAGTACTGCCTTCCTACAGGATTAAGCTCATTACATTTAAAAGCTAAATTGACAGGCATCATTTAAGTCAGCAGCAAAACTACGCTCAGCTTGAAGAGTGGGGATTTCCCACAATAGTACTGTACCCAGAATAACTTCAATCTAAAAAGAGAGAAGAAAAAAAGAAATCAGCCTGCAAGCTAGGAATCAGCATCAATTGAATAATTGCAGTTAATGCATATAGACAAAATATTTTTCATGATGCTTTTCAGGATGACTTCCAGGATCCCATTTTTATATCCTGGCAATTGTCATTTGCATGCCACTGCAAAACCAGCAATATTACTGCGAAAAATCACATCATTCTGTGCTTTCACAGTGGAAACAATTCCACACAAATTAAAATAGCAAAGGAAAATGCTATTCACTAAGGAGCAGTTCCTTCCCAATGAACAGTGGCTTGTCTGAGCTTTCAAAAAACTGTTTCACAGTGAATTTTTCACACTTCCATTCTATTTAGGGCTGTTACTTCAACAAGAGGTACACCTCACTAACCTCCCAATTTACTTATCCTTCCACTCCAGAATGCAACATACTTGTTAAACTGTACAAGTTACCAATCAGCTAGCAAACATATTTAAAGAGCTATAATAGATCCATAAATGGGCCTTGAGAATAGTTACATCCATTTTAAGGTGAATTTACCCCACTGGAGGTGTATCCTACCATATTTTTCTATTAAGGCTTGATTCCTAAAGGCCTTATTTCTGCTACTTATGGTTGCACACTCAGAACTCACTGCAGCTCTAAAGAAGCCAGCTTTTAGGGGTGAACTGCTGCAACTGAACTCCAGCATCATAGTCCCAATGCAACCTGGACCATTCTAAAAATCATCTCTTTCAAATATGCCCTGTCTAAAATCCAGTAAGTCTCTGAACATTTAAAATTTCCATTTTCAGTATGTCTCCAGCACTGTTCTAACTAGCAGATAGACCACCATTACCTTATCTTTGTTATTTATACTTTAAAATATTAAAGCTGAAAGCATAAATCTTCTCTCACATTCTCATAGTATATGTTTAGCTTCTGCACTTCCTTTGGCTTGGACAATTGTAAGAGGGTGAGTTTTGTTTTGTTTCCCAGGTCTGTTTCACTTTAGGGGCATATTAATTTTTGTCAGTGTTTCCAACAAAAAGAATTCAAGAACTATTTCTACAGTGGGCCACATTCCATGAAAGCCAGTAGAGAGAGATTCACACAACATTTGGATGCGACCCATCGGATCCTTTAATATCCTGTTTTCCTTTTGTTTAACCTACAATTGTACTGGTGTCCAAACATGTCCATTAAAATGATAAATTAGTGTGAATACTAGAAATGGACTTCTCCCAAAATCTTGTATTTGACTACTCAAATACTGTGGGGGACATCAGATCTCAGCCTCCATTATGGAATTCGTTTTCCCACCAACACTACAATCAACTGAATTAAACTCCTCAAGGCCAAATGTTAGGCTTGGGTTCCATATCTAATTACTGTATATGCTATATAGACGTATTGCTGCATAATTTGCTATAGAATACAACTTACAGGCTCACCATATCAGTAGTAAAATGCTCGGCGGCTCTCATACCTTTGAGGGTGGAATTTAAATTCAAAATAATAAGAGGGAGGTATTTTGAGGCAGCAGCTTCAGAATATTTGCAGAATTCTTAAGAGCCTAGGCAGTTTTTTAGGTGGAAGATATCACCCTGTCACTTTTCTCATGCTGTAGATAATCATCACCAGCTTGCCAAATTATCAATTAGCAGAAGCACTGACCTTACAGAATAGCTTTCCCCCTTGCCTGTATTTAGATTGATGGGCCAGGAGCTACATGGTTTTGTACTTCCAGAAGAGAACATTTGATTAAGTACCCTGTCTGGGTTTTCAGATAAAGAAGAAACATCAGACTTTTACAGATGCCATTTGTATTCTTTGCCTCATTAAGCATTTTTTTTTTTTAAAGGCATTTATTTTTGCTCAGTAATTCTTTGGTACCACTAGCATCAACGAAAGATTACAGTGAAATACGACTACTAGTTTTTAGCAGAGCACTGTTACGACCTTTTGCAAAAGTACTTAGCCTCAATTACATGATTGTATGTTGCTAACATCTAAAAACTTAAAGTTTTTTTCTTAAGAGCTGATATATTTGGCAATTAATAAATTGTGGAAACATTAAGCCTATCCCATTTACTATAAAGTTATTCCTCTTGGGGAAAAAAAGAAAACAAACACCTGGACCTTCTAGACAGTCAAGGTGCCGAGTAACTCTGCAGCTGCTGTTGTGGCCAGAGCACATAGTGACTCGCCCTGAAGCAGCTAATGCTGCCCAAAGACTGCCAAGAGAGTACTGGCTTCCTCTGGGCCAGCATGGCAACCCAACCACAGAGGGACACACACAGGTATAAAGCCTTAAGGGATAGGAATTACCATCCAAAAACCCACCGGTTTTCTCCTGTTCACAATAAAAACCAAGTCCCAATTATCAGTTATTAGTATCTCTCCACTTTGTGAGAGATCATCTGTTCTCACACTGATTAGTCATCCATTGAGCATCCAGGCAAAAGATTGCTGTGCATGCTCTGGCTGACTCAGTGGCATATGTGATGTAGAGTCAAAGTGCCCACCCCCAGTAGGTTTGTTGCTGTACACTCAATCCCATTACATCTGGATCCGACAATGCTGGCAACCACATTCTCACCAGCCACCCACTAAGGATCTGCCAGTCTGTAAGGAATCCACATTGCACATGTACAGACCTATTGTTTGTAAACACATCTGTGTTTATTCCTCATGAAAATTACATTACTTCTAAAGGTGGCAAACACATACCGTGAGGCCTCTAATGATGCCACAGCACCAGACAGCCACCCTGGGAAGAACCCCAAATTTACAAAAAATTCCCATCAACTTCAGTAGCCTCTTACAACTAAAGTAATCTAGAGCAGCATATCACTCAGACTATATATTACACTTACTTGTGATTACATGTGATTGCATATTATACATATATGCATGATTTTGTATATTATACTTATATCATTCCGCAAATAGACCTTAAAGTATCAGGGATTATCAAGTCCAGTAAGTCTATTTGTTCTGGTAAAAGTAGGTGCTTTAACCTTACCTACACAAACTGCCCAACCCCGGACCATCACCAATGGACATCTCTACAAAGCACTGCATTTTAGCACTATGAGATAAATGTGGTACCTGGTTTTTTGTGCCGCATGCCTCAGCAGAATCACTCAAGCACTTGACAGAATCAGTCTTCTCATTTGCTAAAGGAATTAATGAGTGACACGTTAAGAGTGAACATGGTTTCGCCAGTATTACCCAACAAACCATTGTCAGGCTCTAGATAATCTGGGTTTTTAAAGGGTTACAGCCACATATCCTGGAGATTAGGCACCAGAGCCATCCCTTCTCCTGTTGGCACACAAGAGTATCCCAGATCAGGTAGTTATTACTCTTCTATAAGGACAGACTATATTATCCTTAGTGTGGGAATATTAAGCCAACTCCAGAGAAAGGCTGACCTTCGCAGCATGATTATTTCAGCATAGTAAGTCACATTCGTTGTGTTTTTTTCTTTTTTGTTTCTCAGGCAAAAAAGGGATGAAGGCTGATGGTAAAGGAAGAGCTACAGAGGCTTTGCGGGAAAGAAATACTATAAGCAAGGAAAGAACCATTTATTATGGGTACACGCTTCAGTGCTGTGGTTCACAGATAATTGGAGTATGCCTCACCCATCGCCTTTAAGCGTAACAAGTTACCTGAAATGGGCTAGTAAGACAGTATAATGGTATTAAGTTCTGCAAGCAGTAAACATCTGTAAAAACAAAGAGACATTTTTGATGCAAACCATGCTAGCATTTCATTTCCTCCCCTCTCTTGATTAATAAAAATTACAATGCAACAGGAAAGCTACTTATATACAACACTAATTATTACAGACCAGAAGAAGGTAATGGGTTAGGTGGTCAGCATTTTCTGAGCAGAATAGTTTGTTCCACAAGGCCCTTAAGAATATCCTGCAAGAGATGACATGAAACTTAATGTTTTATCAATTAAGGTGCATGAAAATTCTAAATAGTTTAAGTCCAAATTTTTGAAAGGCTTGCAACCTTTTTCTTAAAAAAAAAATCTGCACCTCCAAGCACAAACATGCTGGAAGCAGAATGAAAGGTTGGCACCTCAATCATCTGCAAACAGAAAGGATCTTTTCCCATGTGTCCAGTGCATTATGCCTTGAACTTTATTACTGAACAAAGTCTTGGCATGCTATTCATCAGTGTTTGGAAAGTTCTGGGTTATCTCCCTGATAAAACGATTGCATTTTCATGGCACCAATAAATTAAAAAAATATATATCTCAGAACAGGCGCTAAGAGTATTCCTAATTTTATACAGTCATCTGGATATGAAGTCATGACACCAAGTAATTTTTTTACAAGTACTATGAGAATAACCAGGAGGCTCTATTAACTTTACCACACAGTCTCATTACAACTTTTAAAGTACTCAGCAGAATAAAATGATAGTCACCATGAGCTCTCCAGATCCATGGGATCTTGAGCAGCAAGCATGGAAAGTATTGCAGCCTGCACAAGATGGAAAGTTAAGGGGATGGAATAAGGAAGGAAATGCCTTTTGGAACTTGGAAGTTATTTACAATTAATAATACATCTCCAGCACAGAAGACAGCATAACATGGCTTCTAATTGCAGAACAACATTCAGTCAAAAAAACCCTGAATTTTGTACAAGTTTCTCAAATACATACAAAACCATATATTCCTTACAGCCCAAATGCAAAATTACATAGAGGCTTAATTGGCTCCAAACTAAACTTCAAGTCATGCAAAACAAGGCTCAGGTTTGCTTGAAAACATACACAGATCTATGCTGTAAAACCCTGGGCTACAACAAGACACACAGTAAGGGCTTTTCATGAAGGGAACAGCACAAGTTTAAAGCTAACTGGAGTGAGGTTTCTGTGCAAATAGGGTGTTAGGGAACTTCTGGACCATTTAAGCATTCAGTTTAGGTTAAAGACAAGCCATAGCTTCAGGAAGCAGCTATATGGAAGTTTTGTAAACATCTGCAATGTCTCCAAAGTAGTAAACTTCTACAGCAAAACTGTAAACAGAGCAAGTTCACACTTAGCTCTCCTCCCACAGCTGCAGTAAGCTTATTTAATGCTATGTTTGCCACCATACCAATGTAGAGGATTGCACAGATGGAAATCCTAATTGCATGGCTATCACTTCCCCCATAAAACAGTAATTTGAATTCTCTAGATGCATTAAAGAATGTGTGCTGCTGACTGCTGATCTCAGTCATGTTGCTATTTGGGTCAAAAGAAAAAAAAAAGAAAAATCAACTAGCTGCATACAGATGTCAGAGTAAATCCTGGTGAAATACGGCAGGCCTTTTGCACACTTCTATGTCTTCCATCAGCTTTCTGCTTTCATTTGACAACACAGTGGAATTTTTGGGAAGCAGAGATCAGATATCTTAATCTAGTTGAGATTTCAGACCTTTGCAACAGGGACCATCTAATGCAATACATAAGGAGATTGGCATAAAAGCTAAAAGTACATCAGCATAAATCCTACTCCTCTCAAGTAAAAAATTATGTCATCACCATCATGAAATAGAGATAAACTTCCTAAAATAAACTCTTCCACCTTGAGCTGCTGTTGGATTTTCTGTCTTTCTGAAGTGTCCGTCTAGGCTGTAAATTCCTCAAAGCAGGAAACATTTTATCTTCAGTAGTAAGAAGAGACCTCCAAGCACACAGTCTGTGTGAAGTAATGTAGACACTGAGCACAGTCAAACAAAGCACATGTATCTAGTTGGATGTGGTGGAGATGCATACATACACTTTTGAATAATGGCCTATTTTGAGCAGATACCTGAACGTTTTATTATTTTCTATGCAACTTCCAAGCAGCATTTCCAGCAGGACTTCCAAGCAATTGGCTTGTTCCCAGAACTCCTGGAAAACCCTTTCCTTCCTGTAGCATGCCAGAAAGCACTTTGGTATGAGCATGGATTCCCCACAAACTAAGCAGACAGAAATGGAGTACAAGAAAGAAGTGCTAAGAGTGAGGCTCACAAGACTGTACAACATTCTTCTAAAGGCTCCAGAGAAGCCCTTCTGCACAATGAATACTTGCAGCCCAGATGAAGTGGCTGAAGCTGTGAATAAATTATTTGATTAGCTGAAGTAGAGTCAGATGGGGTTTGGGGAATTTTCAGTTTGCCATGGGCATGGGAATCCACCGTGGACACATAGTAGTGCCAACAAAGACTGTAACTGTATCTTTTGACATATCCTAATAGGTCAACACATTGGTTCCCTTTATCACCTCTCAGAACAGAGGTCTTGGGGAAAGCCTTCTGCGGGCTCTCCGTGGTTCACCTGGGACTAGGACAGCAAGCCAGGGAAAAGCTGTATCAGTGAGGAGAAAGTGATACAGGTCTCTCCCAGATCACAGCAAGGCTGGGAAAGATTTTTCCAGATCACATCACCACACAAGATGCCCCATTTTTGTCCTGATTAACTTGGCAAAAGTAACATGCAGTCTTGTGAGAAACCTCGGACTTACTTCAAGTGGGTTTGGGGATAAGCCTAAGGCTTTTGAGGTGCATCAGGCTTACGGCATACACACAGAAGCTGTTTTGCACAGAGTCAATAGCTTTCAGTGCTTCCAGAGCAGCTGAGTCATTGCACAGAAGCTGAGCAGTTAGCCTGGTTGTGTGCCATGGAAGTGTCCACAACTTCCAGATATACAGCAGGCTGAGGGCAGCACTGATCAGCGACTCTGGCCAAATATAGAAAACTCTCAGATTACATCGAGGTTTCTGAGGAGGCAGAGAATGAAAGAGGAGAAGAAAAGACATGTCTAGGAAAACTCAGACATACAGTAGCTGTAACTGGAACTCACGTGACTTTTCTCCCTAAAAGTTATAGTTCTGGTGGGTCAGAGCTTTTCCTACAAATCCAAGCATATACATTTGGCTGCCTTTTACAATTTGCATTCATTATCACTGTCACAGAGCAAACCACAAGGCTGCAAATAAAAACCTGCCTATCAGGTCATCAGTGATAATAAGGCCAAACAAGATTTCTGATTTATGTTCCTCTGGTCTCACGCACCTTGAGCCCAGCCACAGACACTTAATTTGTGCTGATGGCACCTGGACTCCCAGGCTGTTTTGTACATCCAGGCTGTGTTGGTTTGCAAGCTCAAATGAGATCTTATGCACTAAGTCCACCACAGTGCACATGCTGCATACAGAACTGCGCAGGATGTTATGCAGCAGTGATTACATCTAAGTTCCCTTGCTACTGCCTAATATGAAATCTGAGTTTGTTTTCTCATCTCGTATAATAAATCACTCTTGAAGTGACTGCCAAATGAATGAAAGGAAACCCTAAAAAACATACAGGAACCCTCACCAAGTAAGCTAAATGAGCCTTCATCGCAATTAGACTAAAGCAAGGACACACCCAGAACAGTTAGCAATTCCCCCAAGCAGGGTTTTTGTTTCCATGCAAAACTTTTTCTTCATCAAAGGATTTCGTTAGATAGGGCATCCCCAATTAATTTAGCTCCCCCCCAAAAAGTAAAGTTCTCAGGTTCTTGAAGCGCTCTGCCATTTCACAACACTTTCAATTACTTAAACAATTCTTCATGCCCCTTCCACTAAATGCAGTCTTTCACTCTTTCTTTCCTTGGTCATTTTTTCCCTGCTGCATGGGCCTCAGCTCCTGTATTTTCCAGAAAGGAACCACTGGAAGCAGCTCCTGTGCTAGCCTGGCATGAAAGTGCAGCTCTCCTTTTAAGCCTTGTCTTTGGCCTAAAGACACAGTTGTAATACTATTTGAATGGCATCATTTGATTAACACCACTGCAGTGCTCATAGCTTTTAAAATCTGCATCAGAAGGGCTCTTCATCCCTCCCTAGCCCAACAAAAAACACATCTGTCAAAAATGTAAAATCATATTTATTTTTATATATATACACAAATCTCTTAACAGTTAAAGTAAAATTACTTCTGAAGCTCGAAGTTGAAAACAGATGACAAGTACAACACAGAGCATCTGATAATGTTTTGGTAGCACAGCTAAAGCCACTTATAAACACTGGTTTGGGATCCTTCTCTCACCCACCCCTGCATATTAAAAATTCTGAGCTAAAACTCCTGAAGTTTTCATCAGTCCTTTTTCCTGCCATTGCCTGGTCACATTGAGGGCTTGTTTTCTTTCAGGACAGACATTCCCTGCTGTGCTTTTCCCGGTTTCAGACTATTTTTAATATTTACTTTAAGTTGCTATAGCAACAGGGAATCACAGATGGTAAGAGTTAAAATTATGCCACAGGAGACATTTATCATCATAGCTTGTATAATGTGAGCTCTTGTTCTCTGAAATTTTCCCCATGCTGGACACTCCCCTGTTTATTTTATGATGGCTACACTAATGAAGGTATACACCTAATGAATAGTATAAGCCTCTCAAATTTATCAGCACATGTTTGATGGGGTATGGTAATTGCATTAATGAGAAAGTAGCAATGTTTATTTCTTTCCATTTCTCACTGCTACTGAAAGCCAGATTTCTGATACCAGATTTCATGGTTACCTCAGTCCACAAATAAATCACATTGATTTCAGTGATGCCAAGTTAAAAAAAAAAAAAAATAAGGTATTCAGTATCATCAAGATCACTGGAATCCAGACTGGGTTACTTAAGATTTATGAGGACTTTATGCAACTATGGCTCCTCCGGGGGATCACATACATCTCCAGTAATCTAGTCACTCTAGGAAAGATCCAACAAAATATAAGTACAGCCACGATTATCTTAGTGTGCTATGCACCTGTGAGACCTGAGCCTGAAAATACTGGACCTGGGGTTACTCAACACCTCTGAGCATCAGGACAACTTTCAATACTGACTTTGGAAAATATTGGCAATTGTTATTCTGCTTTTCACAAAGTTTGGGCCAGCTAAATCGGTTTTAATTGTCACCCAAGGTGGGAATGTTTGATTAGCAATAACAGTAATATCTTCTCCCGGTAAGATATCAAAAGCTTGTTATAATGGCAAGTATTCAGAAATCATCAGTTTTCAGGGACAAGGTTCCCTTCCAAAAAGGTGAAGTGATTACTTGGACCAAATCACGAGCAAGACCACAAGAGTTCAGCCATGCCAGCCTCCCTGGGAATCCCCATCATCACATCCCCCTGAGAGGGACCAGGACAATATACAGAGAAGTTCCTTGGCTCTCCCCAGCTTGGTCAGTTACTATGGCTCTATACATACATACAAAACACAGGTCAAATTCTGCCTTCAGGACTTGGCAGCTTGCTGCAATACAGCAGCTGCAGGATAAAAAGGGAACTTTTGGTTCATACTGTCTCAAGTATCAGGTAGCTTCAACTATGCTTGGTCTCCTAAGGATACAGTCACAGAACATCAAGCACATTCCACTGGGTCAGCAACCTTAAAGATGTCTTAACAGATACCAATGCTCATAGTCTGACTAGGTAACTCTAACAAAAACCACCCATCCACATAAAGCAGACTTGGGCTGTGCTTTTCTAAGCAAATGACTTTCATTACCCAGTCACCAACACCATGACTTCTGTTCAGAGCTCATTGATGTCTGACAGACACCACCACCTCCACAAACTGAACTAACCCTACAAAACACATAACTGATCATGCAGTGGCCTTTTGGATAGCAAATGTACCATTGAAGTATGGTATTTCACAAACACATGCCAATTTAAATATATCTACATATGGTTACAGTCCAGCAGCAAACCTGTGACAAGGCAAATTCCACCAAAATAGATCTTTCTATTAATCTCTTCATAATAAAATGGTAACCTCTAGTGCTAAACAGAGTGTTCAGATAGGATGGCAGAGAAATATTGAAAGGGTCAGCATGAAAAAGGGATCAGATTAAACTTGTGCAGCAACAGCTTTGAACAAAGTGTATTGAAATATAAAAACTTATTTTTAAAAAAAATAAACATTTTATTAAATGTGAACATTTTCTCTGTAATAATATACTAGTTTGGACTCTACAAGTGGCAAAAAAGTTGAGACTAGAAACCTAAGTAGAGCTCTGCTCACTCTAAAATGTACAAGTTGCTATAGAGTTAACGGTTTACAGTTCTAAAACTAGAATGATATCTGAAATTAAGATCAAATGCAGAGTAAATTCAATATAATTATGCTAAAATCCATAATACAGGGATTAGTCATTGCAGAGCTGGAAACAAATGATCTGGAATGGCAGGAATTGTTATTCAAAGGCAATAGATGGAGAACCAAAAAAAAGTCTCATATACCTACAAAGAGGCAGCAGGTCACACATAGGCTGACTTCCAGTACAGACAACTTTGGGCAATACCCACACTGCCTGCTGGGACCAGCCACGGACAAGGGGAATGAAAAAAAAGCCATGTGGTAGACTCTCTTTGGGGATCATAAAGTGATTTTAAGAAAAAGACACGCTGCAGAATCTTTACTGCTGCAGATCCACTAAACAAACAAAAAAGTCACATAACGTGGTTTCCAGATTAAATTTGTTTGGCGTATAAGCTCAGTAGAGCATTTTATTTCTACAGTTAGAGCCACTGGTAAACACAGCTGCCATTTAAAAGATTTGAAGTGTTTTCACAGAGGCACTTCTCAAAGCAGAACCCCTGCCTGAGCAGGTGGCACACGTGGAGCAATTGCTCCCATACCTGATTTAGTGGCAATTCCGCTGTACAATGTTGCAGGGATTACACAGATTACCACAGGGAACTTGAGTATGATCACAAATGCTTTCAGAAGATCTCCCCCAAGATTAATTCAATCCTTTGCAAAGGGTCTCACCTTTCTGTGGCTCTTCACCTCGTATGCTAACTTGCACACACGCTAAGCCCATGCAACACTCCACCAAATCAAAACAGTTAACTTGGGTACTTGCCCTTGCACTCAGCAAGACACTTGGTAACATTAGTTCAGATGCCTATGTTCTTGTCCAGACTACTGTGAGCCATTTTCTGCCTTTCAGTCCTCCAACAAAAACCCAAGCATCTGACTGCAGGGAAAACACATACACAAAAATACTGGGCAGAAGCTGTCTCCATTTTTTGGCAAAGGTACCTGTTGGTCCATGCCTCAGTCTGGCTATTTAGGCATGAAAGTAGCATGAGGTAATCCCTGTACTAAGTGGTTTAATTGCAGGTTTAAAAAAAGCCTTTCATTCTGACTAAAATCAGAAATGTGAGATACTGGACTTATTTTAATAACACGCAGTGATGTAAACCATACATGATCACCCTCTGATTTATATTTACAGAAAAATTTCATTCATGCATCTTTCCTAACCCTCATTGTGCACATACTTGTCACTGAGGATCTCAAACTGCACAGAGCAAGTGGTCCTACTGGGCAGACTTTTTTTTTATTATTTTTTCAAGCAAATTTTAGAGTTTCTTGCCATACACATAGTCCTAAGACTAGGAGAAGACATCGATTATGGTGTTTACCAGCCCTGTACAGATGAAGAAATACATGGCAATTTTGGCATTCCATATACTAATAAGCAACTTAAAGGATTTTTTTTTTCTTTGGGCTAGTTGCCATGCATTTCTTAATTAAGAAAAGCCAGGCCCAAGCCATTCCTGCCATATAAGGGGACTGGGAGATTACTGTTCTTAGGATCTGTTTTCCCTTAAAATGAGTCAGCTGTGCAGGAGTGATTTTCAATTTTTTTTTTTTTTTTTAAACACACAGTTTACTTCAAGTCCACAAGGCTGATATTGCCTAGTCAGATGAGGGCCCAAGCACAGAAGGCAGCACTGGAAGAAGATACAAGTGTGTTGCCCTCTGCCAGTATGCACTAGGAACTGGTAGCATGGCACAGCTAATTGCATTGTCGATTTAGATAAGCAAGAAGTGTTGGGAGGAGTTGAGGAACAGTTTCACCTCTCAGCAGGAAGGTGACAAAGCTTGCTCTCCTGAAGCAGGCTAGGACATAGATAATTAATCCTAATGACCCATCAGGAACACAGTCAGGCTCCTGACAGCCTTGGCAGAGAAATACTGAAAAACCTGTGCTGTCTTTATCCCAAACTTGTAGAGACTACCCTAAACCCCATACCCATCCAGACCTATGATTTTAACTCCGCATACAAAGTTCCCCTCTTAAGATAACTTTGTCAAAACAGCATCCTAGGAAGCTCCTGCTCATAGGTTTCCAAATCAGCTGCAGGCTGTTTGCACTAGGAAGGAAGATACTGAGGCAACATACACACCACCAACCACCAGGCCTGCAAACCCAGCTTGTGAGCCAATGGTCAAATTAAGTTCCCTCCATCTCAGGCATCCACACAGGTTCTGTGAGCCAGATAAGGCCTTCAGCCTCAGTGACTTCCATGGAGCCCACAGTGGTAGCCATCACCATTAGTGAGTTTTATTTGGTCATCAAGAGAGCCCTCTAATAGAAGTAGAACATAATTTTCTAGACATATACATTGTTCCCTTGCTAAATCCAAACTAAATCTCTTTAACAGAACAGACTTGTTCAGTAAGAGTGATAAGTCATTTAAACAGATTTTTTCTTTCAGCTTGCTGAGGGACAAGGGGAACATCCCACCACCACACCCAGCTTTCAATAGCAACAGGCAAACAGCGCTTCACTGACACACTTTCACTTTAATTTAGCACATGCACTGAGTAAAAGACACTGCTAATGGTGATACTGCCAAAGGCCCTCATCCAGCATACATCAAAGCCAAAAGGAAGACTCCCACAACATACAGCAGATTCTGAATAAAGGCCATCGCGGTTGGACACACGTGATACATCCTCTCAAGTCTTTACTTGTTGAAATATAGGAGCTTGGGAGGAGGTTGCACAGACCATATAATTTTTTTTTTTGCACTTTCAAAACAGAATAGCTCAGTAACTGCTCTGCAAATACAATAAAAGTAATGGGGCCAAAGAAATTGGTACTACATATGTTTTCTAAGTTATAATAGAACATGCTGTTTTCCTAAGCAATGAAAGCATGTACATCCTCCAAGGAAAGGCAGGCTCACCAAAGAGGCCCCTTTTTAAGCACTCGGTGACTTTTTTTTATGTCCAAAGGGTTCAGGAAACCCAAGTTTTGGAAGTTTATCACTATTAAAGTAGAACAAGTTCTTCCAACTTGTGCTTCACAGTACTTTTCCCCCCAAATTGTTGCCACATGCAACTGGGCTCTGTTTGTGCCCAGTGCAGCTGGTAACACATTTGCTCTCACTGATACCGTGGAAAGGCAAGGGAGAAATTAAAACAAAGTCACACTGGCACATACTTCAAGCACAGATGACAGTACTTTGGTAGCTGAGAAAGTAATTACTAGGTTGCGATACACTTAAAAGTCATCATAGATGGAAGCGCCACAAAAATTCACATTTTATGAAAACAAGCTACCTATTAAAAGCTAACCATTGATTACAATTAGCTTAAAGTACCTTCCTTGTTAGGATGTTTCAGCAAAGAAGAATGCTATAACTAACTCGTTTCTAAAGTTCAGAGATCCTGTAGTCATGTACATAACTAATTTGTATCTACTAAGGAAAAATAATTGTTAACAACTAGAGCAATGGTTTAGCTCAAAGTGTTATCACAAGCTGTCGAGTGTAGATGACCTCACTGAGTTAGACTACCCTGCCTTTAAGGTATTACAACAGCATTTTCTGCACAGCACTTTTCATCTCTTGCTCAAGAACGTGCTTCACTAGTAACATACTCAATTTGTGCTCTTAACATTCCTCTTACTACTCCGCATTCAGGAAGGAGCACGACCAACATAACATTAATACATCAGAACTGCCCACAATTACAAAGAATTTGAAATATGAATGTATTTTCTTTCATTTAGCAATACCTGCCCAAGAGAAGCCACTAAATTAGTCTCAGAGTTATGCAAACAAATCTCCAGTTTTCAAAGTAGAAGAGGCGAGCAGTCTCCATATCCACAATTGGAGCTATGAACAAGGAAAGGGAAGAACCTAGTGAGCTACAGGTTTCTTTAATGCAAGCAGTTGTCTACATTTGGGGTGAATCATCTTGCTGGAATGCTAAATTGTTAGGTCAGCTCCATATAGTGGCATAATCATAGTGAAATAGAATCGCTTGCATTAAGAAAGGGATTGAGAAAACTGCTTTGCAAAACCATTAAAAACCAGTAAAGGCAACTACGTGGCTCAGAAAGGGCATAGAGTTAAATTTGCATATTTCACAATTTTCAAGTTTCCTGTCTTTTGAAGGCTTGATTGTATATCAAATGTAACTGCAACTTTCCCCAAGGTCAACCTCTATCTGGGACTAGAGAAGCTTCAGCCATCCCAGATGTTCACACACCCCTGAAAGCATAATATCTTCTATTCCTGAAGGCAGCAGCAATAAACAAGAAGCTGTATCCAAGGATGGGAAAGGAAGATTGACTTACAGCAGCCACTGCTTAGTCTTAAGTAGTTATTCCACAACTGTCAACTACAATTTTCTCTTGATGCATCTGATGCTGTCCATTCACAGAGATGTTAGCAGACTAGACAGACCACTAGCCTGATCCATAATGACAACTCATACACTCCAATGGAAACAAAACAAATCATTGCATAAGCAAGAGCACTACTGAAGGCCAGCTATTTATAGGTTGTAGCCCACATCCTTAAACTTCACTTCCCAGCATCACCAAAAATATTTGCAGCTTCTTCAGCCCCAGCTCCATAATAACGTCAGCCCTCACTTCTTACTTCACTTGCAAATTCACTTCCCCTTGTCCAGGGAACAAACATGTCAGCACCTTCATCTCCCAATGTGGTCTCCAGCCACCAGCCAGCCAAGAGACACCATCCAATGGAGCAGCATGGGCTGAGGGACCACCTCAGTCCTAGGCTGACCAGACAGCTGGTGGGACAAACCAAATGCACATCAAATTCATGCTGTATCTTTTGCCTTCATTTGTCTTGTATACAGATGCTGGAAGGTTTTTTGGTTGCGTTTCCTTTTTTTTTTAATAAACAAGGGATATTGAACTTGCCATCTTTGGCCAGCTTCAATCATATTTTAGCAACAGGCTTGTGGGAAGCTGGAGAGAGGAACTGCTATCAGCTGATCACTTTCTAATGCACTGAGGAGGATTAAGTTTTAAAAAAATCATACCTTCTTCAAAAAGAAAGCTTACACACCAGCTTTGGATCTGCTACAGACTCAAACTCCTACCACAGAATTAACATTCAGATCTGCTAACCTTAGTGAGACTGTTTTCATCACAATCCCCTTTCAGCAGCCAGTAACTCTGGCGAGAGCCTTGGGACTGAGGGAGCATGGAGGGGGAGGCCCAACCCTACTGGGTAGCCCCCAGATCTGCAAGGGGAGGCCACAGTCCTGGTCCACCCCTCCAATATCCCAGGAAGGCGGGTTAGCTGCCCAGTCCTGGAAAGGCAGCGACTGAGACCACCATGGGTAGCAAACAGCAGCTGAGGGACTGCTGGTGCATGGGGAGAACACTGGGCTCTCTGGTTTCACAGGTAACTCACACCTGGCTGTGGTTCACACCGCATCTCACTTCAGTGGCAGGTCCTCAATAGGTACAATTCACATGTTCACTTTTTATTTCATAAAGTAGCCTGGCTAAGGGCAGGTAGTTCAAGGCTGTGAATGAACTTTTATTTTAGATTCAGCTCCATCCATGCAGGATGGCTCTCTCCACCTCTGCTAACACTACTCCCTAGCCCACTGCTGTTCAAAAAATCCACATTATTGAAGGACAGCTGTTTCCACTGTTAAAACTAAGCTGGACTGAAACAGGTCACACATGTACCCTAGCCAACAGGTATAGAAGTGGTAATCTCCACCCAGCCATCACCACTGGATCTAGAAGAGAATGCCTGTGTCCCAGGTTTCCGCACTGTTTGGCGGTGTTTCAACACAATAGCCCAAACATTTGGTTAGCCCCATTGTTTTTTACTTCTAGACTTTCAAACTAGGTCACAACTTACTCACAATATGGTCATTCATTATTTAAAACAGATTATTCCCTCCGCTATCTAAGGATTTAAAGCCAGCTCATACAGATTATGTCTTCCTCCAGGCAATATGAACATTCATCTTACCTGAAGGATGTAATAAGAAGGAATGAGCTTTTGTGTTGTAATTATTACATATGCCTAGTTTTAAGATTAAAAGTTCTTATTCCCTGTCCACATGGACACCATGTGTGTAAGGAAATGCTTTAATTAAATTCATTGAACTACAATGTGAGCCATAATTTAAATAATAGAAAAATGAGGTATTGAATTTCCAAGGATATTTTGTAATTGGAATGAGAGCAGCTGCCAAAAGAAGAAAAAGCTTGAGGGCAAACAGAGTCTATGGGTTTGGGCAACAGCAGGTAAGCAGAACACTGGATCCAAGATTGATTACATGGGTTTGTCTAGTTTGAAAAGAGAGAGAGACTGAAGAATTAACAAAGTACTCTGCAATAAAACACACGTGTAAAAAATACCAGACTCTGAACACACTCTATTGATAAACTGAAAACAGCAGAGTCCTCTCCTGTGAGGACACAGTCTCCTGTGGTTAGAGCAGGAGAAACAGAAACACTCTGTTTTCTAAGTGTGGTTTCACAGAAGTTAGAATTTGTTCAGGTAGAACTATTTATTATCTGATTAGACCTTGCTTAATTCTAGCTAATTCTTGGGAGAAGATCCAGTTCTATCTGTGTGTGCTTGGATTAAAAGTCATGCTATAAAATGCAAGCAGTTTAGGGAAGCCTTCACCAACTTCTATAGTACTTCTACAACTGATTGGAAAATGTTCCCGGTGTAAATAAGCCTTGGAAGTCAGGATTCCCACAATCTGCTTCTGCCCTTAAAAACATCTTACTGCATGATCTGGGCAAGCACCCTGGCCACCTGAGGCTGCTAGGTTCTCACTTTACATGAAATCAGCATCTCCTGTCCTCAGAGGATACTGAGCAGTGGGGAATTGTCAATGCTTTCAGGTATCATGAGACAGGAGCAGTAAGAGTGCAAAACTGAGGAGGGCAGAAAGCACCATGGCACAAAGACTGCTAGGACCAAGCAATGGTCCTTGGTCCAATGTTGAATGGGAAACATTCACCAGACCACCAGATGTACACTCCGCTAAACAGAGACGTTAAGTATTCTTTATTGTCCAAACCCACAGCTTAAAGTTAAGACAATACTATGCAGCGGTATCAGACCTAACCCTATCTCCCAGTTTTGCAGCAACCACTGCTTACTCCATAAGAGCATAAATGTATGCATGAAATAAAAAAATCAGAATGAAAGTCTCAAACTCAATTCCCACAGGCTACTCTAACATTAACTATAAATATTTTAACAGGTCCATTGTTCTAGCTTGAAGTCAGAAGGCCTAATAACATTTTATTTCAAGTTTTTCAATAATTGGCAATATTTTGAGAGCACCTGGAGACAAAAGCTCATGTGAGAATTACAGGCTTCCTTGCAACCTGTGGCCTTACTATTGCAGGGAGAAAAAAAAAGAATATATAACCTAAGCATAGCCCTAAAGGTTCACAAGTGAACAGGAAAAAAAAAATTGATAACTTGATATTTTTCTAAGTCTCGTTAACTTAAGCCATGTATAGAATTTGGGAGGAGCCCAACTCATAATACTGGAATGTTCAGTGTTGTCAATAGTGGGTAAGCTCACTGTCACACCTACCCTTTCTACATTTCAGCCTGGACAGCAGAAAGGAGCTCAGATCTAGATTTGGATTTTGAACCCAGCAATCCAGCGATGATCAAATTTATTCAGGTCTACCATGCAGCAAACAATGAAATCTCCTTTACAGGTAAGCAATCTACTGCAAAATCAGCTATAAATAGCATAAAGATCCAATTGTTTTCATTTAAAATTAAACATGATTGTTTCAGGCCCAAACAGTTGCCAAAATAAACCAGAATGTCCACAGTTACATCATAACAAAAAAGGCAACCTAAGTATCCCTTTCCTGAGGTAATGATGTCATCTAATCAATTTAATTTCACATTATTAGTTGTGCAGCAATAGGAGAGGCAGGGTATTGGGGCATTAAATATTACATGTCCTTACACAGCTTTGAAAATTCAGCCCTGGATCAGATGTCTGAAGACCTCCCTTAGAACTAAGGGGTAGAACAGAATCACATTAAGGCACATATTTCTTATCTAGGCATGCAGATCTGTAAACCCTCATTTTAAACAAATGCATTTCTTGTGAAACATATTTCAGACCTTGTCCCTTTTGTTTTCCAGTGAGGCACAGTGAGCTGCAGCTGCTGCCAGACCTCTGTTAATGCAAATGGGAAGCAATTCCATTTCCCATTAAGCCAATGCCACAAAAATGACCCTCTTAATTAGCTTCAGGTTCTTTTCCGGAGGGTTTGCTAGTGGTCATAAGAGCAGTAAAGCCACAGAAGAAAAAGCAGGAGGACAGCTCCGTTCTTGAACCCATAACTTTACATGAACTAGCTCAGCCTTCCCACATTGCCCTTTTTGAAAAGGTCTAAACAAGGCCACAAAGATAAGCTTGCATTGACTGCACAGCCAGGGTGACCTGTGCAACTCCTCTGCAATAGTCCTCATGTCTAATGGGTCCAGGACCACTCTCACACAAAAGGCAGTAGAGTACACCTGGACAGTAACAGTCCAGGTATCACGAATGCTTTGTACCATCTCCAGCTCCATCTGCCTTTTGGGGCAGGCAAGGTGCTTGTTCCTTACAAGCATGTATCTTTGTCACAGTCCTACATCCAATATTTTTTCAGGTACTTAAAACTATTTATCTCACTGAACTCTGAGGGCTGGTTAAAGCCCTTCCAAAACAATTCTCCTTGAAGGGATTCAAGAACTTAAACCCAAACTTGTCCTTTTTTCCCCGTCTAACACTCTTGCAACCATATCAAGATTTATGATCATTTCTGCAAGTTAACTGCCTCACCTCCAGCCATCATTCTTCCTTCCACCATTCCAGTCTGGAAACCCTTTCTAACCTCAGAACAGAGTCTCATCACTGGACCCAAAATTATTTTTTCCTATTAATAACAATTCTGGGGTTCATTAAGATGCTGCAATAAAAACAGCCTGCAGCTCCGCAGTATGTGTACATGCCTGGGAGCAGCATTAAGCTGTATGGAGTTGTCAGAAGAAAGGAGACTGCAGCCATGGGACAGTAGGAGCTGCTGGTAAGAGAAAAAGCAAGTAAAACTCCTCTTTAGTTAGGTCATCTGTCTTAAGAGACTTATCAAAGGCAGAAAAGAGATGACCAGGTCTCAAAGGCCTGCTTTGCCTGTAAATAAATCAGAAGGTAGGATCGCTTTGGCCAAAAACAAGCTACAGTCCTGCCTGCAGCTGCTGTACTGGATCCCTAGGCTCAGAAGAACATATCTCCTTTGGGAGCTGAGCAGCGGGCAAGCATCAGCTCTGTCTGGCTCATCCAGCACATTTCAAAGACATACCTCCTTCTCTGGTACTTCTTCTAGGACTTTGTGGTCTCCCCTGTGCCAAGACTCATATTACTGCTTAAGGAGACCTGGCCACATGCAAGGTTGAGCAAGCCTTGCTGACTCTGCACATCCCAAGTAATATTTACCTCTTCAAGGATCACTCAAAGTAGCACAGGCTTTGCAAGGATATCTCTTATTGACAGTGTTTTGAAGCTGATTTTACCACTATTTCAAAACATTATTTATAAAGGCAATTGAAATGCCAGATGTGATTCTCCCCACCCCCCCCCCCCCCCCCCCCCCGCAACTCTGTGGGCATTTAGTCAGATAAACTCTTCAAAATTGCAGTCTTCACTCAGCAAGCAAAGGCTCAGACAAAGAATTCTGGACAGAGCATCTGACAAACACCAGCAGTCCCAGACAACATGAAATATCCACTAGTATCTTTAGTAGCCAACAATTTACTCAGTTCATCATTCACTGGTGCAAATATCCAGCAATGCCCGTCCAACCTTCCTCTCCACTGGACCTCCAAGTGAGGTGGATGACAGGAACCAGTTACCTCCACAATTCAGAGCTCTTTGCAGCCTCTGGCAGAAGCGTTGCTTGCTCTGGTCTTGTACATCCATCACTAAACCCATAATGCTTCCAGCGTTACTGATTCTGACCAGATCTCTCATCTCCCTCACCCTTCTTGATGGAGACTCCAAGGCTGGTCTTTTGCAGCCAACCACCCCGCAGACACAAGCGCCTCCAAACACAAAGGTATCCCTGAGCCTCTTCCTGCCACAGTATACCACATCCTTGCAAAACCTTTAGTACCAAAAGAGACCAAGAGTGTTCAAGGCCCTTGAACAGAGTCTAACACTTCCACAGGAAGATGCAAAGTTCTTTGTCTGGGCTATTTCTATGCTCCACTCCCAAACCATTCCAGGCTTTATTAGCAGCTTTTTTAGCAGGAACATCATACCAATTTTAGCAGGAATGTCATCTCCACTCTACTCAACTGAGTTTCTTTTGATTTGTGAAAATTTCTTTTGGGCAGACACTGGGGAATTACCCCTGACCATAAGGCAGCCTTCTTCATGAGAAAGCCTGATGCTGCTGGGCATGTGCTTAGCATCAAACCTTCAAAGGCTACCTCATGCTTGGCAAGCTCAGCCCCCAGCATGTACACACAGCATCACACACGTGCAGGGGGTTCACCACCTCAAGGATGGGTGGAGATGACAGTATAGGCATATTCCCAGCCCATGTCCCTTGTGATAACCTTGGGCACATTAACCTCTCTCAGATTGAATTTTCTTTACATTTCATCCTGGTTTGAGCCAAGGCAGGCCTTCCTTTTCCTTCTCTCAACAGGTCCCTTGACCTGCTTCTTCACTCTATTTCTTTCTCTATATTTGATAAATCTGTATTGACCTAAACTCAGTAAGGTCACACCCCTCACTCCCCAAATCTAAAAAGAAAGATGTCTGCAAGTTTCATATTAATTCACCCCGACCCTTTTCTCACTAAAAGCATAGATGCCCTTTCGTCATAGTTACCCATGGAAACAGGCTGCCTGGCTTCTGCCTATCCATTACTTCTTTCATCCCTTCCCTCAGGGAAATTTAAATTTCACAAATAGCCAATTTTAAATCAGTTTGAAAGAATTGCTCAAAAGCTATGAAATTCTTTCAGGTTTTATGAAAAGAAAAAGAAATTACAAAATCAGAAGGACAGGGATGCAAATTGGCACCCATACTGAAAGCAAGGCTACAGCTGTAGTTCAGAGGTTATCTGTGCTGTTTGACCTTTCAGGTAGCTGAGCAAGCACACCTGCAACTTGAACCAGCCATATCACATTATTTCCTTTCCTTCAGCCAGTAACCAGGGGAAGCACAAAGACAGCTGTGCAGATACCCTGCATAGGAGAAGGGAATGGGAAATATCTCCAGAACACCATAATCATAAAACCAAAGGGGAAAAAAAATAAAATGAGGCTTTACTAATTCTATCACTACTAGATTAATTTCAAGTTCATATTTTTAACTTTGTTAGTAGCTATATATTCTCTTCTTACCTTAGCAAAGCACAGAGGACCCAAGCCAAGCACTTTAGCACAAAATTTCCCAAGTGCAAACAAGCCAGGAGCCAAAGGCAAGGCAGCAGAGGCAGCATCCAGGTCAGGCAGTCCCACAGGGTGCTGGGAGCAGAGTCCATCAACATCTCCAGGTACAGCAAGCAGCAAACCAAGTCCAGGGTCCATCCAGGAGCATGCTCCCCTCAGGAGCAGCAGGGGACAGAGTCAGACAGAGGACTGGAGACACACAAGGCACCCTGGAAGGCCACGTCCCAGAGAGAGCAACCAGCAGCACAGGTCTGACATCCACTCAGGAGGCAGAGCCAAACACAAGGCTGCAGACAAGCACACCAACCACACAGCCTAAAGAGGGACTAAGGCTGAGCTTAAATGGAGCTCCTGGGCCCATGTGTGTGGATGGAGGCCTCAGGTGAAGCTGGTCAGGGGCATTACAGCCTATTAGGGCCCTCACAATGAGCACCTGTTATCACCTTTTCTGGAACTTAATCAGTGTAATATGGTGAAAAAAAGGTAAGCATTCAATATAATGTCATTCAGTTGGAAGCAAATTCACTTATTCTAAATAATGAAGGCATAGCTTTAGGATTTTCACTTTAAAGAAGAAAAAGGTGCTCACCTCCACATTTTAGCCACGTTATACTTTCTCAGATCCTCACAATGAGTATGAGGTACTGTGCTTTTATGGCACTGATGTACACATTCATTGTCAAAGCAAGCACATCAGAATATTTCCCAAACACTGAAAATTAAGTCATACACCAATCCTATCACAGCCAGTTTCTATAGTAAGCCATCAAGGATTTCAAAGTGAGACCACAAAGACAGTCTGGCCATTCAGTGCAATTTCTGGAGGAAGGCTTTAACGTGGATCACCCCAAAACTGAGCCCATCCTGTCTCGTGTCTTCATACTACCTCCCCAGGACTGGATTCTGGGTTTCATGAATGGTCGGAAAGAGAGACACAAGTCTCTTAGGGGAAGGATCCTGCTAAGAAACTGCCACAGTCAGTGGAAGTCCTCCAGAATGACTGTGACCCACCAAGGTGATCCTCCACATCCAGAGCCCCCAGCTCTGCACCTGAGGCTCAGACTCCTACCTGTGATTTCACGCCTGAAGTCACCAAGACTTGCATGGAAGTTGACAAGTAGCAGATAACATGCCTTCACATCACACTGCACTGCCATCATTAACCAGCTCTCTTTTTGCATGGCCACATAAGCATGCGGAGAAAGAGCAGATGACTAGGGGATGGCAGACATGCTTGCAGGAAAAGAGACACTGTCCCTCTTGGAAGTTATTTCTAACAGCTTTTGTCTTTAGACCTCTTTGTCCCATTTCCAACAGCATCTACCCTCATATTGTGCAAGTGGATGTAGTTTTGCAAATATTTTGGACTACCAGTACTGTGAGATGCCCAATAACCATGGCTGTCACGTTGCTAGTGGCAGCTGGCTTGATGCTGCTGCCTGATACAGAGCACACTTCTGCTTTGCAACTTTCTGGATCTACCCCTGCACTTAGGAATGACACAATAGGTGAGCACAGCCCATTGCAACACACATTGTTGGGGGAAAGGTCTGCCATTTGCACCAAACCCAAACTACAGCATCCATCTGATGTCTGAAGCCTTTCATGGGACGCGCTCTACTGCTGGGTGGTGAATTCTCCCTGCACACACCCCACTAGAGCGGTGAAACAGTGGCTCCCCAAGGGGAGACGGCATTTGGGCAGTTATTGCTGATGTTAGAGCTGAGAACAGCACCATGCCTTTCTTCTCCTCCATACTGGGTAGAAAGCTGGGTTTGGCAGCAACTCCTGTCTTAGTGCCTTCTGCAAACACACACAGATGCAACACCACATCCGCTCAGATGCACAGAGGGAAAACACAGAGTTGTTTTCATTAGTAATAGGGAATCTCTATTAGACAAAAATGGTGCCGCTTAGAGAGATTTGTCACTGTCTTTTCAAACAGCTTAGCTTTTCAAGAGCTTAGGATGGGGATGCCACAGGAAGAGGACAACACAGTGAGGGGCTGGACCGTGAGTACCTAAGGCAGAGAGAGAGTCATTACAGGGCCAATGAAAGTAGGAAATGAAGGATTTCACAACCAGATCATAGGGATTTTGCATTTTAATGGAGTTCTCAGGCTTCAGTTTTAATTGTGCTTTTACTTGGTGCAAAGCAGTTTTAAAAATCACCTTAGAGGAAGAAAATGAAGAGGCACAGTTATATGAGGCTTGGGACATTTAGAGCTAAAATGCTGACTGTTATCTTGGGCAGTTCACAAATAGTACTTACGCAAGCTGGGAACTGCTTCACCACTGCCAGTACTCCTTTAACTCCTGACCTTTTCCTGGACGTCAAATGGGAATGATTTTTACTCTATCCGGTTGGGACTGAATTTGATCCCAAGCACCAGGGCAAGGAAAGAAAAAAGTTTATTCTTTAAAAGCTTTACATACTGGATGCTTAAAATTTAACGCTTGCCCCTTAGAGCTATATTCCTAGCTCAGAGCTGGTAAGAAGCAACATGGTTTTTGCTTTAATCCTTTCCAAAGACACATTCCATAAATCGTTAGCATCCTTGCCAACCACTCAGTCTCTTAGTGAGCCCACATACCAGCTTTAAAGTAAGCTCTTCTAAAACCAATGCAACAGTCCTGTGGGTTAAGTTTATATTATTTCCAGATTTGTATAGCTGCAGGCTCCTTTTTAAAGTTGCAAATGATAAGTCATCTCTTTGTTGCCAGTACTTTTCTTTTTTTTTTTTTTAAACTTTGTTTAAACATTGTTCACTGATGCACTTAGTGAAAAACAGACTGTACTAGCTGTAACATAGCTGTATATGCTGTAGCAACAGGAATACAGCATGTATTTTGCAGCAGAAGGGGTGAAGAATCCCTGCTTGGACAATTCAGTCTATTAATAACTCCAGTATAGATACCAGTGCTTAAAAACAAATTCAAGCAACAAAAGCAACATATTGCACTGACGCAGCACCTTTCATCTCAAAAGATACCGGTTGTGTACTCTCAACTGCATAACCACAAGCTGTCCAAAGAAACTACCCTAAAAAAATACAAGGGCATAAGGGACTTCCCTATAGTCTCATGCCAGCTACCCACAGGGAAAAAAACAAGCGTAATACAGTCACTCCTCCTTCTGGCACACCTGGGTTGAGTAAAGTCCTGTTTGCTCACTGATGGTTTTATGTCTCCCTGCCCTGACCAGCACAGAAATCAGGGAACCAGGCACCAAATGCTTTCAGACCATTGGAGTCCTTGTTTTTTCTCTATTTCCTGGGAGACTGTAGAAATTTATTGTAAAAATGACACCATCCCAAAATTATATTGTGGAAATATAAATGCATGAAATGCTCCTCTTTTCACCTGTTATTCCCTTGCCTAGTTTTGTCTTCCACTGTACTCTCCATCAGTCCTGCCCTGGCTCACCAAAGTTCAGGCTGAAGTTGAGAAAGCATTTGTTTGTCTCCATAAGAGGAGAAAATTTTCTCCTTCATCTTCCCCTGGTTTGAAAACCAGGCACTTTCTCTAGCTTCTCTCAGAAGTTTGGTACCAGAAGCAGAAACAAAGAGGAACAGATGCAGAAAACTCCATGGAGTGATGCCACCCCGTATCTTCAGACCTTATTCCATGGGGCCTCTTCCACTCTTGCTTATTCCCGCAGCTCATACCAGAGCTCCTTCTTGGTTGTCCATGGGAGCTTTTGGTTTACTTAAAGCAGAATCAGCTTTTACACTCTCAACTGCCTAAATATGTCTAGAGCGGTGCAGTGGTGCCCAGTGAAGAGACTGAATTTGTTTATAAATGATAGATCCTGCAATCTCATCAGCCTCGAACTTAACCTTGATAAACAACAGGGAATCGGTACTGGAAGCTCCAGTCAGGACTGGATTGAGGCTAGCCGGCTTTTTGTCAGTGTACTACATTTATCAGTATACTGTGTTTGACCCTTTTTATGGATCAGCTGGGAAACCAAAGCTCCCATGCCTGCCTGTGAACTCACACTCTAGTTCTGCAAACATTTGTATAAACAACTTAATCCCACATACTTGACTAGTCTCCTAATTGAATATTTGCAAGACTTTGACCTTAGTGTAAACTGACTTCACAAGAGATCAGGCAGCAATTTCCATGCATTAAAAGACAAGACTGGCATTAAAATACCAAAAATCCATTCTCTCCATGCCTAAATTCACCCTGAATTTACCTTTTGTCCCTCAAAACCAAAAACCAGGGAAGGAAACTCAGGATGCATAATCAGAGTGAGGGTGAGGCATGAAAGCAGAGTTGACTAACAAGCATGCGAAGTTCCCCTTCAGTCGCTCTGTTGTACTGTCATGGTCAGCCTGATTGCTTGGGGGCCACAAAAAATCAGATATGGTACACCTGTTTCTGAAATTTAGATCTCTAAGTGAGAAAGGTCAGAGGGTATCTTTCAAAGTCTGATTCAACTGCTTGCACTCTTCAGCAGAAAGCAGAAGGTAGGGCTTCCATGCACAATTAATGCGGATGTTTATTGACCTCAGGAATACATAGGAGACACTTAAGAAAATTACGTTAGCATATCATAAAGGTAACAGGCTGCTGGCAGACTATGGTACAGCAGTGAAGTTGCAGAATTATTTTGCAGGCAAAAGTGAGTGAAGAAGCTTGCAAGACTAAGCTTCCTCCTGCCAGTGCCTCAAGCCGAGGGCTGGAACGTTTTTGGGATAAGCCTTGGGCTGGAATGAAGCTATTCCCCTCTCATTTCCCTTAAATGGTGTGTCTGACTCACTGTATTTGGGGGACATGCCTTGGTTGCTCACTGACTGTTTATCTAAGTTCTAATCATGTGATTAAAATAACTGGTTTGTAATCCCCAGATCACACGGACCCGGATCCTGGTATCTCTCACACTGATTTAAATCCTGAGAGCAGGCCTACTTACACGAGTATTTACCGACCGCGCCGCAGACCCAGCTCTTGCTGTGAGCCGCGGGGCAGAGCCCACCACCCTTAGCCTTCTCCAGAGTGACTGCTCAGCCTGGGATGGCATCAGGTTTCCAAAGGGACCGTGTGGGTCACTGAGGGAGCAAAAGGATGGTCCTGTGGCTGATCTGCTGAAGGAAAACAGGCTCAGACGCTTGGAGCCGTAACTTAAGGCTGTAGGATGGTGCATGAGATTCACTCAAACTTTCTCTCTGCTCCAGTTCTCTAACTGAACAGAGTTAGAGATAAGAGATGAACAGAGACAAGCTGGGTTTTTTTTTTCCTTCTCCTGCCTTTGTAGGCTGTGGATTCCCCTGTTAGCACCAGTTTCTGAGCACAGTGTATAGCACTGCTGGGTCAGGCTTTCAGATAGCCTTTTTGATTCAAGTACTATCCAAGTGATATTGTTCAGGACCTTGATCTGCTTTCATAAAGCATATAAAACAAATCTGGATGGGAGGGATAACCAAGCTGATTCAGGAGTGGGCCCGATACTTTTTGCCTCAAGTTCTGCTGGCAACAGTGGGTAAATTTGGTGCCAGCCAATTTCTCTTGATGCTACAGAAGAAGAGGGAGCTTTTCTAGCTACGGGGATGCTGTCCTGCTGTTCAGCAGCCGAGAAGGTGATTTTGGGGGCCAAAGGTCAGGAAAGGGAGTGCTCCCTGGACTGCAGCCTTAGTGCTGCTCTCTGTAACAGCAGGGGCCAAGAGGGCCCGTGAGTGCACATGCTGGGAGTGAAAGGACACTAATTTGTTGACAGTTAACAAAGCCAATATCTGAGGGATGTGTCATAGCATTCCAAGGAGCAAAACTACAATAATGGAATGTGTTTTCAGTTTAGATAGTGTCTTTTTGGCTAATAGATGCAGAGAAAAACAAAGGATGAGTCTTTATGAGAGGGGGAGGTGAAACTCACTGCTTCGAACCCTGCAGCTGCCCCTTAGAGAAGGGGCAGGTAGTGGGACTCACCCATACTGACCAGTAGTTAAGTCACAGACATCCATACACATGAAGATACAGGCTCTTAACTAAACTCAACCAAGTCCCATTGCTGGCACAAACTCTTAGTGACATCCATGGGGTTTGGATTAGGCCCCTAATGAGCTGCCTTTATCCCTTCAACTCTGTAGTTGCTGGAGGTGCCAAAAGTGGATTTGGGGAATATAAAACAAGAGAGAAATTCCCACAGCAGCACTGAGCTCTTTAGCTGGTACTCGTAGAGAGCGTATTTCTCTGCCAACTCCATAAAGCAGGACTGCTACAGGGGGACTCATGACTGTTTGCTTTATCCATTCCGCACCACGTCAGACTATGCGCTGGGTCCTCCTTACTTGTATGTCAGCTTCTGCCTAGCGACATGACCTAAAATAAGACTGCCAAGGCTATTAGGCATCTTAAAGTGAGAGAACACAACATGAACACCCATTATTGCTCTCTGTTCAGCTGGATTTCTTAAATATGTTCTAGATGGTGGGTTTGGCTTACTTAAGGAAAGAAAAAAAAACCACCATGTCTTTGTTCAAGTATTGTTCTTCCTTCTGAGCACAATGGGTTGTGTTTTTTGTCCCCATAGTGCAACAGGTTTTCAACACAATGGATGGAAATACTAACTCACAGCTTTAAAATGGCAACACATCACACTCTGGGGACTAGCATTTGCTTTTGAACTGAAGCAGTACAGACATTAAAAAGATTCATATCTCTTGACTTTGTCGTCTACATGCAAAATAAGTGTGTTTATCCTGTCCTGTGAGATCTTATTAGGAAACATATCTGACATTCTTATGAAGGACAATGTTTGCTCAATTTTCATTTAGTGTGCATGGAAGATAAGCAAGCTCTGGATCACCTTTCACCTATGCACAAAGCTGCAGCTGAATGACAAAAACCCGTAGTGTTGGTTGAGCTTCATCCAGTATTACCTGTACTGAAGCAGTATCTTGAATTCCTGCTCTGTCAGCTGGAACCCTGAGCACTGTGCATGGTGCAGAAACAGTCTTGCCACACAGTGTTAGCACAATTCAGACCTGTCAGCATCAGGGAGGTCAGATACCAGTATACAGAACCAGTCTGTTCACACACAGCAAGCCAAATCTGTCCATGCTGAGATCCTCATGAATGTGCAGCAGCCACTTTTTAAACCTAAGTATGCCAAGCTATCTTAGGTGCACAAATTGATCTGGTATTACACAGCAGCCAGATGTCTAGAACTGACTAGGTCACTAAATTGCCAAGAAAAACAATAAGCTATATCCAGAAAGTAACTGGGTTGGCAAGTCTACAACCTGCAGCAAAAGGAGAGTCCAACCCATCTTTTCAATTTAACTGCTGATCACCATCATCTCCTGGCTATGGAGGATGAATGAAATTGCTCATCATCTTTTTAATTAAGTTAGGTAGCTATAGTACACACATTACAAAGTTTCTAATAGCAGAAGTTGCTGTCACAGAGAAGCGTAGGGCAGCGGGCATTTTGAAAGTACGGTTTCACGTAACTATCCAAGACCACTTTAAGAAAGCAAGGAGAAATTCAGGCTGCATACCATTGAGCCTACTGACTTGAAGCAAGCAGTTACCACCCTGCCAACTGCAGTTAAAAAACAAACACGCACAACACACAAAAAAAGGAATCCCCATAACATTAATCTGAAGATGCATTACACCAAGGCTGGCAAATTCACGAACTGCTATACATCATACTATAAGCAGAAATATTGAGTCACTGTGGGAGAAAACGCGAAGCCTCATGAACCAAGTTTCCCTATTTAAAGGCCCCTTTTAATCAACTGAACTTTTGTACAGCAGCTGTGGTGTTCAAGACGATGGTGTTATCTCTAAAGCATCCTGGTACCCCCACCCACCTGGTACAGAACCCTCTCTGGGGCATTCATTTAGGCAACACACACACGGGCAGCCCGCCACTAAGGCACGTAATTTCTGTGGAATTAGGCTGCTGGCGGATAAATACAGTCCATGAGGACCTGCGTTGCTGTGTGGGTACTCAGCGGGTGCTTCTCCTTCCTAAAACTCCCCGTGTCTGCAACATCATTTACCGATGAGGAAACAGTTACACAGCCTGGCATCCACAACTGCATACAACCCCAAATGTTCCTCTTCCACCAAACCTGCAGTTACAGCAATGAACTGGACCAGAATCACTGCCCCACTCTGCTCGTTGTGCATGGCAAGGCCAGCGCCACACAGCCCACATATGCCGGTGAATTTTACACACAAGCTCACTTGTGGTCAGCTTTCTATTTTGAGCTGACCAAAACAGTTGAAACAACGTTAATCCCTCGGGGCAAAGCATACATCAAGGTTTAAAAGAAAAAGCATTTTGAAGCAGTCCAAACACACACAAAAATGTACTCCATTGTACAGCGTTGGCCCATCTCTGCAACCGGGGAAGGGCTGACACCACCCACGGAGCCTGGATCAGCTCCTTCTCCTCGGGGCTTGGTTTATCTTCCAAACACAAAACTATTTTCCTGACCAAAACAGACAATAGAAACCTTTTACGTGCTGCTTCGCTCTGTCCTGTCCTCACTTCACTGCTTAACACTCTCTTACCCCACAAAAACCACCTTCTCACTGAGTTGCTCTCAGCACATTCTAGGAAATATCTCCTCTCCGCAGCACCTCAGCTGGGTTTGGTGATGGAGCAGGACTGGCAGCTCCTTGGACCTCTAAGGGACATATCATGAGTTATACTCCTCTTCTTGGAAGATCACCCACCTAGCAGTGGATTCAGCAAGGGAATAGCAAGGGCTGAAATGCCCCATTTCCACTCAGATCATCAGGTACCGATGCTCGCTTAACACCTGGCAGAGAAGCTGCACAGTACTCAGGGCAGCTGGGGCTGTACCCAAGCCTCTCTTCATGGGGACATGGACTGTGTCCCTGGTCACAAGGGGCCCTCAGCCTCTCATCTTTGCCAGCCAGTGCTTGGCATTATGCAAGATTTTGATGAGACGTTTTGGGCAGCATTGTACCATGTGCTGCTGCTGGATGCAGAGGGGTTCTTGCTCCTGTTGTAATTTTCTACTACTGCTTTGTCTCCAAGGCGGCACTTCATCTGCAACCTGTGTGCACTCTGCCCTCCATCCTGTGGAAAGTTAACAGGAGAAAAAATCAGATATTTTCATCACCCCACCTCCCTTCCTTCCCTGCAGGTACCTGGTCTTTGAATCCAGCCCTTCCTCTAGTCCCTGGGCTCTTGTCCCCTCTTCACTTACATTTGCGTGATGCTCATTGACTGGACATTTGTGTCACCTTTGAGTCTCTGAGTGCCTCTGGACTGTAGTCAACATGGTCACCAGTGCTTGCTTAGATGTGAGCTCACTGCACCATTGGCCATTCCACAGCTGTGCCACCCCCAGCCTCAGGCAGTCTGTCTGGTCACCAGAGTTATTCAGGGTCCACATGGTGCTCTGTGCTACTGGGAATTTATAATTAGTTTATACCAAGGACTGCAGCAGCTCAGGATTAGTAGGAATAGTTTAAATATTTGACTGCAGTGAAAGTTACTTCCACTATGACCTGGGAACTGTGTCTCTTCATCTGTGGCACTCCACGTCAGATGGAGTATTATCCGCTTCCTCAGGACGCCTCTTGTTCAAAGGGCAGTCCTTTTGATAAATGACCCTTGCATAAAGTAGGCATGAAAGCAGCCCCCCTCTTCCCTGAAGATATTTTACCCTACCAAGGTTTGATGGGCAGAGGACAAGCCATGATAAGGAAGAGTATCACAGCTGAAGAGTGAAGGAGCGAGCAGTGTTCCTTGTCTACAAAGAAAGAACAAGTGAAAAAGAAACAGGCAGAGGGTTGAGCCAAACAAACCCTTTAGATACTGATTTACTTCTGCAAATGATCCTTCTTTCTTCTCTGTTCTCGCCTGCTGCCTCGGTTTCCACCCCCCAGGTCCAGGATCCAGGCCCCCACCGGTACCCACCAGATCACCACACACAGGCTGCTGGTGTCTCCCAGTGCTCACGTGAGGTCTCTTTCTCAGGGCCCATTTTTCTATTCAGACACAAATTAAAGGCAGTATAGGCTGGCTTTGGACTCTCTCAGGCAGGCCCTTCTGTCTCAGCAGCTTCTTTCTTACAGAGAAAACCATTAGACTTTTTTTTTATTTGGTATTATTTATTTTGCCCCCAAATCTGGCTTCAGGAATGGCTGATGAACTACTTTAACATTTCAAACAATCAATTTTGGACAGAGATCAAGCAAGAACCTGGATGGTAAATCATTGGGAAGGTTATTGATGATGACAGCCAGATGGTTAGAGAGGAAGACTAATATCAAAGTTACCTCCAGCATCTTGGCCCCGGTGACCCATGAAGCAGCATTTTATGCAACCACCAGCTCCATCAACCAGAGGATCAGATATGCTTACCCTGTGAATAAAATACTTTGGAAAACAGCTGTAATACTCACCATCCTTTGATCTTTCTACTGCCTCCCAATATGCTTATTGCTACTTTAAATCAATCCCCTGATGACTTCTCAGGGAAGGGGGAGACTCTTGTCCTATAGTCAATGTGTTATACAGACACCCTGAACATTTCTGGTTATTAAACACCCTCCAGCACATTTCTTTTCCAAGAGGGAGTCCTGGGTTTCCCTGTAAATTATGGCTGAGGTAACCACATTTCTGCCTGCGTAAGAATTTCCATTGTCATTCAGTAGGAAAAATGCCTCTTCACTTCCCCGCTGCAGGCCTGCAGAGAAGCACAGCTGGCACTGTGAAGTGGCACCAGCCTCCTGCCCAAGAGGTGACGGAATGATCCCTATATATGGTCTGAAAAGTGTCTTGGGAACTTGCATGAGGTAAGGGCATGGTCCTACGCTGGCACATGTTCTTATTACATGGATAAAGCTTCTGTAGCTGGTAGCAATGAAAAGAAAAAATTACCAGAAAGATTTCCCATAAAAAGTTCAGTAGAAATGCTTTCAGATTTTCCGATCTTCAGGAAATATTTGAACCCTCCCTCAAATTATGCACTAGAGAAGAAAACAGTAAGAAAAGACAAGGATTTGGACCAATTTGGGTCTGTAACAGGACACAGAATTTTTATAAGCTATTTTTCATCACAGTATATTTTCAAACCTCCCCCTCTCATCACTCCCCACAAAGATGTGGAGACCCCACACTTTACAGATATCCTCTTGCTAATTTTCTGACTTTGCTTCTTTGGTGCTTTTGGCAGAAGCAAGTGTAGACACAGTGCTGGTTTGGATTTTAGGGTAATACCTCCATTTTGTGTGGATTCACCTGCTGCATTTGAGGGTGTTGCACACCCAATAATCTGCAAGGCTCAGGTTATTCTGCTTTGCAAGGAACCAAAAGCAAAGGGCACAGGACAGGACAATCTGGCATGAGCCAGACAGTGCTGTTATCAGTCCAGAGATTCTCACAGGTTTCCACAATGCAGAAAGGAGGGGGAGATATGAGGTGACAGACAGAATATTAAAGCAAAAGGAAGAAGCAAAGATCCTCCCCAAGCACTCCCTCACTGTTCCTCTGCAAATAAAAAAGCATGTTAATAAAGGAAGAGCAAAAATTCAAAATTCACTTTGCAAACAACTAAAGAGAGTTCTGGAAAAGGACAGGGTCTATGGAAGCCGAGCTGCACAAGAATCATGATAGAAAGATAAGCGTTGGAAGGAAAAAAGGCTGCGAAACATAAGATGGCAGGGAGAAACAGAAACTCAGTCAAGATTAGAAAACATTTTTATTATACTTGGCATTAATAACACAAGCCCTCTAACTATGGCTAAGATGTAGAAGGAACATCTGTAATACTCCGCTGTACATTATCATCAAGAAAAAAAGTAACACTGGGAACACGATGCCCCCTTGCTGCCAGCTGCCTGCTGTGCCAGCGCGGCTTCCCACCCTCCTCGCCCTACTCCTGGTCAAGCGTGTTTTCAGAAGAGGGCCACTGGGGTCTGGGGGCTGGAGCTGGCTGCACCGTGAGGCCTTGAGAAGGGAGAAGTCAATGTCCTCCCCTGGGGACAAGCCCCTGCTGATGGGGAGTGGTGGACACCCCCTCTTCGGCGAGGGGCTGGAGCCACAACTCCATGACACCAGTTGCAGGTTTTCAGTTTTAGAAACAGTCCCTGTTGCCACAGGGGGCAACGCACCATCAGCACAGTGTGTTATCCAGCAGTGCGACGCGGGCACACCACGCATTCACACGTTCAGCGCTTCGGTTGTTTCAGACACGCGTGCACGACGCATGCGTACATGCACACAGGGGAAGGACCACAAATAGCAAAAGCAGAAAGCAGTGGTGGACCATCAGCATCTGTCTTTTACCGTGTGACACCTATTTCAATACGCACTCAGCAATACGGTTGAGATGATTACCCAGCCAGCAACCTGTGACTTCTCACACCCAGAGAGACGCTCCTTTGCTGTAATCCCTGAGACTGCCAGAGACAGTCTGCGATGACTCAGAAATGGGACTTGTGTAGATAGCACTTGCAGTGTAAAGATTTCTAGTTTTACAGGCTAAATCATTACCTTGGCATTTCCCTCACCAGAAGTGCCGGCCTCTGCCACTTCAGCTAGCGGAGAAGAGAAAGAAGAGAGGTGGCAGTGCCACGAAATGTGGGAGAAAGTAGGGAAGAAGGGAAGGACAAGGAGGAAGCAGCCTTTGGTAAGGAAGGACGTGGCAGTGACCTCCCCTGGGGTCTGTGTTGGCTGTGAAGCTGCTGCCACTCACCCCCCAGCATCAAAGGGCCCGAGATGGCTGCACCGACCCACTGAGGGGCTCCCAGCTTTGCTAGCCATGCGGTAGCCACCTACCGAGCTCAGGCCTCTGTCCCATGCCGTGCCCATGTCACCTGGGGCTTGTCAGAGGTACAATCAGACCTTCATTTTGCTGTGAAAACCCACTAGTGACCACTGGTCTTAACTGCAAAGGGTACAGCGGCACTGGCAAAAGTGCTATGCTAAGAGACACCTCTGCCTATGACCTGTAATACCTTTGCTAAACAGGAATATCACAGCTTTAAAGATGCTTTGAATGTCCTCCCAAAGCACACAGTCTGACTGGGAAACTGAAGAACCTCTCTTTCCTATGCATAGGGACTTTCCTTCCATGTTTCCAGCTTCCCAAGAAGATGCAAAGCGTGAGATTTCAGTCACAACATTTCCACGCACAGAGTATCAGTCACCAGTCCAGAACTTTGCGCATCCTGGGCATCGTTGAGGGAAACTCACACCTGAACAAAGCAGCAGCAGCCATTACTGCTGTACTTCCACCTGGTAAAACAGATTTCTTGCAGGGGGACGCTTTGGTGTAGAATATACTAAAAAGAAGGGGGTTTTGCTTTTAATGTTTCACTTACAAGGAAAAGCTTTGACTGCTTTGCATTTCAGGGCTCAGTAGGCAATTTCTGGACCAGGTAAATGATGAGTGACTGGTATTCTCACCCCGCTCTCTTCCTTTCTCTTCCCCAGCTGAGGAAGACAGTATGGAGGATCCTGCACAGTGGTTGAACAGAGGTCTGACAAATGCAGGGCCAAGTACATAACAGAGACTTTCAAGTGGTTGTGCTGATGCAGTAATTTCATAGTTTGCTCAATTCCAGACTTTAACCTCAGTGCCAAGAATCAATGCCACATAAAAATGAAGTCTAAAATAAATTTTAAATACACACAGAGAGAGAAATGCAATACAAAACATAGCTAAAAATAAAAGAGCAAAAGTAAGCAAATAAGGAATGCTCAAAATGGGCATGGCAGTTTCCTCTGGATCAAAATTAAGACTTAGTTACCACCCAGTCTAGTGAACCTGGAGTGGATCTGGAAGTCATTAAAGATTTGGAATTAAAAAAATAGAGTTGAAAAATTATATTTAAGTTTGGTTACTAATTAAAATAAACTGCAAAAATAACAGCAATGGGCTGCCAATATCATTTGTACTTCTATACTGCTTCCAAATACCCTGGGCAGAACTGCACTGTTTAGTCCTTTGAAAAAGTAGAACATTTGAATAAAAATGCATAATCAAGTTTAAGACTTTAGAAACAGCGGACAGGAATAAAACCGTGCGCTGTATGTTCTGAAGCTCAAAAGCCAAGTACCAATTGCATTAGCTCTTGATGTTTTAAATGATCATCGTGGTACTAACTCGATCTCAAGCAGCAGCAGGAGTGGGGCTGCTCTGGGAGTGGGAACAAGCTGGGGGTGACCCCTGTCTGGGCTGTGCCCTCACCACCAGGTACAGTCCCAGGGGGCAGGTTGGGGGGCTGCTAACCAGGTCCATTGGCAGCCCCGGGCAGGGCAAGAGATCGACCATGTCCGAGTCCACGCAGAGGGTCCCGCCAGGAGCAGGAGGAAAGGCACCAGACACGAGGCTGGAGATGAGGCCACCGGCAACATCGGGCCAAGATCCAGCCAGGAAACAGGGCAGAGGCAAGGCTGAAGACCTGCATGCCTACAGCACGGCTCAGGCTCAGGCTAGACCTGGTGCCCAGGCTGGATCCAAAACTGAGCCCCTGGGCCCACAAGCAAAGGGTGCAAGGTTGGGGTCTCAGGTGCCAATTCATATACCATCTTAATTTATCCATCTTTTGGCCTTTCAGCTACTGAGTGTATTGAACTCCATAAGGTGCCTTTGAACATGTATGGAAATGTCTTTAGGTACATATTTTTTTTCTAAAATGGATGTTAAGGATACTAAAAAAGAAAAGCAAAGTACATGAGGTTTTTTCTTCTTTTTTTAAAAAGCACGGTCTGAACTAAACTGGGTCCTGCCAGCTACCAATTTGCTGTAGACAATTTGGGCTGTGACTCCCTCAGATCAGCCAAGGTCAGAAAGAGCAGGACAGAGCCCTGATGAGAGGTCTCCCAGAGGAAACCCCAGCGCTGGCAGACCTGGTGACAGTGATCCCCAAGACAATCTGGACCAGAAGTCCAAAGAGCTTCTTATGGCTAAGAGATTGGCTCTTTCACATGAGATTAAAGACGGAGCTTGTGGTCCGTGAAAGGATCCCTGTAGACATTTGGTGACAAGAGAAATCTTTGCCCCAATTCCCATTTCCCCCTGGCAGGACTCCAGTCAGCACAAGAGAGGCAGAGCTCCCAAGCTGCTGCTTGATTTTCAGTGGGACTTGCATTTCAGAGCATCTGGGCCTATTGTCTCTTCCTGAATTCTTTTTGGTATTTGCCCTACATATATCATACATCCAGCTTAGCCCATGCTGAAGATACCATGTGAACAGTCTCCTCAGATGCTGTCTTGGCACTTCCATTTCCAGGTCAAAGTATCAGCTAAAATGGTCTTGAGTGGTCTACAGGGTAGGTTTGATTCCAGGTTCATCCGACCATGTTCACATACAAAATAGTTTAAGGGAAGTGAACGTCCTCCAACATAAAACCTTCAAAGGGCCAGGGATTCAAAAAACTGATCAGATGACTGGTTCATTTTTACTCAGGAAACTATCATATGTTTTAAAAAGCTCGACAGACAGTCTCTTTTGCCTTCGATAAATTATTTGCTCTCTTGTACATTAGCTATCCCAAACATCTGCTCAGTAGCTGCCACCCCACTGTAACACCTTGCTTTCTTCTCCACAGGAACTCTGTAAATTCACTGTCCTTCCCTTGTAATCCATCTTTCCTATTACCTCTGTCAAGGAACCACTTGAGCTTCTTTAATTCACTCACATTTTCCCAGGCACAGCTAAAAGCCTTTGGTTGTGTTCATGACAGGAAATGACTGGTTATCTGTTAGGTAAACTGACGAATTAAACACCAAGAGCTTCCAGGACAGTTTTTGGTCTTTTAAAAGCAGTTCTCAGTCCAATCCTATTGTCCTGTTTCCTTAATGCAATCAGAGCATCTTTGACCTTTGTCTGAACCCCATGGCAATGCTTAAAGACCCTACCAGGGGCAGCAGGGGTCACGAACAGCACAGATCTTCACAGGGTTCCCACCAACTCCTGTAGTTCAGCAGAAGGCTCTGGTGGTCAGATATTTTGAAGGCTTCTCCTTGCTGTTTTTCACCAGAGTGTATCCATTCCTCTTCCAGGGGTTCAAAAAATCAGCAGTCAGTCACTTTGTTTTACGCTGTCTGTCTTTTGCCCTCTGAATGCATTTATCATTGCCTCAGAGGAAAAATAATACTTGGTTGTCAGATTTCTACAATTTCTAATTAGTCCAGAAGTTTTCCCCATCTGTATTCCTTCCCTCTGCTTTTCTGTATCGATTCCTTAGCTCATAAAGGCAGATCCTGAGCAGATTTTCTGATTTCCCTTAGGCAGATTTCTGATATTTTTATCTTTTTACCTGCAAAGGTTATTCTGCTCACTAGGTCAGACGTGCAAATCTAACATTTTTGATGACAGCATTAAAGATGACAGGGTTCATGACAGTCTACAGGTAAGAATGTGGAAACCCCTGAATCAGGCTCATATAACCCAGGGACATGTAGAATGAGAACATGACATTTTCACTACGAGCTGTGAAGGTCATGCAAGGCCATCAAACCCTGGAAGTAAGTGAAAAGCCATGATCCTTAGAAATAATAAGTAATGACCTCATTTACCTCCACTGTGATATCCACAGGGACTGTATCACTCACAAATGAACTAAACCAGCTCGTAGATAGAGCAGTGAAGTGATCTAATGGCTAGTAATAATAAAAATAACTATTTAAAATGGAAGAAGCCAAGAAGCCCTGTCAGTCTAGAGCTGCATGGTGAGACAAACCAACTGCCTGACCTGAAATTTGGCCAAGACAGGACTCCAGGACAAACACTACAGCAAACGTCACCTGGGCATTACTCAGCATTCACTGGCAAGATCTTGGCTTTTTGTCTCTCCGGAAAAGCAGGATTTTAGCACCCAGTTACAGTCAATAGTGATAGAATCGATAGACAGCACAATGTACTGGGCTGATATATTTCCTTCAGCATGGTCCTGAGAGTCCTTCAGGCCAACAGTGGACCAGTAGACCATAAGACCATCAATACTTATACCAGACAGGCTCCCAGTGCCACATTGTGTGCTGGGGAAAGGGGAAGGTAAATATGGGTACAGACTTTCTTTACAATTGCTTCCAACCCTGGCACCCCAGAATAAAAATAAAATCTTATTGTTCAAGAAAACATTAAAATGGGACTGTGCAAAAGAATTGTACCAAGGATATTTATGAGTGCAGAGCACTGTATAGACGGAACAACTGGATCAGGCCCTCTGTAGATGGCTATGTGAGTTGCTCACTGTTACTCTGGCATTTAGTGCTGGACCAATAAACAAGGCAGCCAAGGCCACGCAAAAACACTGAGATAGTCTCTGTAAGTACTGTATAACTTTGGCCTTAACAGGCACAAAATAGTACTGACATCTTTTTATGGGGTTTTTGTGGGGGAAAGAAACTTCCCTTATTAAATCTTTTTTCAAAATAAAGAACTGTTTTCACTTAAAAGCAGAAAATCCTGTCAGCCATGGAAGCCCTATGTCTTCAGCTTGTATGTTTTCAGAATATATATTTTTTTTTAATATATGGTGTATATATATCTATTACATGAGCCTAACCAAACTCAGAAGTAATAACAGGAGTTTTCAAATAAAATTAGGAAACTTCTACCCAAAGAAAATGGCACTTACTGTGCAGTCAAGTGTCCCTGCTGCTACCATGCTACATAGCCATCACATCTGGTTGAAATACGCACACCATGTTGTCACCACTCCATAAACCGCATGCATGCTCAGACAGAGCAAAAGGGTCTCGGTCATGCTGCTTCCAGCCTGGTCATGCATGGCCGGGGTGGGGGTCAGGCAAGAGGTGGTGGATGAGCTTGGCAGCAGTTTTGGGCACCTTCACCTCATCTCACTGGCCACGGCCACCAGCCGCAGCTGGGATGACGGGGACAGAGAGAGTAGGCTGCAACACCTGGCAGGACTGTGGGGCACAAGCTGGGCTGAAGAGAAACCAGCAAGGTGAGGATGGTACCAGGTGCAGGTCAGGCTATGGGGTGCACCACGGACCACTGGGTCTCACCCAGAGCCTGTTGGAAAGAGCAGTTTTCCTCCATGACTATCAAATGGGAGCCCCAAAAAACCTCTCAGAAAAAAATACCATGGTGTCTTTTTTCCCCCTTCTTTCTGCTTTCCACTCACAGTTTTAATGAATGTATTTTGAAAAGAGAAAGGGAAAAAGAAAGGGGGGAATATGCCATGAGATGTGTCTGGCAAGGGCTAGACAAGATGGTCTCAGAAGTAGAAAGACAAGGCAGGATGGAAGAAGGGAGGGGCAAATCCTGACCTCTCTGAGCTTAACAGGGGTTCAGCAGGCTCCAGAGAGGGTCCTGGCATACCCGCTCTCTGCTCTTCTCTCATCAGTGCCCAGCAGGATGTGGCCCCTCACATAGGCCTCAGAGACAGCTTTATTGCATTAAAGATCTGTTAGCTGGTGCCCTTGTGTTCCTTCTTTTATAAAAGAGTAATGCATTTGGCTGCTGAACAAGAACAGTAAAGATGGGTTGTAACAGATACAGTTAAAGTACTTAATCAACTTTTTTCATTTTATCTCTTCCCCCCAATTTGATTCACATAACAAGTAAATCCACCCACTGAATATAAACACAAATAGATTTTCATGGGAAAGTTCATTAAAAAAAAACCCTCATCTCTTTTAAAAATAATTTAAAAGACATGTCAATGAGCAGCTGTAAGCTAAAATCACTATCATTCTTACTCTTCCAACAAAACCAAACCTAGAATCTTCCTGGGTAATTCCCGTCTTTGCATAGGTCAAATTCATAAATTATGTTACTTTTCCCCAGGCCCTCTCCACAGCCAAAACTAAGCCAGGATAAGCAATAAATTTACTCACTAGATGGAGCAAGAGTATCTAGATAGTAGAAGGTATGCCAAAGTACTATAATGTGTCTCAGAACTGGGACAGCGCAACTTCATTTGCAAGCCTCAGAAAACCACGGACAGACTTCTTGTCTTTTAGGCTTATGCCAGCAATGTCAGTGTCATGCTTAAGTAGCTGAGCAATACTCGAAAATTAGGGGGAGTCCCCTGGGTAGTACTGATATAGTGAAGCTCTTCAAATTGAGAGGGGCTGCTGACACCCATTTGTTTCTTAGTTCCTACTCTCAAGAATGCTGTTATTGGGAGCTTCAGGTGACCTTCACAAACCACACTCTCCTACTGTCTTTGTTTCCCGAGGAACAGTAATTTTCAGTGGGAAAAGCACTTTTCTTCAGAGCAGTGCGCTGTGCAGGGCTTTCTCCCTTTAAGTTATTAGTGGTACAGGCACACCTCACATTCTGCAACCGCATGGCAGGAAGCTGCCTTGGGTTTTGGCTTGAAAGCATGAAAGACACCTCTATGTAGCCATTGTTCATCCTCCCTTGCAGGAATAAATGCCATTCTCAGTCATTAATAAAAGTCCTCCTGGGTATTACCAGCACAAGAGGGTCTAGCATGGATTAACATCAGTTCAGAGCTAGGTAAGAAAGCTGGAGGAGTGCAGTGTCTCTTGGGATAGGAGCTACAGATGCTGGAGTGAAATTTTCTGCAGGTTGCCTGGCAGCTGCAGGTTAGCGTAGGCAGTTAAAGCCACTGATGGGGCTTATTCCTGATTTCCCGCAGCATTAGACCTATGGCAAAGTGTCATGGTTTAACCCCAGAGAGCAACTAAACACCACACAGCTGCTCAGTCACGCCCGGTCAGTGAGATGGGAGGAGAGAATTGGAAGGATAAAAGTGAGAAAACTCATGGGTTGAGATAAAAAGAGTTTAATAATTGAAATAAAATAAAATAATAATAATAATAAATTGTAACGAAAAGGAAAATCATTTTAAAAAAATAAAAATAACAGAGAGAGAGAAATAAAACCCAAGACAAGTGATGCAAATGAAAACAATTGCTCACCACCAACTGCCCGATGCCCAGCCAGTCCCCGAGCAGCAGCCCCCTGGCCAACCTCCGCCTAGTTTTATTGCCGAGCATGACGTCCTGTGGTCTGGAATATCCATCTGGTCAGTTGGGGTCAGCTGTGCCGGCTGTGTCCCCTCCAACTCCTTGTGCCCCCCCAGCCTCCTCGCTGGTGGGGTGGGGTGAGGAGCAGAAAAGCCCTTGGCTCGGTGTGAGCACTACTCAGCAGGAACGACAGCGTCCCTGTGTTATCAACACTGTTTTCAGCACAAATCCAAAACATAGCCCCTTACCAGATACTATGAAGAATATTAACTCTACCCCAGTCAAAACTGGCGCATTCTCCACCCTTTATTCCATACTGTTTACCTCATGCTCAGGTCCCACATTATCTAATACATCCTCATTAACCAACCCCCCCCCCCCTTCCCATCCTTTGATATAATACACAGATATCATTCCCTTAGTCTGTGGACCACCCCTATAAAATGTCCACAAAATGTCCACTGAGTTCATTTAGTCCATGGCTTTGGGCTCCACCTGTTACGGTGCTCACTCCGGACAGGAGAGGTGGTGTGTTGCGCGGAGTTATCGGGCACCAAAGCCAGCTCAGGTCGGGTCACTGCTGCACTTGCACTGCTTCTTGTAAGGCTTGTCCTCCGTTGGTTCAGGTGGTTCCTGCTATAGTAATTCCTGTAACATACAACTCAAATAATGGGTTACAACAATTTAAAGGTATATCCATTGCATTCCCAGCCCCTGGTCCCGTTGGACTAGGCCTTAAGTTTTAACACTGCAATGAATTCCTCCTCTTGCTTTTAGTTTGGCAACAGTGAGAGGTTTCTGCTGTAGTACCTTTGACGTATGGCAGTCACAGCAGTGGTGACCTATAGCATCATGTAATACTGCCATCATACAACTGAAAACATGTATTATTTTCACCCAGGATTAAATCACCTTGAGGTATACATTGGACTCCCCCATCCTTCTGCATTACCCACCAAGTGCACCCAGGTCCTTGAGCAAAAACAATCCCACGAATAGCTTTACCCTTTCCTGAGGAAGTAATAACCCAGACTGTTTTTCCCAACCAGTTCTTCATATGTACCATAAGGATCTTACCTCCTTCTACAGTGCACAGAGGTTTTGACTGGGCAGGGCCAGGTCAACTGGCAGATCCTCTAGTGTTAACTAGCCAAGTGGTTGCTGCTAAATGTGTATCCTAATGCTTGAATGTCCCAGCACCCATTGCTCTCAATGTAGTTTTTAACAGTCCATTGTATTGTTCAATCGTCCCAGAGGCTGGTGCATGACAGGGGATGTGATACACCCACTCAGTGCCATGCTCCTTGGTCCAGGTGTTCATGAGGTTGTTTCGGAAACGAGTGTCATTGTCTGATTCAATTCTTGCAGGGGTGCCGTGTTGCCATAAAACTTGCTTTTCAAGGCCCAGGATAGTATTCCAGGCATGGCATGGGTCACACAGTATGTTTCCAATCATCCAGTAATCAATTCCACCATCGTAAGCACATGGTGCTTGCCGGGGGAGGTTCATGGTAGTGTGATATAATCAATCTGCCGGGCTTCCCCATATTGATATTTCAGCCATCACCCTCTATACCAAAAAGGCTTCAACTGCTTACCTTGTTCAACTATGGCACACATTCTACCTTCATGGATAACCTGTGCGATGGCATCAATAGTCAAGTCCAACCCTCAATCACGAGCCCGTTTGTATGTTGCATCCCTTCCTAAATATCCTGATGTGTCATGGGCCCATCGAGCTATAAATAGCTCACTCTTACGTTCCCAGTCCAGATCTATCTGAGCCACTTGAATTCTAGCAGCCTGGTCTACCTGCTCATTGTTTTGATGTTCTTCAGTGGCCCAGCTCTTGGGTATGTGAGCATCTACATGACATACTTTTACAATCAGGTTCTCTACCCGAGCAGCAATATCTTGCCATAATTCAGCAGCCCAGATGGGTTTACCTCTGCGCTACCAGTTGCGCTAATTCCATTGCTGGAGCCACCCCCACAGGGCATTTTCCACCATCCATGAGTCAGCATAGAGATAGAGCACCGGCCATTTTTCTCATTCCACAATATCTAAAGCCAGCTGGATGGCTTTCACTTCTGCAAACTGACTCAATTCACCTTCTCCTTCAGCAGTTTCTGTGACTTGTCGTGTAGGACTCCACACAGCGGCTTTCCACCTTCGATGTTTTCCCATAATACAACAGGATCCATCTGCAAACAGGGCATATTGCTTTTCATTTTCTGGCAATTTATTATACACTGGGGCCTCTTCAGCACAGGTCATCCCCTCTGGCAACACCCCAAAGTTTTGGCCCTCTGGCCAGTCCTTGATCACTTCCAGGATTCCCAGGCGGTCAGGGTTTCCCGTTTGACCCCATTGCGTTATCAGTGCGACCCACTTACTCCATGTAGCATCAGTTGCATGATGCGTAGAGGGGACCCTCCCTGTGAACATTCAGCCCAGCACTGGCAATTGAGGTGCCGAAAGGAGCTGTGCTTCAGTACCAACTACTTCTGAAATGGCTCAAATTCCTTCATATGCTGCTAATATTTCTTTTTTCAGATGGAGTGTAACAGGCTTCCAATCCTCTATATTCCAAGCTCCAAAAGCCTCGAGGTCAACCTCGAGTCTCTCCAGGCGCTTTCTGCCAGAGGCTCCAGGTGGGGCCAGTATCCCTGGCTGAGGTTTAAAGCACGTTTTTCACATCTTGTCCTGTCCGGATTGGCCCAAGTGCTACTGCACAAACTATCTCCCATTTAATTTGTTCACAGGCTTGTCGTTGCTCAGGGCCCCATTCAAAGTCGCTCTTCTTCCAGGTCACTCAATAGAGAGGGCTTAAGATCAGACTATAACCTGGAATACCCATTTGCCAAAAATGCACGACACCCAAGAAAGTTTGTGTTTCTTTTTTGTTAGTTGGTGGAGACATAGCTGTTATTTCATTGATCACATCCACTGGGATATGACAACACCCATCTTGCCATTTTATTTCTAAAAACTGGATTTCCTGTGCAGGTCCTTTGACCTTACTTTGTTTTATAGCAAAACCAGCTTTCAAAAGAATCTGGATTATTCTTCTCCCCTTCCCAAACACTTCCTCTGCTGTGTTGCCCCACACAATGATGTCATCAATATACTGCAGGTGTTCAGGAACTTCACCTTGTTCCAGTGCAGTCTGTATCAATCCATGGCAAATAGTGGGGCTGTGTTTCCACCCCTGGGGCAGTCGATTCCAGGTGTACTGGATACCCCTGCACGTGAAAGTAAACTGTGCCTGCACTCTGCTGCCAAAGGGATCGAGAAAAACATGTTGGCGATATCAATTGTTGCATACCACTCAGCTGCCTTTGACTCCAGTTCATACTGGATTTTTAGCATGTCTGGTACGGCAGCACTCAGCGGAGGTGTGACTTCCTTCAGGCCTCGATAGTCCACCGTTAGCTTCCACTCCCTTAGATTTTTGCACTGGCCATATGGGACTATTAAAGGGTGAATGAGTCTTACTGATCACTCCTCGACTTTCCAGTTGCCAGATCAGCTTACGGATGGGAACCAGGGAGTCTCAATCTGTGTGATATTGTCACCACCAATACAGAATTTCTGTATTTCCTCCACAAAAAAACCTCTCAGAGGAAGAAGTATAATTGTTAATTGTCTCCATGAGATGGTACCTGAAGTACAATAGTGGCTTCAGTACAGAGCCCAAATACCATATTAAGCTCAAGGTCACCGTTTTAATAACAAATCTCCCAGGCAAAACATCACTAATCACTACACAGCACAGCAAACTGCAAAAGCCAACACCAGTCTTTAACATGTACAGCAAAAAAACCAGCATGGCACAGATCAGATAAACTAATATTGAGAACAGATGAATCAGTATTGTGACCTGCAACTGTTAAGAGATATAAATCCCTTCTAATATGCTCTGGTCAATCTGTTATTATCTCAAACCCTTTGAGACCCATGTTGGGCACCAAAAAGGACTGTCGTGATTTAACTCCAGCTGGCAACTAAACACTACACAGCCGCTTGCTCAATCCCTGCCCCAGCAGGACAGGGAGCGAGAATCAGAAGGGTAAAAGTGAGAAAACTTGTGCATTGAGATAAAAAGAGTTTAATAATTGAAATAAAATAAAATAATAATAATAATAAATTGTAATGAAAAAGAAAATTTGAAAAAATTAAAAAAAAAAAAAACAAACAACAAAACAACAGAGAAAGAAATCAAACCTAAGAAAGACAAGTGATGCAAATGAAAACAATTGCTCACCACCAACTAACCGATGCCCAGCCAGTCCCCGAGCAGCAGCCCCCTGGCCAACCTCCGCCTAGTTTTATTGCCGAGCATGACGTCCTGTGGTCTGGAATATCCATCTGGTCAGTTGGGGTCAGCTGTGCCGGCTGTGTCCCCTCCAACTCCTTGTGCCCCCCCAGCCTCCTCGCTGGTGGGGTGGGGTGAGGAGCAGAAAAGCCCTTGGCTCGGTGTGAGCACTGCTCAGCAGGAACGACAACATCCCTGTGTTATCAGCACTGTTTTCAGCACAAATCCAAAACATAGCCCCATACTAGCTACTGTTGTCCTGGTTTCAGCTGGGATGTAGTTAACTGTCTTCCTAGTATCTGGTACAGTGCTGTGTTTTGAGTTCAGTACGTGAAGAATGTTGATAACACTGATGTTTTCAGTTGTTGCTCAGTAGTGTTTAGCCTAGAGTCAAGGATTTTTCAGCTTCTCATGCCCAGCCAGGGCACCTGACCCAAACTGGCCAACAGTGTATTCCATACCATGGGACGTCCCATCTAGTTTAGGAACTGGGAGGTGGGGGGGTAGGGAATCGCCGCTCGGGGACTGGTTGGGTGTCGGTCGGCGGGTGGTGAGCAATTGCCCTGCGCATCATTTGTACATTCTAATCCTTTTATTACTACTGTTGTCATTTTATTAGTGTTATCATTATCATTATTAGTTTCTTCTTTTCTGTTCTATTAAATCGTTCTTATCTCAACCCAGGAGTTTTACTTCTTTTCCTGATTTTCTCCCCCATCCCACTGGATGGGGGGGGAGTGAGTGAGCGGCTGCGTGGTGCTTAGTTGCTGGCTGGGGTTAAACCACGACAACTCTGAAGAACATTAACTCTATCCCAGCCAAAACCGGCACACAAAGACACGCACCACACAAGCTAACAAAGTAGCTGCCCTTTATTCTCTGAGGGCGCATCGACACCGCTGCATGAGAGCGGTCCCAAGGCTACATCCAAGAACAAACTCATTGCTTGACCACGTCACCTACTGTCAGAGACACCGACAGAGCGCTGGCTCTGAAGCAACCCACCTGCTCTGCATGGGGAGGCATGTGCCCTATGTTTTATAGGCACAGATATCTGTAAGAAGACCCTGGGCTTCAGAGCTCACTCATAATCACATACCTCCCATATCAGCTTCCTATGCCCACGGAGAGCTGATAAATGACAGATGCAGGCCCATATATCACCTGTCACAAGGACACGTGGGATTTACAGGCATCTCCATCCAAGCCTCCCGTCAGACCAACACAGACACCCTAGGCCATGCCTTGAGAAAGCCCTCAGTGCCGTGGCACACCTGGGACTGCCACGCTCTGTGCCGACAGGAAGCAGGCGACATGGACCACATCCAAGGGAAGGACAAAACCCACTTTAGAGCCATTTGTTGGCCAACAGAAAAGAAATGCCGAGCCTCAGGATCTGTGCCAGCTCCTCTAGCCCCGCTTTCTCTGCCTCAGTTACAGTTCAGTTGTCACCTCGCTCTCTGTCATTAACTGTCACCCTTCTGCTGACCCTGCTGCCACCTTCCTCCCAGCCCCTCCACTTTCAGGGCAAACTGCATCCTCTCCTTCCTGAGACTTCACAGCGGCAAAAATAGTTTATTTCCTAACTGGAGACTCAGCAAGCCCTTTGTGATTTGGCTTTTGACACTCCATTCTGAGGAAAACTTCTGGTGCAGAAAATATCATTCTGCAGGGCTGAACTTTAGCTAAAATATTAACACATGAAAATAGGATCTAGACAAGCCTAATGATTTTTTTTAAAATGTTAGGCAACCTTAATTATTGGCCCTGTTGTCAACTTCTGCTGCCTATGTCTGCCACTAAAAGAAAGGACAAGACAAATAGTAATCAAATCTACTAGCACAGAAAGCCGTAAATGCCTACAGAGACTGTCTCATGTTAAAAAAAAATCATACACTAAGGATCGTTTCTCCCAGTATTTGACAACACAGAATTAGAGTGAGTCTTTGGTGAAACATAAGGAGAAAAAGTCACCTTTCTGCCCAACCATACACATGTGCAGAATCAGCAACTTATTCTACCCCACAACCCAGTACCATCCTGAACTTTCAGCTGTCTTTGGAGAGCGCTGCAATTTGACACAGAGATATGCAGTTTCTCAACATGGAAAGCAGTTGACGTGAGAACAATGATTTGGCAAGATGAGGTAGACACTGTACTTGTAAGAAAGGAAAAGACAACTCACTGCAAACATTCTTTGTGGGATGAAGCTCTCCTATACCATATTTATCTGCTTTGCAGAGAGCTTTAGCAGAGTGACTTGCCCCCAGGAATGCTGTCTTGCAACAGGAACCTTCCTCTTTGCCACCTTTCTTTGAGAGTATGATGTATTTAGCAAAATTCCTTGATAAATAACATTGCATCTTGGGAAGGCTAAGTTATGACAATTAAGAGGCAGAGTGAGATGCAAAGACAGACATAGAAATGTTCAAAAAATGCCAAATATTTTTGTAGAAGATCACAAAAGCGGTTTTTTCCCCCCTTTTTTCCCCTCACAAAATGTCTTCCTTTCGGACAAAGAAGCCCGGACTTAAAACTGAATTTTCTCCTGTTTTCTTAAAACCATTTTCTATTAAAAAAGAATCTTTAAAAACCACTTCCCAAAATCATTTCCAGTTTTTATAAACAAAATATTTGTACCCCAAAGTTGTGGTTTCTCATTTCATTTTTTTTTATCCATGAAAAAACACTTTTGTCTTCTGAAATGCTCTAAGGGGAAAAAAACCTCAAGCAACTCTTCACAATAGTAGCACATGCTGGTTTTTTGAAATACGCTTGCTCCTGCCTGCTTTCTAAAGAGCTAAGCACAGCTAGGCTTGTTGCGGGGTTAGATGGGAGACTTCCAAGTCACAGAGGAGATGGTAGGAGGATTGCTCTTTCTGCAGCAGCACGCAGCTTGCAGACCTCAAACTGCTTTATGATCTCTTTTATCTCAGTAAGTATCTGTACACATAATGAGACGAGGTTTCCGACTCATGTTTGCTTGGATTCTCACTGGCAAACTTTATACTGCCTTTAGGGTCATACATGGGGAAGAGGTATGGATGTTCAGTATCTTATGGTCTTTGGGGAAAAGCTTTCTATCTCCACCCACTAATTTTTTGCCTCGTTTTATGCAGAAAACAGGATTGGCAGTCATGTACTGCACCTGTGTCTCTGATACATTTTGAACCCCCTTGCAGAACTGAACTCAGTTCCTGCAAGGGTGGAGGATTCACAAGTTAGGCCTAATTACCTGTGATCTTAATCTCTAACTTTGAATGAAGCAGCCCCCAAACACCTGTGTAAATACTCCATGGGAGGAGTACGGAAAAGAGACCAACTCAGGAGAGGAATTCTTACAACATATTTAGAAAGCAGAGAATACCTTAGCAAATCATAGCAAAAGATGTCAAGCAAGAAAGATGCAATTGACTCCCTATAGAACCATCTGTCTTCCATTCTGCTGCTCAAAGAAGTGTTTGTGTTATTTAGCTCACTCCACCTGGCCAGGAGGCACTTAGAGAATAACTTGCTCAGTTGCTTTCTATCTGTATTTATCTAGCTCTATTGAAAAAACTACAAGAAATAAATCATCCCACCTTGCTGCAGGCACTCTTCAGCTTGTTCCCATGTACACACAGGAACTCACCACTCCTGGAAGCATCCCAGCCCCTTCAGGCACACAGCGAAAGCAGCAGCAAAAAACACATGCAAGACTTTTTAAGGGTCTTCTCATTCCCTCCACATTGGAGAAACAAATAGGACTCACAGCTTGCCTGGAAGACCAATAAAACAGTTATTTGAGCTCAAGGGCAAAGCAAGCAAGTGCTAATGCTCAAGGGGCTTCTGCCAGCTGTTTCTCGCAACAGCAGAGATCCAGCTCTGCTCCCTGCTTCTCCACCCCAAAAGTGATGGGATAATGCTCAGGGAGGGGAAGCAACTGGTGTTACTGCTACGGCTGGCATGGTACAGCCCCTTAGAAACCCTGCATGGCTGAATGAAGTTTCTTGTATAAAAAATGTAAAAATGTGTATGCTGTTACATATATGCATCTTTGACAATTTTCATGCTTGTTCTTAGCCTAGAGGGGGAAAAAAAAAGAATCCTTTGAGTTTTAGGAAATCCAGTTTGTCTCTGGTTATTGGGGTAGGGAGATGGAAAGTGTTAAAAAGCTTTGGGTTTTTAAAAAAAAAAAAAGTTAAGTCTTTTTCACTTGAAAGAACATCAAGCCACTATCTGCAAACACCCCAAAATGGGCAATTTTAATGGAGTAACAATAGTGTACTCAGGAGGTATGATTTTTCACTACAATTACTGTTATACTGTCACATATAAGACAGTGTATATTTATATATATGTGTGCACTCACATACTATAGACTAGAATTTTAATTTCAAAAACTTTCTAGCACTGAATGTCTGGAAATACTAATCTGAGAAGAAAGCCTAATAGACTGTAAGGTTGCAATTGTATTATTTGTTCTCTCAGGCTTACAAATAGAGCTAAGCCAATTAGTGGTGCTGTGCATGTGGCAGCATTACCATACAGGTTTTGTGAACTCAAAAGATCCAGAGTATTAGTGGCCCAACACTGAAGACTCACCTCCAACTTGTAGGAAATTACTTGTAATATCATGTCATAGATTGAAACAGGACAGTTTGTGAATGTTTGCTCATTAACGTCAAGTAGGCATCAGGTGTCTCCCAAAAACTAAATCACTGAAGAGACAATTGGGACATTGCTGTCAGGAGGATGGGAGCTTTCATAATTTGAAATTTCTCTTACCTGTACATACACACCAAATACAAACAGCCACTGACAGGCTCAGCAGCGTGAAGGAAGCAGTTCTAAAAGGATCAATGGGATCAGGATTGAGTCTTTAATTATCAGATGCATCCAATTATACTGACTGTAAAGTAATGATTGGATGCTGATGTTAATACTGTAAAATATGTTTACAATTACATCAATGAAAACCTTAATACACTAATTTCCTGAGTCAGTTTTATTTACTTCAAGTCATTTGAGCTTGAGAAACATAACTGAAAAAGCATAGCAAATACATATTCTTGGTGGTTTGGCTAGATTTGTTATGCAGCTAAAATCTAGACACTAGTCAAATGATTCTTTATGGGTATGGGTCATACGTCTTTCCTTTTTACTTCTATTTCCTGTTATATTTCTATTTAGAATTTGAAATTGTCTGTCCTGAGAATTTCCTTTGTGGTTGCTCCACTTTAATCAGAAAAATTCATGTGGGCATTTTCTGGAAGCTAAGTATGCAGGTCTGAACTTTTCCTCAACTGTTCAGATTGCAGCTTTCAACACCAGAATTCTGTAAAATATTTAACAGACCAATAATGAGAGAAAAGAGCTTAGTTCCCTCCGCCTTGACCCATCTCCCCAGGAGGACCTGCTGGAGACTACAGCAGATGAAAACTAAAGTCCTGCAAAACATTTGACTTTCTAAGAAAATAATGTGGATTTGTTTCTCTCCTGAGCCACACTGCATTTACCCTAAAGTAATTCTTCTGACTTGTGCAATCACGGCTTGAAACCAGGAGTATCATATCCCCACGAAGTCTTTTGACAAACCGTGGGTTTGCCTGCACTGCAGATGAGGAGCAAGCACAGAACAGCAGTCTCCAGTCATCCCCTCAGGGTGGTTTTGGGCAGCGTATGAACCTGTGAGGTGTGCTGGAAGCCAGCCCCGTGGCCCTGGATGGGGTGGAAGAGAAGCTGTAGTCACACGTAAGACCAAGTTTGCTGGGTCATCGTCTTTATGGACAGCAAAATCCAGCTTTGGGGCAGATGACAAAACAGAGCATAAAGATACCCATCCATGGTTTTGTTTGCATGTTATATGTATTACCTATCGAAATCAACTCTACAGCTAAGAAACTGGGTCTAATCAGGCAGGGCAATACCTCTGTGCAGATACAGGCTTCTGTAAAACACATACTAAATCAGATCTAGTCACACTGGAGCTCCCTGAGTCACAGGAGAGAAGCAAATAGTGGGAAGCCACCATTAATCTCACCTAAATGAAATGTCTAAAATAGGTCTGATGACTCACATCCTAACAAGGCCTGTTACTCTCTCTTGTCATTAAAAGGAGTTAAGGGAGAGCCTCGGTCAAGTGGGGATATTTATACTGCAGACATGTACAAGGAGGTGAGGTAAAGCCTGTCCCATCAGTCCCCCTTGGTAAAGAAAACAGTGTTATCAGGAACACACCCTGAAGTGCTGCATCACAACAGGCAGGAACTCTTCCTCCAGATCTAACTTTGTATCATGGTGGTTTAAATATAACTTGAAAAAGTCCCTGGCCATTTGCAACAGCATTACAAAGACTTAGGAGAATGATTTTCATGCTTGTTGCAGAGCTGGAAGTGGTCAGACTGGCCTATTGCAGGCTGGTTTTGGACATTCATTTACTTGTATGAATGAACTCTTGAAGAGATACTGGCTGGCACCTACAGCATGATTCTACCAATGCAATGCAAATTGCCACCAAAGACTTCTAAAGCTCTCTACAATTTTTAGGTAGTAAATGCTTATAACAGTTCTTGTAGTAAGAACAAGAGAGGGCACGAATACAGTAAACATATACAGAATTCTTCATCGTGGCTCCTGGTTTCTCCGAGTCCTGCCTCAGAAGTAGCCCTCCTGGAAAGGATCACTGCCCACAGATTATAACTATGCAAACAAACAGTGCTCCGTGCCAGAGTGCTGCAAGCAGTGGAAGGGGTCTGTTCCCAGGGATCTCTACTGCCAGAACTGGGGCCCACACTGCTGCAACAGGGAGACTGTGATTGCGGTAGCAGAGGTGGGAAATGTGGAGATCAGTTCTCTCCATGCTCCTGTGCCACTCAGTACCACAAAGCTGTTTCTTGTGCTATCCACTCATTTACAGAGGCCCATACGAAACCTCTTTTTGCTCACTCTGAGTAGCAGTATGTCTGCAGAATGCGTAGCTGTTGACATGACCACAGGGTGGCAGGTGCTTTCACAAAGAAAGCAAAGGCTACGGCAGCAGTTGGGGTGCTGGGGGGACGTGCGTGTGGGTGAAGTGGCAGGGAACTCCATTTTAAAAACAAATTACTCTTTTAAGCACATGCAAAAACAAAATGCACTAAACTGTTGTAAACAGAAGGTGGAGCAGAAATCTCAAGCTTTCTCAGAAACCTCATTTTATTACTCAGAGCTCCATTAGGTGAATGACCAGGCTAGAATTTAGGATTATTCATGCCTTGCAATGTCTAGCCCTCTTCCTGTCTATCCACCAAGGCTGCCGTCTTTAAGGGCCTTCCCAGGAATCTAGAAAGAAATATGCTGACAAGATATGAAGATTGCATTTCAAAGTCTGCTGCTTTATTTCTACATCCAGGGGGAAAAGAGTCTGTTGGAGAGCCTGGTCCTCTCCCTCTGCAGTCAGCAGAACTTCCACCATTTACTGCACGGAAAACAAGGATCAGGATCCCAGGGTATAATAACAACCAAGGTGAACACAGCAAAATGTGAGTGCAAAGAGCTAGATCCACTATTGTGTTTTCAATCGGGAGTTCTGTTGTCATCAGTGGACACATTAAACACGTGAGGGCTAAGCACCTGTCTAGCAACTGGACCTGCACGACAAAGGCACTTCGTCACCTCACCCTTCCCCCACGCTGTCTGGGAGAGCTGCACGAGATCACATATTCACACTCTGCATCCAGTTAGACAACTCTTCAGGTGACCTGGTTTTTCAGAAATGCTGAGTTCAGGGGAAATCATTGTGTGTAATGCTTAAAAATAGGGACATTGGAGGCAAACCTATTAAGCACCTTTTGAACCAAGACCAAACAACACGGCTTTGTGAAACCTTTTTTCCTCATCTCCATGAAAACCAAATGCAAAGCTACGTAAAACTGGAAAGCAGATTGCAGTGTTTTGACAACCCTTAGCTTATCCTTCTGGGAGTACAGGCGTATCTAATGTAGCACCACTAATATTTCTGCAATTGATTTTTCCCTTCATTAACTCAACCAATTCTTCTTCATTCCTGGCACACTACCCTTGGACCCTGAAGGGGTCCATCAAGTGATGTAAGTATGACACATTTTTAGGGACATCATTAACAAAAGACCTGATCCATGAGGTGATGAACAACCACAAATCTCACCAGCGGTGGTGGAGGCACAAACGGAAGTCTTTGGCAAGCCATAGCAGTAAAAAAACATTTGTCTTTTGCTGAGCCCACGCACAACAAACACACTGCAACAGCCCATCAGGTCATAGCACCCTCCTACTACATCCAATTGGTCACACTATGCAAGTAGTTCCACTGTCAGCTATGAAAAACTGCTGTGCATGAACGACTGCTTGTGGGAGAGAGAGAGTTTCACTGGAGTAACAGAAAGAACAGAGAGAAAAATTAAGAGGAAAATGGGTCGCTTAATGTTTCTCTCATGTGGGTGGCTTTTTCCAGTTAAAATATAAAAATCCTCATTTTCCCCTGTGCATCACAGGAATGCAGACAGGGCTGTAAAACATAAAATGTGATCCAGCTGGAAGTCCATACCTCGGCACAGCGTTTCTCAGGCTTTTTTGGATACATGTCCCTTTCAGACCTATTCCACACTCCACCTTGTCTCCTCCCATCTAAGCACCTCTTATAAGCAGCTCTGAAACTAGTGGTGCACACTGTTGAGGAAGGTATTATGGAGGTATGCTGCATGGGAGCTGCTGGAGAAGGCACTATGTGGTTGGATGTAGAGGTTTACAGCCGGGCCACATCAGGGGATGAGGTGGAACCACAAGCCTGCAAAGATGCAAGAAACACATCAGCCAAAGCCATCACCAAGCACCAGGTGGCGACTCTTCTCCTCAAACAAACATGAAGGACCATGTGAGTTTTCAGCCAACTGGCATTTGTTTCTTTACTGCATAAGACAGCAGCTTTTTTTGGAAATGGTTTTGGCGCTTGCTGGTGCGTGTTCTTTCATTTATGTCCTGTTCTGAACAAAGATGTCAGTGTTTCAGGTAGATTCTGACCAAATATGATTAATGCTTTTTAAACTGAGAAATCAGCACCAAAATCCAAGCTCCTCTGGAATTTGAGTTCTAAGGTGGCAGAAGGGAAGGGCAGAGAAGCTAGATAAGGAACTAGAAGAAGATAGGAGATTAACTACTTTGGGGGTATCTCCTCATGTAGAAAACCCTAACAACTTCACTCTACTGCTGATCTATTGAATATAGCAAATGACAGACACACTATCAAACACAGAGTGGTGATACTTACCTTTTGCTACTATGCTAACAAGCAAAATGGTCCGCTTAAACTTGGGATGGAGCTTATACAGTAATTTCCACTGCTACCCAGTTTGCCCTCCTGCAGATTTGCACCACAGGGAGAATTTGCATGTTGTAGGCCTAATCGCAGCAATTTCAGATTAGAATTAGTCAATAGCAGAAGACTAGCCATAACAGGAGGTACTGAGCATATACATAAAATGGATTTACAGGATAATTAGTTGGGTTTTATTTTTTGTTTTTGTTCTAAGTCTGAGGCATAAGACACTGTCATTTCAAAGCAGCTTGATGTATCTATTAAAAGAATCAGTGGCACTTTCTGGAATATTTGTTAAAGCCAGGTTGGAATCCAGACTTAGATCTTGAGCAGTGGACATTGTTTACCTGGACTTCAGCAAAGCATTCAACACTGTTTCCACAACCTTCTTCTGGACAACCTGGCAAGATACAGATGGGACAGGTGGCCTGCAAGATGGGCAGGAAAATGGCCCACAGGCCCCACTCGGAGGGTGATGATCAATGGTTTTCACTCAGACTGGCAGCCTGTCACAAGCAGGGTCTCCCAGGTATTGATACTGAGCCCCACGCTGTTTAACATCTTCATAAACGGTCTGGACGATGCGACTGAAAGCACCTTCACCAAGTTTGCTGATGACACCAAACAGGGTGGTGAGGTGAACACGTCAGAAGGGACAGCCATCTTACAGAGAGACCTGGACAGGCTGGAAGAGTGGGCTACAAGAACTGTATGAAGTTTAACAAAGACAAGTGCAAAGTCCTGCACCTGGGATGACATAACCAAAGAGCCCAGTACAGGCTGGGATCTGTGTGGCTAGGGACCAGCCTTGCTGAGAGGGACCTGGGGGTCCTGGTGGACTCCAACTTCACAAGAAGCCACGTAGAGAGGACAAGGGGCAATGGGTGCGAGTTGCACCAGGAGAGGTTTCATCTCAATACAAAAAAAATTCTTACAATGAGAATGATCACTGGAACAATATCCTCAGGGTCATGTGGAGTCCCCATCGCTGGAGGTTTTCAAGATGTAATTGGACAGGGTGCAAGATAATCTCATCTAGGCTCCCTTTCCCACGAAAGGTTGGACCAGATGATCTTTTGAGCTCCCTTCGAACCTTCTACAATTCTATGATCTTATGGTTCTTGAAGTCGAATTGACTTATCTGTATTTCTGAAGACAATTAAGTATTAAGCTTAGCTGAACACATTTTTTTTTTTTTCCTGTTAAATTGAAGTTGGGAAGAGAGAAAGGAATAACTGCAGGCATCAGTTTCTTACTGTCCTATGTAGAAGACATGAAAATCGTGTCCATAAGAGATACTGCAAGTTCAAGTGGCACTAAATTAAAAACTTGGGACACACAGAAAAATCTTAAACATTGTTATAGTTATGCTTGTTAATAATTTATTAAAACATTGATATTGAAGGTCATAAGCTTCCTTTTCAGAAATAACTGTATTTACATTTCCCCCAGGGTGATACGGACCCAATATATTTTCTTTATACACCACCAATATTTATTTTTTCATGAGCATCTTCAGTAATAGCCCAGTCTGAGGTGCGAAGGCAGTACAAAGATGGTACACAGCTAGAGGAATCTGCCCTAGTAAATATCTGCAATACAACCACCACTGCTTAGTATACTGTCTGCTCGAGTAAGACTGCTGACTCGACAGAACTGCAAGGCTGTCCTTTGCAAAAGTGGGAGGGAATCGCTGAGACTTCTTCCACATCAACAATAACCACTGCGAGAACATTGCCAGGAGAACTGAAAGCCAAAGGAAGGGCAACAATACTCCTCCCATCACGGAGAACCCTGCTCATATTGGCAGTTGATGCATATGCCTAAAACTGCCTGTATTATACTAAATGTTAACAAAGTTTTGATTTTACCAACACCTTTGTGAATCATCATAGAGAAGAGAGATGTCGGCAGGCCCATCTATTTAGTCATGGAAATGACAGGAGACTTCTGCCCCAAACTGTTAGGTTCTCAGGGGTTTTTTTGGTTTGTTGGGTTTTTTTAAATCTTAACACTGACATTATTAAACACTTGTAGGCAAGTGCTGTCAAAAGCGCACAAAGATTTTCAAAAGGAGCTTCACTCACATTTAGGCACTGAAGCAAGAGCCGTACTGTTGAAGCAAACCCTGTGCTGGAACTTCCACATCCTACTGAACAAGCCCTCTTGTCGTACATTGGAGCATCTCAGCTCCTAATGAAAGCGCACAGCTGTATAAGGCCATGAAGTTCTGAGGTCCCCATTTCACAGATGGGAAAAATAAGTGACGTGCCTGTGATGAGGTGCCTATGGCAAAACTGAATGCACAACTCCTAACTTTGAATGAAGTAACAAAACCCCTAGCTTATCTTCCTAACGATTAATACTTTGCTTGCAGAATTCAATTAACTTGTTGCACTTAGAGCCATAGCTTACTGAGTCCATAATTTAAGAAAAATTGAAATGCAGAATTCCTGCACTGCAGAAAAACTGCATTGATAAATCACATATTCTAGTTAATTCCCCGAGGAAAGTCTCAAAATTATTTTTCAATCACCTTTCTTAGCAAATCAAACCCCCACAATCATATATTCTGATACTTTTGGGAAGGTAAAAAATTAAGAGGATACTTGATGTGCCTGAAATTTCAGTTCTAAGATCTACTACATAGAAACTCTGCCCAACTTCAAATGCAAAATATATTTGTACTTTTTTTCAGCTAAAAATACAAACTTCACCACCAAAACCTCTCAGCATTTTACAGGCAAATTCCAAACTTGAGCAAAATGAACCAAGATTATAGATCAGAAGTGCTGATGTGGTGATCTCACTTTCTACTTTACATACTGTACTTTAGAATGGGAAATTCAGACTTATATACTAACATGAAACCTACTTAATACTGCAAGATGAACAAGGACATTCACAGCATAGGACTGATAATAACAAAACAGTTACAATTCTTTTAGAAAAGTTAAGAGAAAAGAAAAATAAAAAACAATTTATCCATTTATATATGCAATAAAATAACCATGCATGTTTGTAATCATTATTTGCATATGTCTCTGGCTGTATCTGACATTGCCAATGTATGTTACTTAACATTAAAATGTAGTTCACCTACTATATAAACCAGCATGGGATCAGGGTCAGATCAAGCCCAGTCTGGCATCAGGGACAATTAAAATTATGAACTGTGAGGCGACACTGAGAAACAACTAAAGTTTACCTATAAATAAGAGAAGGCAAGCAGTTTTAAAATGAAGATGAATATTTGACCTTATATTACTAATAATCACTGTATAGGTACCTCAGTTATCCCCAATACTGAGATGAGGTGATGAAATAATAGTTCTCAGACTTCCTCAGAAATCTCTTATCAGCAGCCCGTCTAAAGGATTTACAGCTTCATGGAAGGTATTCCTAGCTGCTGGCTATAGAAATCACTTGAGCCAACCACATAGAAGAGAAAGCACAGAACATAAGATTTCCAGTATTAAAAGAAAGTACTTTTCAATTCAGTAGGTCTCCTAAGGCTTTCATCTGGGAAAATTAGACCTGTGAAAGTTTATTCTGCTTTGTTATTGCCCAACAAAAATTGAGTATCAGTTCCCACAATATTTCATAAAATAGAAATTTGTGTGTATGTACTTAAAAAAACATTCCTTTACAGGCACATGTTGAAGTATACAGCAAGTGCAAAAACAAAGCTCATGAGTGCTGTATCACTAACAAGCTTTTTCACGCTGACATGTTAGGGAAGGCGATGATACTGGGGCTTCCAGTACAAGACTGGGAATTTGCTTTGCTGCAGTCTTTTTCTATCAGTTACCCCTACAGACCCACTCTGCTTGGATAAGTCACATCAGTCAACGTTTTTCAAGATACACGTAAGGGGGGGGTCTGGACTGCCTACCTTAAAGCTCAATTTGAAACCATGTAAAATGCTTCTGAAATTTCCACAACTTCTGATAGGGGAGGGAGAAGAATACACACTCCTTTGGAAAAATTAGTACAAGAATATCTGAAATCAGATCCCTGAAACCCAAGGCACCCTCCAATTTTTATTATTTTTTAAAATTTATTTGGCATCTGCTTATTGCTGAGGTCCTTTTCTTGTGCAACATTGATTTTCCCCTGACCTTTCCTGACACACAGTTATTAATGTGCTATCACTGATCAGGATCATTGGCTTTTGGGAGTTTTTTTTCAGACTACATATCTGTCTGCAAATAGCCAGTCTTGCTCCTGTTGAATTTATCTAGTCTAGTGAAGCTGCTGATGCAAGCCAAAACAGGACTTATCACCAGTCTGTACAAGCGACCTAAATGATAATTGCAACTTATTCCACACCAGAACTACATCACCTTCACACCACTTGTTAAACTATCGGGCAGCACTGGCAGAGATAAAATGTCCTGCCTTTCAGGAAAGGTTGATTACTCCTTGCTATCCCTATACACGCACAGGGGTGTAGAATTGTTCCCGTTTTCCCGCACATACTTACCACAATGCACTTGCTCCACCTGTTGTCCACTTGCATTTCTGCAAGTCCATCTACAGTTGCAATTTGCCCAAGAGTAATTGCTTTGTCTTTAGGGATAGTTATGGATCTTTAAACCTGCTTGCTTACTTCTAGCATAGCCAAGTACCACTGCCTTCTGTACAGATGCTGGAAAGCACAATCAGCAGATTTTAGGAACAGCTGGAGGGCCACAGATCTGAACTAGAGAACTAGCTCAGCTTTAATCATAGTACACTAGTTACTGAGCGCCTGACAAGCATCTGCCAGAAAAGCAGGATTCACAAGGTAGCTAACTCCTCAGCAAAACATCCCCAATTTAGATTGAGATTAATAGCAAATGCACATTCCTCCTTTCCAGCACTTCTGCTAGGTTAGCACCAGGAACAAGGAAGAGAAGAAAAATGTCTGTAATTGAGAGGCAGATAGTTCCACTAAGCAGCTCTGACAGCATCAAGATCCTCCATGATATTCAGTTGTGCTGCTTGTCCTAATGGCTAGAAATTACCTACTGCTTGGCTCCTCTGAGGCCAACAGCAACCAAAACTCAAGCATTTGCTGTCACTGGGCTCACGCTGCTTTTCTGCAAGTCATAGGGTTTTTTACCTAGTTAATATGTACTAGTAATTTTCTTTCATGCAAGTGCCAGACAGAAGGTGGGGAAACAGCTCAAGCTTACATGCCATGCTGAGGGGGAGCTGGAAGGGACCCAAGGAAAAACACAACTATATTAATGAAGCATATGCTTGCAGACACACCACTTCTAATGCCAGGGTCCCATTAGGGTCACAACTGCTTTCTGGAGCCTAATAGAGTAATTGCAGTATCTATGTTGCCATCTCTGACCGAGCTGTGCGTCAGCACTCCCTCCTTTATAAAACAGCAATCAGAAGTCTTCTTCAGGCCACTTCATTGCACCAAATTCGACTTCATAGCACAACAACATCTGTAGTCTGGTATCTGCTGCCCTCCCCTGCTCCATCAGCATAATATGAAGAGCAAGAACTAGGAGCCTCTTTCCCCCTCTCCCCCTTCCTTCTGTAGAGTGGGGGACACAACATGGCTGTTGAATTCCGCTAGAATAGCCCCAAGAAGGCCTGGGAGCTAACTAAGAAGCTAATAAAGCAGTAGGAGGGAGGAGTGCTGTCATAGCCATTCTGCCCTCTGTGCAATGCTGAAGTCAATCTCCCTTCTGTATTCATCCACCCCAGAACCTCTGGCCACCATAAAACAAGGAAGAGGCAGAAACACCTGTTTGGCACAGCTCTCAAGGGGAGTTCCATCTCTCCCCAAACCCTTCCGCAGTCTCCATTTGAATCACTAGAGTCTGTTCCTACCGTAGCTCTGAGCTTTCTAGAGCAGCACTGTTATTATCGTATCTGCTTTCTTTCCTGCCCATGGGAATTTAAGGCTGAGGAGGGGTTATGGCCAGCACAAAAGACAGACAAGGCAATCGCCAAGTGCCATTTATTATGAACTTTGAGAACTGGCAGCTCTGAAACAGTGACTACAAACTCATGGAGGCAGAGCTGGATTGGTTTGGTATTCAACTAGCACTTGGACACTTTCCCTCAATACCATAGACTAAAAAGTTTCCTAAAAAAACCAAAAAAACAAAAAGTGTAAATTTTGAAAGTGTGACTAGGCAGAGTCAGTCTCTCCTCAGGCTGTGCAGACCAACCTGACCATAGCAAACTCCCTTGCACTCTAACCTTTCCTAAGAGAGAATAAAAAAAAAAAAAAAGGATGAGGGACAGAACCAAGCCAGTCTTTAGATGATCTTTTCCCAGCCTGGGAAACAGTAAACATGACTTGGGTAGAATCTGAGGCATAACTAAGGCAGAATTTAGCCAAGGGAAAGTACAAAAGGTGACTGGGGAAGGGGGGGAATACACCTTAAAATACCAATACAACTTTGAATTGGCTGGCAGCACTCCCACATTAACTGCAAAATGTTAAATATCAGTACACAAATAGCTGAGACATCTGCTCCATTCCCCACTCTCCACATGATCATAAGACCAACTTTAAAAAAAAAGTCAGTTTCTTCTGTGTGCTTTTGTTTTAAGCCATACAGTTGTCTTCCCCATTTCCACCTGAATGTTCAACTTTTTTAGGACCTTTATACTGCCTCCCACTATCCAAGGCCTTCTGCATGAAGGTCAAAGAAACAGTCCTCAGCAGGCTTGCAGTTCCTTGCACGTGTCATTTGAGTCACAACTCTGCTTGACAGCAGTGTACTTTGGAGAGTGAAGGGGTTGGCTTTGTCTCCAGAAGTTACAATTTTAAACACACCATCAAAAAGTAATGCTTATTAAAAAGAAAAGCAAGCATGGGAAACAGTGAAGATTTTAGCTCCATTGTTCTGGAACTAAATGTTTAATTTGATGTTCCTATGCAAATGCCCCCATGGTTTCAAACAGGTATATATTCCCCTCCAGCCCAATTTCTTTACATGTAAACATGAGGCAGTGTTTGCTCTAACACTATTTTTACCCAACTGACTGCATGATACGTGATCAACAACTCCTTGATGAGTTCTGAGACCCTGAAGGTCACAGTTTTATTTACCTATCAGCCCTGGAAAGGAGACAAAGGGGAAGGGAGTAGAAGGAAGAAAGACAGAAGCCAAGTTAAGTTCTACTTCAGGTGAATTTATTGAGTTACAAAGAACCTGCCAGCTCCACCATATTTACAAAGGTTTTCAAGAGGATTCTAGAGCTATTACTGCTACTGAACCACAAGTTAAAAATGCATAAACAAACCAAATGACCACATCCATAATGTCAACTGTAGAAACACCAGTTACCTTATAGGACTTCGAGGCATATTCAATCAAACATGGGGAAAATGTTTTCCAACCACTGATTTCTAGAGCCACCAGCAAGATTCTCATCTCCCTCTAATGTAGCTATGCCTGAAGATCAGGCATCCTTATGCCACTGCTGATGGAAGTTGGTTTCTGTTCTTCAACATACATGTTTTATCAATCAGGAATTTAATTAGAAGGTTATTCAGAATCAAGCATTACAAGGTGTTAAAATAATCTTAAAGAGCACAATGAAATCCCCAGTTGGTTCCATATGATACTTTTGCAAGGTGGTATTGCTGCCAGACACACACATAAAATCCTTTGGAGTCACAACCAAAGCAAATGAAGTCAAACTTCCCAGGGCATTGTCACTATTCATGTCTCAAGCAGCACTGTAGAAACAGTGCCACCTGAAAACATCACACTGCTTTTCTTACTGTCCATGACTCTCCGAAAGGTTGTTTTCAGTCAATTTCATCCATTCAGCTGCAAGAAGAAATATTAATGCTCTCTACATTCACTTATCCACCTTTCCATTCCTCACTCCATCCTGAGAAGAGATCATGAATTTGCTAGGAGAATACTCCAGCTGCATCTCAAGTCCTGAAGAAGTTCCACGTTACAATGCCACAATACCAAAGGGATATTGACACTGTTAGCCAAGGCCTGTAAGCCACACATCTGGATGCATGCAGTTCCCACTGACAACAGGTGGCTCTGCTTGCCTTGTTAATAACTCTACAGTAGTTTTTTTACTTGCTACTGAACTTCACACATTATTGAATGTTTGGGGAAGAATCTAATCACTTGAGTGCCAGTGGCCCTTCTCAGGGCATTGACAGGTGAACATTTGCTGATCAACAATCTAACTCCATAACACTGACTTACAAAGTATCAACTAAGATTCAGAGTTACTCTATGCACAGAAAACTAAAAACCCAGAAAGGAGTAAGTCAGTGTCAAATAGAGTAGCAGGGAAGCTGCTAATAATATTTCAGAGGAAAAACACTGAAATATTCTTGCCTGTACAAAGCAAGAGGAAACCTACCAGCTTTATGTTTCAAAGAGAAACATTCTAACTTTGTTCCTACTGCAAGGGCTACAAAAACAAAACCAAAGAGAAGCCCAAGCATCATTCATGCAAGACAAACTACCATCTAGCAAGAGGTCTTTTATGGAGTATGTGCTACACTAGTGTGAGCTGGCATCAGATCTGGAAAGGCTACCTCCATATAGCAGGGACACTGCCAGAGCCACACCACACTGTCACATTGCTCTCCTCAAAGGAAAAAGACATCCTTTCACACTTTATAAAATGAGCTACAGAGCTGCTCACTGCAAGGATGCAGCTACTCTAGGATTTTAAAAGTTTATACTATCATCATACCAAGGAAATTCTCATCAACTTCTCTTGAGATTTGTAGCTGGGCCACACTGAGAACACATTCAGCTCAAACAGTAATACACAAGTGCCGCTCATGTTGGTAACTGAGGTCAGAATCCAGATGCTCAACTGCTGAGACACTGGGTCAAATCTAAATTTAAGTAAGTTCCACATTGGCAAGTAAGATTAGAGCACATCTTCAAAAGTGGAACTATCCTGATGCTTGTGTACATAAAGAGAACAAACTGCCATACATGCTACACTACACTCAACCACAGTATGAACTGTTCAATTTTAGTGCTGAACACAACAGCAAGGCCACACTCAGCAGGAATCAAGCTGTGATTGTGAGGAGAGTTTTACAGGAGAACGCTTTCAGGCCTGGCTGAATATCCTTCCCTACCAGTGTGATGGCTGAATGAGCTGCACCTAGTAACATATCTTACATGCTTTACGCATCTCTTCCAGCCCTCCAGAGAAATTGATACAGAGAATGCCACAGTAATACTGCCGTGGAACACATTTATCAAGAAATCTTTGCAACTCAGAAAAGCATAGAGGGGGATTTTCCTATATCCAGTTTTATTGAGGTAAGCAGGAATTATTCTAACAACTTGGCTAAGAGATGATCAAACCTCTAGTACATGTTTAAGTGTTTCAAAGCTGTTCAGGTCACTCGCTAAGAGCAAAGTGATAATTTAAACATTGAGCAGGAAACCTTTGTGCTTAGTTTGTGGACTAAAGTCTGAGTTAAATCCTATTATTGCAAGCCAGAAAAATGCAGTCATGCTAGGCTTCGCAAAGATGGTGGAGGAAAGGGGATTCCTTCTAGATTCCTTAAAAATTAGAATATAGTGTAACAAAAGACAACTACAGTAACTATAATAGTCTGAACATCTCTACAAAATTCTCCTCTGGACCACAAACTGGCCTTGGAAGTCTCAAAATAACAAAGGCAAAGAGTTGTAGAGCTGAAAGTTTTCTGAAAGACTGAAGGAACTCCATCCAGAACAAACTGTCATGGCCATTGACACAGAATAATGATACAACGCTGTTACCTGGTGCCATTTTATCAATGAGGAAGTTCTAGTGCCTATAACAACCTGGACTTAATTAGTTCTGCAAGCTGGTGCTTTTCCCCTTAACAGATCAGGACTGATTATTGGTAGACACCTTTATTCCCTTTATTCTGTACTGGGCCACCCTCAATTCTAGATCTGGGGCAGACTGCCCTGCGAGTTTCCATTACCTGAACAATCTCTTGATTTCTTTTTTCAGTATCTGTAACCTCATGCTGAGATTTAAATTCCAGTTTTTGAAAGGCAGAGGGTTAATCTACCTACCTGAGACAACAACTGTCCCTTCCAATTATTTAGTGCTTGAAATTGAGACTTTCACACAGTGCAGCCTAGCGGTCATACATCAATCATCACTTATTACCACACTTTGAAAACAGCTGTTAGTGGGATTTTACTTCTCAGCAGATTTTACTTTCCCTTGATCTTCCACTTTTTTGATGGCAGCTTGGATAGCTTCTTGATCACCCAGAAATCGGTGAGGGCCCAGAGGGTGCAGATTCTCATCAAGTTCAAGAAGTATGGGCACACCAGTGGGGAGAGTAACATTCATGATGTCCTTGTCAGATATGCCTGCCAAAGAAAAAAAAAAAACAAAAAACAAACAAAAAAAACAGTTGCATCTAATGAACAGCTTCCTAATTGTCTGCCTAGCTCACCCTTATTTCTGAGATTATCTAGTCTTAAAACAGTCAATGACATGTTCCAGCCTCCACCAACACAACCAGCTACCCAAGGGTCAATTCCCAGCTAGACCACAGCTCAGTTAGTACTTTAGGAACAGCTAAAGGAGGGAATTCCCATCAAGACGAAAACAGTTTCTTCATTTTTCAATCTACACATGTAAAATAAACAGGAAGAGATTGCCCTGGAGACTATACCTTTCCTTTAATACAGGACATTAAGGACAATACATTCTCCTCCATATCTTCCCAACTTATGCATCACAAAAGAGGATTAGAGTCCACATGTGCTGCTCCAAGATGAAACAACTTCTGCTGAGCAATGAATACAAACAGCCTCTTTAAAAAGGCAGGATACCAAGGTTAATTTTTCTCCTAAATTCTCTATGCAAAGCTTCTCACACAAGCCATCTTAAAAATTAGTATTTAATTCTTCCAGCGTAAAGATCACTGTTTGCCCACATCTGATTTCTGAAAAGCAAGTTTATAGCATCCAGCCTACGGTACTGTTCTCAGAATTACTAGATACAGGATATTAATTTCCACTTTCAAATGAGGGAGAGGTGAAGAAAAAAGGGAGGAAAAGTCAACTTATGCAACTCGGAGCATCTTCCTGTATTTGTTCCCTTCACTAAAATAACATGGGGAGAAAATTTATTTTAATTAGCTGTGCTTAAAAGAAATATTCTGGGCCCTAATCTCAATGAAATCACTGGTTATTTTTACATCACACACACACAAGCGTCCAAAGCATCCAAGTGAATTTTGAGACCAAACCTCCTAGTAAAGTTTCCACACAAGATCTAAATAGTTGCATTAAGAAGCAATGACTGCAAAGACATTATTCCTCAAAAATTTCAGGCAAAAGAGAGCTTGTGTCATTGGGAATGTATTTCTTTTTTCTCCCCTTTTCTCTTTTTCTTCTAAAAAGAAGCACTGAGGTCACAGCAGCAGCCTGATGTTGTAAAGCAGGAAAACTTTAAGTAATTAATGCTTAGAAAATGCACACAATCAAGCTTCTAAAACGATGACACCATATAAACTAGACCAAGGTGCATCAAGAAAACATCCTCTTGAGCAGCTGACAAAACAGATGGTTCACATAACATATGGGTGCAAATTTACCAGAGATTTTCACATTAAGTAGAAAAGCAGAGCCAAGATATTAACAGGAAAACCCACAAAGTCAAGCCACTCAGTAACAGTGGGACAACAACAGGTCAGAAAAAACAGAACTAATCATGAGGTGAGAATCATTTTATGCCCCTGCCCAGAAGCTACACAAACAAGGATTACCTTTGCAGTGACCTATTCTTGTTTTGATTAGGCTAAGTACTTAGTTCAACTGTAGATTAGCCCAAAGTTTCAGAAGGGCATGGAGCACAAGAAACAAACCCTTGCAAGAAGCTTACACCTTGTTACACATTGTGCCATCAGTCCATTAAAAAAAAAAGTTACACTCTGCCAGTTTAAGCAATCCCTGTATACAAGGAATAAATCACCTGTTGTAGGCAGCAGAATCACAGACCTACACAGAAAAGCACTCAAGGAGCATCTAAAGTTTTAAAACAGCACCAAAATCAATGGGAAAAGTACTGAGTCCATTTACTAGGCACAAGCACAATTCTCAAGGACTTTGGTTTGCAAAACAAGTAGCCAAGCTGCCTGAGCTCTTATTTCAAGGATTCTTAAACATGCTAGATTTTAACAACATACACATCACCATGTATCCACAGAGAATCTGGCCCTAGAAGTGTTCTGCCCACCTCTCAAATTCAGTCTCCCAGACTAAACCATTCAGATATACACAAAGCAGATGAAGTCGTGCAGGAGAATTTAGGCAAACCACACAATGTGGTCAGCAGCCAGGATATTTAAAGGTTTCCTCTAAAGACGGACTAAACAAAACTAGCTGTAGATACATGGATTCAGAAGTGCATTTTACTGTTTTTACAGAACACAAGGTGACCACACAAATGTCAACTAGTGTTGATTTACAAAGCAAAACAGTGCAGACCAGGATAAACAAGCTGCAGCAAGCATGTTGGCTTTTTCCTCAGGATTTTTTCCTCATATGGAAGTATTGCCTCACAGCCAGAATGCTGGAATTGCAAGTTGAAGTCAGACAAAAATCCTAAAGAAACAATAGTATCCTGTTGCTTTATTTCAATACTGTTACTGTATTTGTATAGTATTTCTCTTCTTCAGGAAGCAAGATGCTGATCAGGCTTGTCACACAGGCACTTCAGTTGCAGGCAAAATGCACACAGAAAACTCCCCACCCACCAGGCTAGGAGGACAGTAAAGAGACCACATCTTATACTCCAGCCATTACAAGCACAAGCTAACTGCTATCCAGTTACTTCATGTGCTGTAACTATAGCCAAGTGACCTTTTCTTGCACTTCATCTGAGCTGGCCTGTCACAACCCCATCCTATTTCACAGGGAAGAAGGGTGAATTCAGGGCAAGGACTCAACTGCTGACTACAAGGTGCAATGGGAAATAAGATCATTGAAGAAGCCACACTCTTCCCTCCAGTATAATACTAAAGCCTGGGTCTCAGCACTACTGAAGGGTACTGTGTTGCTGGAAGCAGTCTTTCCCTAAGCTTTAAAACTAAGGTCCTAGCTACTTACAGCCACAAGAACCCACAGACATTACTGAAGTACTTGGAATGTCTTCTTCACCCCAGATAAAATGCTGACTGCACAGCTACATTCCTCAAGTGGACATCTCCTATGTTCTCTCTCATGAGCACCTGTTAAACATTGTTCCTTAATAGCAGCTGTATAGCAGGAAGCAGGTACATGAACATTTTAAGAATTTGGTGCAGAACTTATTACCAAAAAAAAAATCTTTCCAAATCACATTTGGAATTCTTTCCCAGCTCGCTTATGCTCCATTTAAGTGAACTGGGTGATCAAACACGCAGAGACCAGTAATATCTCTGTGCAAGCTTAAGAATTCACCTTTACTTGGTAGCCCATGAAGTGCTTTGAAATACTTGCACTCTGGAAAGTCCTACAGAGGCAAACCCCCTTGGGCTTGATTTTGAGCACCTACAGCCAACTTCTACAAGGGCTTGCTCAGCTTCTCCCTCCCTCTCACCTGTTACCAAGTTCCTTCCTTCTACTCTTATGGTCAGAGCAACACAAAAAACACAACAGCTATTGAGAATAGCTACACCCCTCCCTTCCCTGCATGTCAACTACACTTGAGGCCAGATGATTCATCCAACAAAACACACAAGATCATATGCATAAATTCAGCCACAATGGGCTTGTTCTAGAACTGGTGCTTTGTAATTGAGATCCAGATCAGGTCATAGCATCCTTCCCACAAGCTTAATGAAAATACTGAAGCTTTAGCCTAATAAGTTAAATATTCAGGGCCAGATTCTCCCCTCCCTGCAGGCTGGCAGAGGACCTAGCTTCAGTAGGGTAGAGGAAGGAAATGGGCACAGTGTTAAAATCTGGCTATTAATCTTTACAGAATGTTAGCTCACTGTGCAGATTTGAAGGACAGAATGAATAAGATGGGTGAGCTACAACCATGGCTGCAGCCTATTACCCACATCTGTTTCACCTTTACGTCTGCCAAGATTTTCTATGTCTGTATTCGGTTTGCATGGCAAGGTTTTGGCAGCAGGTGGCTACAGGGGTGGCTTCTGTGAGAAGCTGCTGGAAGCTTCCCCTGTGTCCGACAGAGCCAATGCCAGCCGGCTCCGAGACGGACCTGCCACTGGCCAAGGCTGAGCCCATCAGCAGCAGTGGTAGCGCCTCTGGGATAATGCATTTAAGGAGGGGAACCCAAACTGCTGCACAGCAGCCATGAGAGGAGTCAGAATGAGAGCAACAACCCTGCAGACACCAAGGTCAGTGAAGGAGGGGGAGGAGGTACTCCAAGTGCCAGAGCAGAGATTCCCCTGCAGCCCGTGGGGAAGACCATGGTGAGGCAGGCTGTCCCCCTGCAGCCCAGGGAGGTCCACGGTGGAGCAGATCTCCACCTGCAGGCCGTGGAGGACCCCATGCCAGAGCAGGTGGCTGCACCTGAAGGAGGCTGTGACCCCATGAAGAGCCCATGCTGGAGCAGGCTCCTGGCAGGACCTGTGAACCCATAAAGAAAGGAGCTCACACTGGAGCAGGTTTGCTGGCAGGACTTGTGACCCTGTGGGGAACCCACACTGGAACAGTCTGTGCCTGAAGGACTGCAGCCTGTGGAAAGGTCCCATGCTGGAGCAGTTCATGAAGAAGTGCAGCCCATGGGAAGGACTCACACTAGAGAAGTTCATGGAGGACTGTCAACCATGGGAGGGACCAACCCCACACTGGAACAGGGGAAGAGAGCGAGGAGGAAGGAGCAGCAGACACATTGTGTAATGAACTGACTGCAACCCCCATTCCTCATCCCCTTGCACCACTTGGGGGGAGGAGGTAGAGAAATCAGGGGTGAAGTTGAACCCAGGAAAAAAGGGAGAGGTGAGGGGGAAGGTGTCCCACATTGGATATCAAAAATAACTGTAGTGGGTTGACCTTGGTTGGACACCACATGCCCACCAAGCTATTCTATGATTCCCCTCCTCAGGGCAGCAGGGGGAGAAAATAAGATGGAAAAAACCACATAGGTCAAGATAAAGGTAGTTCAATAAAGCACAAGGCAAAGGCCACACATGGAAGCAAAGGAAAACAGAAGATTTATTGTCTACTTCCCATCAGCAGGTGACATCCAGCCACTTCCCAGGAAGTAGGACTTCAGTATGCACAGCAGCTGCTCCAGAAGACAGACATCATAATAATGAATGCCGCCCCACCTTAGCTTTTATTGCTGAGCAGATGTCATATCATACAGAATATCCTTTTGGTCAGCTGGAGTCAGCTGTCCTGGCTATGTCCCTTCCCAAAATCTTGCCTACCCCCAGCCTACTGGGGGAGGATGTGGGAGAAACAGCCTTGATGTGTGAGCACTGCTCAGCAGCAGCCAAACCACTGGTGTTATCAACACCTTTCTAGCTACTACTACAAAGCACACACTATGAGGGCTGCTATGGGGAAAATTAACTCCATCTCAGCCAGACCCAACAAAATGGCATTACATGAACAGTTCCTGATCACAGTCTGACTTTGACTGTGGTCATTACTGAGGCCATCCCAATATGAGACAGTGTCAGAAAGCAAACCATGAATTTATCATATTCCCATTTATTAGAGAAGTCCAGCCTGCCTTAAACTCCTCAGGCAGTCCCAAGATTAAATAGGCTGAAAGAGGCATGAGACTTGCTACTACCAGCACTAGCTGTCAGCTATGGCATCAGGTGAGAAAGTCCCAGAAGTCTTGAGTAGAGACCCAGGCTGCACTACCACCACCAGGAACTCAAGGCAACACTGTGACAAATTGAGTTCTCTGAGCATGCAACTCTGGAACCTACCAGCATACATACTGCCCTTGGACAGAGCTCTGACAAAAGGTTTCCATCTCTGGCTGAAGCACTATTGATAATCCCTCAAGCCTAAGTTCGTGAAAACCAGTCACTAACAACTCATGTCTGAAACCTTTGCCCCAGCTGCAAGTCCTGGTCAGGCTGTTCCAGCCCTTTTGCACTATCATCAGGCACTTGCCACCCCCTTCCCTGTACCAATTCAAACCACCAACATGACAGAAAACTACCCACTCCTTGCTGTTTCTTGCCAGTTTACAGGCAAAGTTAACTTGCACAAAGGCCCAACAAGCTCACAAGAAATAAGCGGCAGAAGGACAGAGCAAAGACCAGGATGAATGACAGAGTGCAAGACCACCTCATTTCAGCAGCAATGAGTTGTTAGATCTCAAACTGCTTTCTGTAACTGCCCTCAGATGTGACAGTCACATAAGTAGTATTTCCTTAAGAAGGTCAAGCAGCAAAATCAGTAAAATAATCTTATTAGGTAGTTCTCAACACACAATCCACACCAAACTCAGTGTGTAGCTCCAGCATGTAAACTACTCAAATACTGGAACTGCACAAGTATCACACTCACAGTAATGCAAAAAAGTAAAATCTCTGAGGGCTCTGCTACCCCTGCTCACCCACTGGTGAGACCAGCATCAAGCCTTCCCAGTCACCACATTCTGCCTGCAAGCCTGGTTCCAGAGCTCTGTCCCAGCTCTGTGACCACAACCAGTCAAGCCCAATGGGTGCAACATCTGCATCTTTCTTCAAGAAAGCAGCTAACTCCTCCCCTCCATTTTTCACCCTGAGCATGACAAGGCTCAGTGACCACCACACTGTATCTGAGAGATGGCTGCCTTTCAACAGGGAGAAAATCCTAGAATCAGGCCTTCCACAAGACCCTGTCTTGAGTACTTAACACCAGTCCTCAGGGTTAAATGGTCAGGAAGGAAGAAAGCAGTTGAGACAGCCCATCAATCCTTTTGCCAGTCATCTGGAAAATTAGTCCATTAGACTTGGTCTCCAATTAGTACGTCAACAGAAACAGGGCAAGCTGGTCACAACTACTACACTAACGTTGTCTTCACAATGGGACACTGCTGAAGGTCTCAATCTGAACTATCAGTTATTAGATAAAAGAGCAAACTATTCCTCCTTCAAAGAATTGACAAAATCACCTGTAAATAGACCCTGTGCACCTAGGATGCTTATTTAGCAGATGTTAGCAACTGATGCTTTCATAATCAATAAGATGTTTCAGCATCCAAAGTAAAACCTATCCAACAAGTCTGATATTGTTACTTTAGATACCTTCCTCATTAACATCTTGTTGCCATTGCTTTTTCAATGCATCAGAGAGGGTATACCATGAAAGAAAAAATATGGCCCGTTTAAAGACCTGAGTTACAGGTCATGGTCCATACCAATAGGTGTCACACAACAAAACAGTTGCTCATTTATGACAAGACACTTCCACAAGCAAGCACAAGACTGCTGTTAAAGAGCCTTTCCAACCCTAACAACATGTAATGAAAACTGTCCTCTTGCTCTGCCAATTTTTAGTTGTGCCAATGATTCCTAGCATCATCACATACATCACCTGAAGATGATGCAAAGAATAAGTGCTCTAAAAGGACTGGACAAGCTCAGTTACAAAGACTTCAAAAATTGATGCCAACATTGTATCTTTGACAGGATTGCACAAAACAGCCACACTTAGTGGCATTTGTAAAATTCATAGGGATTACCTAGGAGAAGGAACACAGTCCAGCATCCCCCCAGACACCAACAGCTCACAGCACCAAGATATTCAGCAGCACCCGCTGGGAGAAATGTCACTCAGCCCACTGGGACAGAAAAGGAAGCTCTCAGAGAAACTGGTGTTTCTCATCTCCACATGCACACAAGAGTATGGTCCAGTTTGTGTTAAACACTGTTTTCAGAAAGACTGCTGGGGTTTCACTTTTTAAGTCCTCACATGCAATACATGACAGATCCTACAGGCATTTCCGATACCTTAATGAGGTCCACTCTGAGCAGTTAGAAAACAAGAACAAAATCCAAACCCACAATCAAAGCCTTGTTAGCCTGACGTTCTTCTGCTCTGATGATTTTTGTGTGCAAGTAGAAAGCAGATCCACATTTCAAGCTCTTCACAGGTCACTTGTAACAAGAAAAATATTCAGATTCAGTGAACTGCTGGCCTGTTTCAAATAAAACCACCTCCTTGAAATAGTAACTTCAAGGATACTCTTAAGTCTTTCAGAAAAGACATTAAATTCCACACTGAAACAATTAGAATTGTTTCATCAGATCAAACTGAAAACATTCATATCTACTGCCATTTAAAGTTTCCAAGCTACATCTTCCACGATTAAGTTATCGCTATGACTAAGTCATCTACACAGTCATGTAGGATTGCTGCTTGAGGCATTTGGAGCCTGATTTTCTAAATGCCAAAAAACATGGCTCCAGCTAAGATAGAGGGGCCTAGAAACTTCCACTCAGGTGCAGGACACACTAAGCTTGTAAAAAAAAAAGTCCACAAAAACAAAGCCCACCTCACAGTGGGTGCTATAAATACAGTAGACTGACAAACTTTAAGCACTGCTGAATCAGCTCACAACTCACAACCTTTCAGGACAGAAAGGGAGAGACAGCAATACAGACAAGGAACCTCTTGGATCCAGCTAGATATAGGCTGGAGCTCTGAAAAAAAAAAAGCAGGTTGCAATAGCAAGGGTCTTAAAGCTCTGTTCATGTTACCCTTCAGGCCAGCTCTGCAGCAATCCAAATCTCCACCACATAAAGGGCAAAAGAGCCAGAATGTATCTGGCAATTGCTCCTGTGTGGGAACTGGGGTAGCTGATGGACAGTCCTCAGTCAACAGAACTAGATCCTCTGCCAAGGATTCCTCACATTTCTCTACGCAAGCACGTGCTGGGAGGAACAACATAGTGTAGGACAGACAAGAGGCAGTTCTATTCTACTTTGATTGAGTGTGGGCAGCCCTTGAAGAGTTATACCTAACAGATTGTCCCAAACAAAGGTTTGCAGCTGCTCTAATTTACACTGTTCTCTCTGATCTCAGTGCAACAAGGAATCCAGCCATACTAACTTTAAAGTAACCTTTAGCAGTCACTGATGCTGTTAGCTCTAGCCTTGGTGCATGCCTACACAGGTGGCCCAGGGCTTCTGCTGAAGCTGTGGTCAGCTTGCAGCATTTCACCCCCAAAGGCTTTGGCCAGCATGGTTTCATGAAACTGGTTCAGTTCCTATCAGTTATTTTACATAGCGTGGACAGCCACCTTTACCACATCAGTGGAACTGGCTGAACCAGCCTTCCTCCTTCATCCAAGCAGTGATCTGTACCCCAGAATTCACAGCCTCTATAGTTCCAGAAGCCAGCTGTACATGCTTATTCCCTGGGCTTCTGTCTCCTGCTAAAACATCAGCTGTCCTGACTGTTCTAGCATGCCTGAATGCAGAAAGTGCTCAGCAGAGTCAGAGCTGTAGAGGCACACACCAGAAGGTTTTATAACTAAAAAAATTGAGTGGACACAATCCAGTCTGTGCATACTTTAACTACAACTCTAGTAGGCTGCATTCATACATTTATGTATAATTACTAAATTCTACTTTACCAACAGACAAAGAAGTTAATATAGTCCCTCTTCCAGTTTAGGATGACCTAAACTAGAAGCAGTGTCATTAAAAAGAGGCGGGGTGGGGGGAAATCTAGCAATTACTTAAAAGATAAATCACATCCTTTTCAAGTCCCAAGTAAATAACCAACCTTATGCTAAGCTACCAACTTAACTGTTTATTGGTTGGCATTTTCTATATTGGGAAATACAGTATTTGCATAAGCTTTAGCAAGTACCTACTCTCCACAGAACTCCCTGTCACAGCAGCTTTTTTAAGTAAATAATTATCAGGACTGAAGCCTCAAAAGTGACCCACCACAGTAACAGTCAAGAATGTCTTCCACAACCCAAGACAAGCACTTTATTCTGCTGTGTTATGGCAACACTTGTTTAATGAACAGATTATAATGTCAACCCTTCTGAAAAAGCAGCTGAATAAATCCAAAAATAGTTAAAGCCTGAAGAGTTTTTGTCTACCTAGACCAACCACAAAGTTAGTTTGAATACAGTAGTTTAAAATGAGCAGCAAGAAACAAGGTGAAAGCATCTAGCTCTTTTCTTAACTACATTAATCCAACTAATAATTCTCTCCCCCTTCCACATCCCCCAGTTTGATTCCTGTTCTAATAGGCCAACTTTTTACTTTCTCCTTCAAGACCACAGACATTAAGTGTAACATTGCCCCGGTAAGTAACATACACTACAGAACAAGATATAAAGCTCTAGGCAGTTGAGTAAGGAGAAGAGGGGAAGGCTAAAAGAAAGACCCTTACCTTCCACATGCTTCAGCAATGCTCTGCTGCTGTTACCATGAGCAGAGATAAGGATCATTTTGCCACTTTTCAGTTCTGGCACTATCTTTTCATTCCAATAGGGAAGGAGTCTTTCAAGCACATCTTTTAGACTTTCGGCCTTTGGGAGATTATCCTGAGAGACGTCACAGCATTTATACCGGCGATCATTGTATATCTCTTCATAATAAGGATGAGATTCAGTTATGGGAGGTGGGGTAACATCATAGCTTCTCCTCCATATTTTCACTTGCTCCTCCCCATGATTCAGAGCCATTTCTGCTCTGTTGAGACCAATCAGTGCACCATAGTGACGTTCATTCAGTCGCCAGGAACTCTGAATGGGGACCCACTCTTGGCCCATCTCTTCCAGGACAAGCCATGCAGTCTGGATGGAGCGGCTGAGCACAGAGGTGAAGACAAGGTCAAACTCAAAGCCCAGCGCTTTGAGGTGTTTGCCACAGTTCTGAGCTTCCTTTATCCCATCACTGCTCAGCTTCTGGTCCACCCAACTGCAGAAGCGATTCTCCTTGTTCCAGGCTCCTTCCCCATGTCTTAAGAGAACAAGCCTGTACTTAGCCATTTTGGTTGCAGCTTAGCACAGATGACAACTGGTCTGACATCTAATAATGATGCATCTGGACAGAGACATGAGACAGATATATCAAACATCCCATAGATAATGCATTACAAGTAGTAATATGGCAGCAAAGAGTAGACAACTATCAGAATCAAAACAACCAAAGACACAAGCGTCTGCTGAGTGTGTTTTTACCCTTGAGGTCTCCTGGCTTTGAATTCCTTCCCACCCTCATGTGGCAGGAAAAGCACCATCCTCCACCCAGCTTGATTCAACTAGCCAACTTAACCAACTGATTAGTAGCAGATTTGTACAAGCTGTTCCTGCCTACAGATATCCCTCAAGTGCTTAAACAGAGCCTCACTCAACATCAGAGTCTCTCAACTAGCAAAGCAGATCTCACTTTCACTAGTGAGCTGCTTAGAGGCAAGACGTGGAGCCCAAGCTCATAAGAGCTGCCCAGACCCACACAGGCTCCAAGGGAATTCAGGCACAGACAGTAGGTGTGATCCTCGGCCACAGCAACTGGAGAGGAGGCCCACAGAATTGGAACTGGCAATACACAGAACCTTATTAGCTTTCCTCAAAGGAAATGTCACCATAATCGTGCTCTGCATAACTTGTTTCTTCCCATCCCCATCCTGTCCTGCTAATTATGCCAGTCTCTGCTTGATTTCTTCCCCAGGCCAACTCCTCCATTCCTACACACTCAAGTGCAACAACACAGCTACTCCAGGATGCAATGCACAACTAGCAAGTTCTCATTTGACTGAATCAAGAACTGATCTCAGATTATTCCATCCCCGTCCTGACTTTCAAGTATATATTTGTTTTTGTCTTGTGCCTATGAATTACAACACCAGATTCTCAGGCACCAGAATTAATGTTTCTACTTTTACAGTGGGCACAAATGGCATATTTGCTGTCCTCATTAAATGACAGACAGCTACACACTCGTAAGGTCAAACTGCACCTTTCTCTGCTCCTGTTGACGAAGCAACACCACTTCCAGATTGTCTTCAATGAGAGATGGATTTTGACCACTCACCCAAGCTTTTGCAATGTGGTCAAATATCTTTTATCAGATTGCATGATGCCTGAAAGGTCTAACACAGCAACTCTGAAAGCCCCACCTGATCACTCTGACTTGAGATGTCACAGACAAGATAGCAATGGACAAAGAAGGGGCAAAAAATATAAAAACACAACTCCCTGCACTGGGAAGACTGCTGTATACTCAAATGAACATTAAGTGCTCTCAAAACCACAGACAGTGGGAGACTGAGGTCTGATTTCTGCACACCCAACTTTGGACTAGATTTCTGTAAGAGACATGCTTATGAGAGCTCCCATCATCTCAAATCAGTTGGAGCTGCTTCAGTCACACTCCAGGAATCTCAAATTCAGGCCCACTGTGACCCTGAATTAGTTCAGTAGCGTGGGTTAGGCCCATGCACTCTGGGTTTTGGGAGACACCCAGCACAGTATCAGCATGCATTTTTACCAGCCTTTCAAAAAGTGGATAGAAAGGTTGAATTCATTAACAGCCTCAGTAATTTGATCTTGACTGCAACAGCAGCTTAGTTCTCCTTTACTCCCACAGAATACAGTCTACATCACACAAGGACACTACACAATACCTCCCCAGCTCTAACTTCTGGCTACTGGTACAGCTCAGGATTAAGAAGCCTTTGAGGACTGACAGATTTTTAAAGAATATCAGGAGATATGGTCTGACACACAATAGACAGTTGGCAAATACAAGGGAAAGCCTTCTGTGATGTCATGTAAAGGAGGCCTGACTTTTGTGTATGACAAGGAGCACCTGAGACAAAATCCCTCACATGTTCCACTTTTTCCACTCACAATCATCAGTTGCACATTAAGGAAAGAAATCAGCTATGGTTAGGATTCAGGTGTCATGTCACATCAGGTACAATACTAAACTATACCCTTTAAGATCCCATGTTTATAACAAAAAGGAATATCAGATAGCATTTCCTTTTAACAGCAGGGTGAACTTTCTCCAACATCCCACAGATACGATTAAAAATTACAGTGTGTGCACAGCACAAACTACCACACAAAACATGCCCCATAAAAAAACTCTTATCTCTGCAGATACCTCATTGTTCAGATTAATTGACTGTATTATCCACAAGGAGAAATTGCATAATTTAAAGAATCAAATTAAGACTTGATACCAAAAAAAACAAGACCCAACAATAGAGGAGATGCACCTGTTTCCACAAGTTCTTATTTGGGTACTTTTGGCCAAAACAATAAAAAACTCAATTAATATAACAAAAAACCTGAAGACCTAGGATCATCTGGGGACCATAAACTCCAGTTCAGTTATATAAAAGATTAGGCAGAATCACCAAACAAATTTAGAAAGGACTAGCAGTCACAGGGTTGCTTAAATATCAGTGTGCTTATGGAATCATTTAAGCTAAAAAGCCTTAGAGCAACACATGGAAATAATCCTACCCACCTTTCCTATGGCACAGGAACAACCTACACAAATCCCAGCACAGACTCAAGAGCTGCTTTATGCAGAGGCCACCACACACTCTTGGCTAGTTACCTGCAGGAAAAGAATAAACAGCAAGTGCTCACACAGAAACCGCAAGTGCAAATGGTTACGCCAACCATCATTTGCTCTCAGAGCTGTAAGAAAATAGAGCACACACCCCTTGGATGGGCTGGGAAAGCTACCAATTTCCTTCTCCCAAAAAGATGTAAATGCGCAGTTCCTCCGTTACCAACAAGGGAAAGTTTCTTGTCTCCCAGGTGCCCCGGGATATCATTTGCTCCCCAAGATTTGTTTAGACTGCAATTACCATAGCTTTAGTGCACAGAAATCTACCAAAACCTCTGGGAGGATACAGACAGCAGACCTGGACTCAGCACAGAACAGAAACACAGAGCCCCAGCTCATCAGAGCAGAACAGAGCAAGGTGCTCAGGATAACATCATCATCGGCAGAGCTTTTAGCCAAGCACACTTTTAAGGTGCAACTGCCAGAGGCGGTCATTTCCAGGACGCCTCCCTCCAAGCAGCACAAGCTCACCTGCTCCACACACACACGAGGTGCCTCACAGCTACTGCCCCCTCGGCAAGCCACCGCCTGCCCCGGGCCCCCACACCACCGTCCTTCCCCTCAGGGGA